>NW_025335408.1:6887231-7130078 GCF_004798865.1 Varanus komodoensis | reverse complement strand
CAGAGGGGGGCTGCTCCGGGGGGGCCTGGAGAGCTCTCTCGGCCCTCAGGCACCTCACCTCCTCTTCTAGCAGGGTCCCCATCTTGCACCGAGGGCAAGTGTATCCCTGCCTCTCCTGGGGGAGAAGGGCGAACATGTCACAGCTCTCACAGTGGACAGCAACACCTGTGACTCCTGCCAAGGCCATCTCCTGGGCTGCCATCAGTATCCCTTCCGAGACCTTACCTTGGTCCCCTGCCTTGTTAGTCCTGCAGTTCCTCTCACTCGCCCAGTTCTCCCAGACAAAAACCCACTCGCACACACACACAAGGATAAAAAAAACTTAAATTTAAATTGGAAGAAAAACAAAGCACAGCACAAACAAAAAAAAAACCCAATCAAACCTCTGTGTCTCAGGGAAGGGAGTTTCCGGACAGCCCGGCCGCAGCCAAGGGACGACGCCCCACCCCCCTGCTTCCTCCTGGCTCCTCTAGCCTCTCTGGTCCCGCCCCCTTCCTCTCTGCTGCTCCTGGCCCTCTGCCAAGAGGCCAGAGCCAAAAGGGCTTGCAGTGGCTGAGTGCAGCCTTATCAGTCCCTCAGGCCGGTGGCCCCGCCTGTCGGCTTCCTCCCGGCTGCTCTAGCCTCCCTGGCCCCACCCCCTTCCTCTCTGCTGCTCCTGGCCCTCTGCTCCGCTGCCCAGCTCCTACCTTGCCTTTGCCAGTCCCCTGGTCACTCAGCGCTCTCTCCCAGCCTCTGCCTCTGCTGCTCTGCCAAGAGGCCAGAGCCAAAAGGCATGTCTGCATAGCCAGCACCTCTGGTGCTAAATTGTAGGCAATAGGAAAACTGCTGCTTCTACTGTCTGGGTGGGAAGAAAGGAAGAGGGACCCTCCTTTGTTCACTTGCTCTCTGTGACAGTCCCACGGTTTGGGATCTTCTCACACTGGATGTTGCACTGTCTCAGCTATTGCTGCCTTAATGGGGAAACAAACAGGGAATTGGCAAGAAGCTCAGTTGAGGTGGTTGATTCTGTGGTTATTCATATTTTGCCTTCTGGGTTGTGATTATCCTAACGAGGACCCTACAAAGTGTCAAGTTTAATATGTAACATTTGCACTGGTAATCCAAATGGTATTTAGGAGTGGAGGACAAAACGTCTGCCTAATGTTTTTTGTGTATTTACTTCCACAGGAATTAGTTCATTTTGTGATTCTTGATGGTATTTTGTCATAAGTTCTCTCCCTCTGGCATTGTTTTTCTTACCCACTTGTGCCAATAAAGCACCAGCTGTAGCTTGGTGGATGAATTTGAGATAGTTTATTAATTCATTTAAGTAGCGATATTAAGATGCAATATGTGCAACAAATTGTTCTACTAATCACAGCTTTTAATGAACATTTAGCCTGATCAGCATAACTTTCTAAACTGTACTTTCATTGGCTCAGTGTGGACATTTTTCTCTTGTCAACACAATCTTTATAAGGGTAAGGCCAGTAGCACTTCATTACAACTTATTATGGCTTAAATTAAAAGAATGGTGAGTGTAAGTGAGAATAATCAGTGCTTTTCCATGAATGGTTTGCATGAATCATAAAGAAGCTCAGCCATGGCTGGCTTTCTGCACATAGGTAGTGTGTATGCTTTATTGGCACTTACCTAAAAATTCATTTATTCAGGAAGAGGCAGGAGTGAGAGCCTTGAAAGCCACCGGGGACAAGAAACCACTGGATGATACATAATATATCTTACATTAGTGCTGATAATAAAATGATTATCCAAATAGGGAACTAAATGGCTGCCTCAAGTGGAGTGAGTACTTCATTGTCTATGGTTGTCCTCCATTTATTAAGCAGAGTTGTTCCAGTGGAACTGCCAATATTCTCAAACACCTACCTGACCTGTTCTGCTTTTACTCATAGCTCATAGTTCCTGGTCTAAATAGGCTCCCATCTACTTGAGCCATTCTTCTCCCTTGTTTTCCCAGATGCTTGTACATCCAGATGTAGCTTCATCTCATAGTGAAGTATACTTTGAGTAAAGAGCTCACTCTGCGAGTTCAGCCTTGTGTGAATTGCACAATTCATATGAAATACAGGTTTTGAGACCAGGGAGGGTGGCTCTTAGTGATACTGTGAATACATGTGAATATTGAATATATATGGATATTCTGATGAATTTGTGATGTCCTTCTAACAACTACTTACTTAGTCATGCTTTTTAAAACTGGTAATCTTTTCCTTCTTTCCCAAGTTTTCTTGCCTGCTTCTTTGTCATCTTCTTCACAATAAGCAGGTTCTAAAGAGAAGCCCTTTTTTGAATGCTCCTGGCTTTAAATTTTATCTTTGCAATATTTATTATTATTATTATTATTATTATTATTATTATTATTATTATTATAACATTTCTATGCCGCCCCTTGCCGAAACCTCGGGGCGGCTTACAACATGATAAAATACATTGAAATACAATAGTACATAATAAATTACCATTAAAAATAAAAAGTTCTGGCTCTGGGATCTCTTAATTCTAGTTTAGTTTGTATTTGGTCTCTCCATTGTTGCCTTGGAGACTTTGCCCAGATTGGTACAAAGAGCAGTGTGACCCTCTTCATCTGGCAACTGCAGGAGAGCACCCCATTTTGAATTAATAACAAAAAGCTGGGAGACCTGAAGTCAGTTTATGCCTACTGCAATTTTCTAGCTTTCTTTGACCACCAGAAAGGGGAAACTCAGTGTTCTCTTAACTCGAATAACAAAACACTTAATCACTTTGTCTCTATCTCCTTTTATTTCTCTTCATCTAACATTTCTACTTGCATGTGGCTTTCCATTTAACCAACATACAACGCATTCCATAGTATACAACTTTTCAAACCCTGCCTTGCTACTGTAATAATGTTGTCTTCCTACTCCTTATCTGGCAAATATTAATTTCTCCCTCTTCAAACATTATTTTAGAAACAGAATGCTAGTGCATGTGCCAGAGTATTTGTATACTAACCAAACATTTTTTTGACTTCCGTAATATATTTGTGGTAATACAAAGCCTTCAGTACAAAATTTTGGTACTTGGCTTTGAGATAGCTTCCCCGCTTCACAATAGTAATTCTTCGAGCACAGTGTGTGTGTGTCTGTATCTGTTGCATGTCATTTGCGTTCATCATGACTTGTATGTTCTTGTGAATTTCTGTACACATGAGAAAGTAATGCAGAGTAGGAGAAAATGTATTATAGTAGAATGGTGCTGTGAATTGAGGTTGCAGCATTACAAACATGATAAAAAAGGAGGGAACGGGCTGTTGTATATGAACTTGAGTGGTCCTTGATACTTATGCCAGGTCAAAAATTATTCTTCCATCAGTAGATTTTGTTTTTTGTTATCAGAAGGCCACCTTGGGATCCAAACCTATGTTTTGAACAGATTAAATATGGGTAGCAAGAACTGTACTTTCTGTCCAGTGGGATACTGGCTTAAAATTAGCTTTCTGAATGGTGAAGGTAGCTGTGGGTGGAGTGCTAATATCACAGACAAGTGCCATCAAGAGATTAGGTAGCAAGCTGGTTTCAGTGCAGGCAGTTGGAAAAATATTTTTAGGATGGAAATAAATAGACTTGCTTGGAAGTAAGCACTGCAGGGGTAGCTTCTGGGGCCTAGTACCTGGTCCCCCATCCTTCAAGCCACCTTATTTTCTCTTGATGCAATGCTTGCTGGGATGTGTTTGAATTAGGTCGAACTATCAACTATGTAGGAGTTTTCATGGCATGCCAGCTCTAGTGCTAAGCCAGCTTAATAATTCTTCTTCTTTTTTTAACTTCACTTGTATTTCTGTTTTTCTACTGAAACCTCCTGTAGAATCTGAAACTTATTTTAGATGTAGTTTTTGACGTACTATTCCAAGCAAGCAGATAAGTGATTCCTCATCTTTATGCTGTTGGAAGTCCAAATTGCATCTAGATGTGGTGTGATTTATTTTTAATCTTTTTAGAAATAAGCATTTAGAAAAACATGCCATCATGTGAGGTTTTTACGAAGGGAACCTTTGTGGTGTTCATGATACCTGACAACTGATGGTTTCTTTATTCCTATTTTAAGGTTCACCTGCCTCATTAATAATGCATTATATCCTTGAGAGCTTCAACGGTGACTTTCATGGGGAAGGGGGAGACTTGTCTTTGTGGTATGAAAAAGTAACATAAGTGACAGAACATCAGCAAGAGTGTATAATGTTGCCTTTCCACTGTCACGAGAAATCACCATTTTAATGAGTTAAGACTTGTGCACTACATGGGTAATCTTGGAAGTATCATGTACAGTTCTTGATTTAGATTAAGGGATTTTATTTTACAGCTAGTGGCATTGACAAGCCATATTGGCACTGGGATTCATAGTGAGCAGCCCTATGAAGACAAGATGCTGACAGAAAGAAACCTTAGCATTTGAAGTTAACAGGCTGCAGTTTCCATACAGGCAGAGCCAGTTAAAATCACACAAGAGAGTGTAACCTATTATGTAGCTAAGCCGTGACTTTTTCATGGTTTCATTGTAAACAACTTGCAATTTATGGCTAGTGTTTTATGGTGTTAAGTTGACAGAATGAAAGCCACTGTTGATTGATACAGTTCAGTAACTTAATTCAATTTGTTTCCCATAGTACTTGTCAAAGGAAAAATCACAGAAACTACAGTGTATGCTTCTGGCTTGACTAAGTTGTGCTTCTTTATGCCATAAATTTCGATAATACTGTTTATGGAAAAGCAAAAAGCATGTCTTTTCAAAAGATTCAAAAGTAGAAGAGTCCATGAGGAGTGACTTAAATATTAACCAAGGATGAGTATATCCTTATTGTCCTTCCTCTTTCTCACTGCAGTGGTTTTGACTGTGCTGGTGTGATGCCTTATGTGATTTGTATGCTAACCAAACATTTTTCGTGGTACAATAGCCACTTAATTTGTCTGTTTCTTAATCTCCTTTGTCAGAAACCAGTCAGTTCTATATACAAAATATGCATATTTGACAAGGCAAGGATATCTTATACTGCTACAAATAACTAAAAATAGATTTATTATTCAGAATGTTGGAAGTCATTAATTTTGTTTTTGTTACATGGCATCAGATCATCTCCAATTTACAACAACTCCATGCAAGAATGCCACCCAGAATGTCCTGTATTTGACAACCCTACTCAGCTCTTGTAAACTCTAGCCTGTGGCTTCTTTTATGGAATGGATCCATCTCTTATTCCTCTTCTTCTGCCTTCCACTTTCCCTAGCAGTCTTCTCTAGTGAGTCTTGTCTTCTCATGATATGCCCAAAATATGGCAGCTTCAGTTTCATTATTTTTGCTTCCAGTGAAAGCTTTGGTTTGATTTGATCATCCACTTGTTTTATGTTTCTGCCAGTCCAGGCATTTACAAAGCTCTTCTCAGAGCCACACTTTGAATGCTTTCCTAGCATTCAAATACACTTTCCTAAGTTAATTCATTAAGTTTCGGTGCACAGTTAATGTACTTTTTGATCCCCCCTCTCATTTTTGAGTCTCTTCTTCATTGTTATTTTTGGTAGGCTTATTATTTAGCATTTTAAAAAAATTGTCCATCTTCTCCCCACCCCTAATTGCTCAATAAGAATTCCATCTGTCAGCTCACATGCTCTGCTTAACACTGCAAATGTTTTCTGAAAAAAGTTTTTTTTATCAATGCTCCCTTCCCATCCCTGTCCCTTCCCTTCCCTTCCCAGTTTTTTGAATTATGTTGTTAAACAATGTTTGTTAGAATGCTAGGGACTTGAATATCTTTTACAAGTGGAAATAATCTCTTTGTAAAATTAAGAGGCATAGGATGAGCACAGAATTCTTAGAAGAAACTCATCTCTTAGAGAAAGTTAACAAATTGTGTGAAGACCAGGTTGGAGAAGAATATACTCTTTAAGAAATAAAAGAGGGTTGTTCTGCTTTCACACAAACGACACTTTCTCATTTAGAAGTATTGATAAAGAAGTTTGCTTTCTTATTTTAATTTTCACATTTCCAACTATACAAATTGCCATGGTACACGTGTATGGTCCCAGTTGCAATGTTTGGATTCCTTTGCAATGCTCTGTGAAGGTCCAAATGTTTCTTTTCCAACCTGGTCTCCTCTAAAATTTGGATTTCAACTCTCATTCAGTCCCAGACAGCATGGCAAATCATCAGGAATAGTGGAAACTGTAGAGCAAAATATCTGTGGTTGCTCCTTTCTGGTCTGGTGTAACCCATTGTACTGTTGTCCTACACAAGTCATTGAAATGTACAGATGTTATTGTGCTCTTAATATATCTGTGCGGTGCACAAGCTATCAGATGCTCTGCAGTAATGGATCACGAGAAATGTCATGGTTGTTTAGAGACTTATACTTTGGAAAGATAAATTTCTGCCATCCATTACCCAATGCACTGAGGACCACTCTTTCTGAACACTTGTCTTGGATACTTACTCAGATATTTGGACTGCATATGTATTACATTTGTATAGTTAGCAGAGGCTAAATGGATCTTTTCTTGTAGCTATAGCTGTTTCTGTAGGAAGATATTTCAAAACTTACCCATCTCCCTCACCCCCTCATTCTTCTATAGTTTTACTTCTATATATGTTTCAAAGGACTGGCATAGGCCAATTAGATATAATCTTGAAAGGCAGCAACACTACCAGTATCAGCTGCTCAGAAGATATGAATGCAATAAGACAATTTATAAATTACTCTAGTTTTTTTTATTCGCTCTTGGCTTCTAGCAGTAATTCACGAAGGGCAATTTGAGTATAAAGATAGACAGGCTTTGATATAGCTCTATTAATAAGCATTGGTAAAGCTCTATTTCCTGAATTTCATACATCTTCTGGTGGTTTGAGGCATAATGAATTAAATTTGCAACCTGCTAGTTTTCCTCCTGTTCTTCCTTGTTTTAACCTCAGCCTGGTCCAGCCAAGGCAGCTCATTTCACATTCAAGTATATTTAAGAAGAAGCATGAGTAAAATAAATAAACATTGTGTCAAAGATGATATAGTGTTTACTGAATACATATATGTTTGGAGTAGGGATATAGATTATGAATAAACAAGCCAAAGCAAAGCTTACAGATGTCCCTTTGGTTACAGGTCTTCCTGATGTGACTGAAGTTGCTCCAGATACTGGTAACATGAAAACCTTCTGTACTCATGGTCCCAAGCAGAAAGCCAAAGAAAAACTTTTCCCACTGTAGATTTTATCCAGTTCTACTTTCCCTCTACGAGCTACCTCCCTATCCTGGGAGTCAAGGGAAAGGAGGTCAAGGAAAGCCATCTTATCCTTATTAACGTCAACAAAAATATCCTTATTTTTGTTGTGAGGAAGAAGTGAGGAATTCACAGTGCCTGGCAGCTGGTGATCTTATGCACTCACTGAGGTCCTGCAGTTTTTTCACAGCAATTAAGCCTAATATGAATCTGTGGCCATACTTAATGACAGTGCAGGCCACTGGGACCAGTTCATGCTTTCTTTCTCTTGTTTTTCCATATAACTGTGGAGAGAACTTTCTGTTTGTGAAATGAAGCACGTATAAGTAATACTAAGTTTTGTTTCAACATGCAGCAGTGCATGGAAAAAGCTGTCTTCAGTTGGAATCATGCAGTTGAAAAGCATCTCAAGATTAGCTGTAAGTGCCCTTTTTGTGATGTAAATCAAATAGAAACTATCTAGTTCAACTTACTGCTCATGCAGGTGGTTATCCAAGTTCTACTTAAAGTACTTTAATGAAGGAAAGTCCACTATATCCTAAGGCATTCAATTCCACTGTTCCATTGGAAGTTCAGGTTGAATTATTTTTCTAGTAATTTGAAGCCATGGTTGTTGTTGTTTGGTATCCTCCAGAACACCAGAAAACAAATTTATTGATTTATCTGACAGCCCTCCAAATATTCGAAGTTAGGGATCCAGTGGTCTCTCATTTGTCTGAAAATACTCAACTTCTTCTACAATTACACGTAATACTTTATGTATCAGCCCCTCACTAGCTGTCTCCATATGGTGGCTGCAAGATTTAAGTTGTTACTGATCTCCAATGTGCCAGGACCTGATGGAAGTCTCATTGACAAGACCATGGGAAGAAAATAGAGATGACTGAGCTGTATCTTGTTTAGAAAAAGTGTGATATTTTCTGTGTCCGGCTTGAACATGCCCCAAATCAAACCTTTGACCACACAGTTTGGCATGGTGAATTATCTACCCGAAGAAGCCTGGAAGAAAAGCAGCGAAAACACCTGATTTTAAACAGCATGAAGTATGTGTTATGGTGGATAAGTGAAATATGGTCCTATGAAGTGGCCATTAGAAAAGAGAATTTGAAAACCAGAAAGGACAAGTGATGAGGGGAAGTTTAATGGTTTTATGCAATGACTAATGGTATAATTCTAAGGAGGTGTCAAAGTTATGCAAGGCCAATGTTCCATTAAGTCTGGTAATTGCTTTTAATGGCATTACTATATGTGAAACTTAAAACTCCTTGACAGAGGTTTTCCTTGGCATAGCAGCCCCATCAGCAAAAAGTGGTCATTACTTTTCAGAAAAGCATACACTTTTAACCTTATGCTGTAGTGAGAATACAAACGAAAAGTCGAGGATACGTAATATGTTCAATGTCAAAACTGTATAGAATCATGGATTGTTTAAAATGCTAGCTATCAAATACTGGCTAAATGGCAAGTAGATAATTGGGTTTATTTTAGTGTTCTTTATGAATTGGTCAAAACTGTAGTATGTACAGAGAAGCTGTAACTCAGTGGTAAAACTGAGTTACAGAGAAGGGAAATGAAGAAAAATTTAGAACTGAGAATTTAAATAAAGAGATAGATGAATCAAAGTGAAAATTTGCATTAAGTAGAGGTTTGCCACAGATGTGTCTGCTTTTGTTGAGAATAGAAAGGCTTTTATTATGTTCACTCTCTCACACAGCAGCTCACTTGTATAGTTACTCAGTGACAATTTTCTACTATCTTTTACTAATAGTATATGTTTGAACGTGCGTATGACATGCTCTGTTGCCTAAGAGTATGCCATGAGGTTTATTTTCTAAATAAAATGTTGTAAATGTAGCAACGTAACCACAACTCCAGTCAGAATTCTAGTTAATGTGTTAGTTCCCTGTAGACAAATTTCTGTCTCAGTTTCTCTTAAAAAGGGAGAGCATAGCATCTTTTCTCTTTACAAAATCTTTAGGGTTTTGTTGAAGGATTGATTTTTCTTACTATTAATAAAAATTAATAAACATAATAAAATATTTTATTCACATGAAATTACATAGAATATTATGAAATGGTAGCTTATAATCTGAACGGTTGTTTCAATATCTGTTGGGATTGGTTCATTTGCTCTTTTCAGTCATGTATCCCAATAAAGAATAATATCAAAAAGTGAACTATTCATGTTGTGACTTTGGCATATTGGTTAAGCTGCAGATTGCATCAAGCCATTCTTAATAGTAGCATTATGAGCTGTCTGCTTTTGTCTTTGATACCTCCAGAAGTTAATTAATGTGGAATTATTAAAAGGAAATGAGAATGCAACTTTTAGAAAGCACCTATAATTTGAGTTCTAAGACAAAGTTCAGAATCCTATGGTTTATCTGAAACACACAGTGTAGAAACAGTAATAAAACACAGACAATGAAGCTGACACAATGGCTTTTAAGTATCATGTCTCCTGTCTTAGTGTGGGTGCCTAAGCAATGTTGGTAGTGTAACATCTGATCAAAAAGGACCACACAATTTTCTAGACACATTGTTTCAGCAGTGGTGTCCAAATAACAATGAATCTGAGCCTATTCTTGGAGTGTTTTGGATATGTATCACATTATCCCTTCAATATTTCTTTTAACATCAGCCTGGGAGCCCACATGTACTAAACCGCTCAGAATAATTTTGGTGGATGCCAGAAATGGAATCCTGTGCTTAAAGAAAAGTGGCGAACTTGATTGAAGTTTTTCTCCATTAGTACTCAGGCTTTCATTCTAATCACTTAGTTCCTCCCAAATCTTTTACATACTGAAGACAGACAGGAGCAGGCTCCATCCAGTGGGAGAGAGTGTTAAATGGCAGTTGTACCAATAGCTTGGAACAGTTCTGAATTTCACAACATGGCCAGGTCTTTGACAAATCACTGATCCTACAAACTGGAAACTCCTTGAGGACTTCTTGAATCCTGACAGCTGTTTGAATGCCAATCCTGCTGGATAGCTCATGGGCAATACACTTGCTCTATTTTCTGTGCTCCTCCTAGTTAATCCAAGTTGGAAGAAAAGTGGGTTTGCTCTTGAATCTCGGAATGCTAACTTGGAGAAGAAAGATAGTTAGTCCCGGTTTCCACTGGCCAAGTGAATGGCCCTTTCCCCTTCTGTAATACACTCAGTAAAGCATAAATTAAATTATGTGAGAAAGGATGGAGACAAAACAGTCCTTGAAGGTCTAATAAGTAATGTCAGATCTGCAAAGTGATGCTGCTTCCTTTGAGGGGTCTGATAGAGAAGGCAACCTGGTTAATCCTGTAAGAATTGAAAAGATTAGCATTGGACCTGTAGGTGATTGCAAGGTTGGAGCCAGTGTAATATACAGACTGTTTGGGAGCCACAAGAACTCTTACAAAGCACTTCTCAATCCTGCTTAGCTTTGCCACATCAGCACATGTTTTTGTGATGACTGCTTCCTGTTCCTGGGTTAGCTTTTGCCTCCAGTCACGTGTCGTCTTCTCTTGTGTCTTTTCTGTCACTTATTCCTGACTTCATCTTTGGCCTTGCCACACCATGTAGGGATTTTTAGGTTAAAGCCATGTAGGGATTTATAGGTTAAAACCAGTACCTTGAATTGTGCTCAGAAGTATATAAGCAGCTGATGCAGATGGGAAAGAAATTGCGTTATATGTCTGGACCTTCTGGTTCCAGTTATTAATCTGGATGTTGCATTTTGCACAAGCTGCAGCTTCTGAATAGTCTTCAAGGGCAGTCCTATGTACAGTACATTAGAGTAATCTAGTTTAGAGATTATCAGAGCATAAAACAGAAGGTATAACATCTTCTGCAAGGGAGAGATGTAGGACCAGATGAGGAACATCTGATTGAAGAAGGAGGTTTTCCATAAATGGAATAACTCCAGAGTTTCTTTGCATCTTTGTTGCACCTCTGCACGTACGATTCCTTCCAATTACTTTCCAGTGAATGCTCTGTCTTTAACAAAATTCTCTTATTCTTTATCTCCTGCCAAGGCTTTCAAAGGTCTCTTTTAAAGTGAGGCTGTAATGTTTAGGGCATTTTTTTCCAGGAGATCTGCTGATAGTGTCACTATGGTATTGTAAGTTCCTGCCTCACCAGTAGCTCACCTTGAAAATATACGATCAAATGACATGAACAAAGAACTGTGTTTGACAGGTGCATTGAAATACTAATACCATACAAATAAAAGACACATGTAAGTAAGAAATTATTCTGATAAAGGAGAGTTTTTCCCCTCTACTATTAACATATGGACACTGAAGACAGGATGTGGAGATTGCATGTGAAATGCTGGCCGTATTATAATAATGCCATCATGTGGATAGATACACACCAACAAAATTAAAAGAAAAAGAAGTGCAGCATCTGTTTCAGCTGAAGTATTTAGATAGTTCCATTTACAAAAGCAAATTCTAAAGTAAAATTGGAGAAATTGGCGAAGCACAGCTTTTTTAGCACTAGATTTTTTTTTTTAATCCACACCAGATCTATCTATGTTAGGGCCTCACTCTTTCATTTGATTGAATGTCAAAACTGTTACTTTCATTCCACAACACACAGAAAGCTTCAGTTGGTACATATATAGTCAAACACTAGTCTTGATCTCTTGAAAAATGTGAAGAAAGATTCTCCCTTCTCTTTTCCATGAAACCTGGTATATAAATTGTGCCTCATAAAAGCACCCAGCACAGAACAAGCCAAAACAGAGAGAGAGGACAGATTGTTGGGCTGTGGGAGTTCCAAACTAGCATTGGAGGAGAGAGATACAGTGACAGCCAAGAACGGCTGAAAATGGGACAAGCCACGCACAAGTGGGAGTGGCAGCCAGAAGCATCCTCACTTGCAGAGTATAGATGGAGCATAAATCTGCCAAGAATAAAAGGCATGCAATTATTTGTTCCTCAGGTTGTTCTACTTCATTGCATTTGGAGATTATGTAGTAAAAGGACACACCTTGTTGGATAAAGTTCAGTTGGCATACAGTGCTTGTAATTTGATATGGCACAGTCAAGCTATTGGCCCAAGATGCCTATCGTTGCTTAGCATGCCAAATGTTGGGAATTGCTAAATTGTTTGCTATATTCATTCACTCTTCTACTTCAAATTCACCATTTTAATTTTTATCCCAATGTTCTATTGCATTCAGTCTTCAAGTTGTTGAGTAGTTTGGCTGTGTCAACAAGATTTTTTTTTTTTATCATCAATGAAGTAGTAATATTAAGGTTTCTCAGTGTAAGATCATTAATTGTTTTCTAGTATCAAAGCCATCTAGGGAGAATAAAAATATGTATAGGTTGGAGCTGGACTTAGTCATGGAACTTAAGTGTTCCATTTATTTCAATGAATCCACTTTAAGCATGACTAAGTCTGGCACCAACCCTATGAATATTTGTGCTAGAGAAGTTAATCTCCGAATTTCATGTTTAGTGGACTTGGTGAAATGTTAAACACATGTTTCATATAATAATTTCAACTGCCTCAGTTTCTCTGGAAGCTACACAACTATATCTTTCAAAGTCAATTTACTTGCCTTTGCTATATTGTTTTTAAAATTAATTTTCAGTGAGATAGGAATACCTGGGAATAAATAAATAATTCCTTTTAATATTAACAGTTTTAAAATTATTTGTGCATTATATATGTGGCACTCTTATGGCTAAGTTAGTAGTCATGTCTTACATGGAGATAGTTACTAATTTTAATAAAGTCTAGTTTCATATACACCGGTCGTACGAGTTCAGGTCCATTCAATAAGCAGCCAGCTTAGGGCATAAGTGCTAGGCCAAAACCCTTTGCAGCAAGCACAGTCCCTTAGGTTTTTCTTGGTTTTGCTGTTGTCTTAGCAGCCTCTTCTAGGCTTGCTTTCCCAGCTTGAAGAGGCATTCTCTTTTGCTTTGTCCTCACAGAGGAAGATGTTTTATAATGAGTCAGATCATAGATCCATTTAGTTCTGTATTATAGGAGAGGCATTTCTCCAGGGTTTCAGGCAGGAATTCTTTCAGGCCTACCTAGAGATGCCAAGGATTGAACCTGACCCTTCCACATGCAAAGCTTGCGCCCTTTCACTGAGCAATGTCAATCTGTTAGAATTAAATGACTACATATACTTATTCTACAAACCTTGGGATAGACAAGGACAATACAATTAAGACTGAGCAAAAGAACAACATTACAGAATTAACTAACATTGAAAGTGGTAGCAGCAACAGTAATCTTACTGCAGCATGGATACAGCGACTAACTTACACATTTTCTTAATTCATGAGTAAAACTCTAGGTCCTCAACTCAGGGTTTGGTGTTCGGACAGTATATAAAACAACCCATAGATTGGTGGAATCATGGGGAGCCAACTACCAACTAGCCACTTTGATTCTGAATAGCTTTCATTACCTATCCAGGAATGTCCAATCCTTTGTTGTTTACTGTGTTGTTTGATGTGACATAAACCTGGAGCTCTGTGTTGTAGAGAAAAATTCAGAGTAACTTTAGAATTCAATGAGAAGTCAAATGAACTTACAACCTGATTAAATTTTGCAGCGTGACATACTTGTTGGGTTAAAACTCTAGGTTTTACTCTAGAACAAACTGTTGTTTGTTCCTCAGCAACCTAGAATTCCAAGTTTGGAAGTTGCATCGATGGTGAGGCTGTATCCTCTTAATGAAAGTTGATTGAAAGAACAAAGTAGTATGTGAAGCAAGCTAATGGCAAACCTTGTGTTAACTCTGTCCTTTACACTAAGTATTTTCCATGTTGCAGGAAAAATCCATGAAACATAAGAATACAGCATTTCTTTGGATAATGTATCTGAATCTTTGTATCTCGTGGGAACAATGTACTGAAAAAAGACATTAGAATTTTAAACCAAGTAGGAGAAAGTCATGGTATTAGAAGGCAGTCATTTCAGAATTTATTCAAAACTCAAGTGTGAACTTACAGTGTTATAACACAAGTATCCTTCTTATGTATAAATGAAATTTATCTCATTAATTCACTAGAAAGGGGCTGATGCAACTAATATTCAAAGGAAAATCCAGAGGCTATCTAGGAAACTAAAAACATGGGTTTCTCTTTGCCTTGCTTAAAAGCATCATTTAAGCCTGGTTTTGTTTTGTCATCTGGATTGCATAAGACAGCATGTTTAACACCAACCAAAATGCCAATCCCAAACAATTTCTCACAAATTTAATAAATTGTGTGTCAGCATTACTTGGGAGAAATGGTATTGGGATTTTTTTTTAAAGTATGTTTTTAAAAGTTTCTTTCAGGACTAGCTCTAAATCATTAAAATGAGAGTGTCTTGCCCACAGTAGAGCACTCTGGAAATTATCTTAGTTTTCCCAGAATTATCAGTGTGTGCAAACATGTTTTTGAACAGGATTTACTCATTTTGACTTAGAACCTGTGCAAGCTTGAAGCTTCTGGAAGCAGGAAAACTTGCATGTGTATCAAGGGTTTGGTACACATGTTCCCTAACCACACTGCTCACCTATCTTTTTTAGATTGTCAGGGAGGGAATAGATACTAAATCTAAAGATATTACTTCTTTTCCTTTTTGGATTTAAAAATTCAGTTTTTCTTGCAAAAGAAGATTGGGTAAAGGGCTTAGGAGAGGTTCCACAAATGGGCATATCTTCATTCCAGGGCATGGTTTGGTTGGAAAGAAATGAGCCAGGATCCTGAAAGTTTGCTATCATAGTTTGGCAACATAATGTTAAAATCCTAATGCTTGCAAGTTCATGGTGAAAATAGCTAATCTGGGTTTTAATTGCAAAAGGTTACTTTGCCAGTGGTGTCTCAGAAACAGAATGGTGAAGTAAAATTCAGAACATAATTTGAGTTCTGTCTTATCCCTAGAACATCTGGAAATATTAATAAAGTGTAGAACACATTTCTCCTCCTCCTCCATAATTCTGGGCCTAGGAAACAAAATGTCTTTGGTGCAAGTTCCTGGCTGGTTTGAGCTTGGGTGGTGGTGGTGGTGGTGGTTGCTGTTGCTACTCATTTTCTGAAAACAAACATAGTTACAGCTTTCTTAGCTAAATAATTCAGTGTGAAGAAAACAGTAAACAAAAATATGGTAAATTCTGGACAAACACACCTGGAGATTGTTTCCTTCAGGCATCCCATCCTACAGTGATGGATCTGTAGATGAAATGGAAGCCTATTGTACCTGTAGGGGAAAGAAGGAGAAAGAGTACCACGTGTTTTTGAAAGGTTGTAACCCTACAGAGAGCTTTCATTCTTGAGTGCTTCTGCAGAATGGTAATGCAGTCAATAAAAGGCACTTCCATCAAAATTCATGTTTTAATTTTTCAAAAGCCACTTCATTTTAAAAATATAGTTCACAGATTTCACATGGAAGGTGTAAAACTGCTCCAGGGCATTGACAGTTTACAAGGAAGCTTGTGATTTCATTCATTACAGTCATGATATGTGCAGCATTTTTTGAAAATGGATTGGATTTAAAAAAGAATGAACAGACGCTGCTGTAATAGCTCTTCCCATAGTGTATGCTGAATTATGAGAGTCACTTCTGATTATACGTTACCGAGGAGGAATGTTTAATGTGCTCAGTTGTATAGATCTGCAAACTTTTAGCTGTGGGCTGATATCTGTATTGAGCTATAAATCTACTGCTGATAAATTGCTTTCTAGACAAACATTCTAATGCTGATCAAACTAAGGTCAGGGATTGATTTCCAAATTTGGGATTGAGATGCACTGATGTGAGATACAGTGTGTGAAAAAAGATAAATGTGTTGCAGACCGGGAATCTGAAAAATGCTCCTTTTCTGCATCTCATATGCTAGGTTGAGAAAGGCATCCTTGGAGAAGCTTAAAAGATGATCTGTAGGCAGGTAGAGTGGGAGGCAGTTAGAGCTTCTGACTTGGCTTGCATGTTAGAGCTCTCGGGGGTTTATTTAAACCCTGGATAATAGGGAACAAATGGGAGCGAGTACATCTGTTCCTGTAGTGTACCCAGGATCCTGGCTTGTTGGACAAGGAACAGCCAGGCTCATAAGCTGGGGATGTTTAGTTCTACCTGGCTAAAGCAGGAGTGACCACGTGGTGAGAATAGCTCACTTCCTTGCTGTGCTTCCTTCACTCATAACACCTATGCTTTAATGAGTTGCAAACAGGTTGTAGGTTGCTGTGATGTGTGAACTGGATCTCAGTTGAACAGCTACAACGACATTCTCCTTGAAGGTTTTTCTTGCAGCACACCTTTGCACCACATTAGTTTACCAAGTAAACTATGGTAATTACTTGGAATGGATAACAAATAGTGTATGGAATGCTATTTCAGCTTGAAAAGTTACAGTCCACAACAACTAACCTTGCTTTGACTGATTTTTCAGGGGTAAAAATTTGCTGTTTATGTCTTATTTAACAACTTCAGACAGTGTGGTGATCAGAATGGTTTTATTCCCAGGCCGACCTATTAGTCAAACGTTGGAGTAGAATTCTAATGTTCCCATTATGCAAACTTCCAATTGTCAGTTCAAAAATAGAACTGAAAACACTATACAAGTTATACATAAGGATTTGACCCAGTGAAACAAAGGCTTTAACCAATTCAAGTTATTTAGTTATATTTTTATACATTCCAGTTTACCTCTTAGAGTCAAGCTTGTTTACGAAAATAATTAAATACATAAACACAGCAGAGCACAGAGAGAGCTAACAACAATAAAACATTTTAAAAGCAACCACATAATTATACATAATACAGCCCAATAAAAAGCCAGAGTGAGAAAATGGTAAAGGCCCAGGATTACAAATAATTACGGTAGGCAAGGAATAACATCCAGTTTCCAAAGGTGGGGTATGCATCAGAGGGAATCCAGAATAAACATGAATGAATCTAAACAATGACAGCCAGCAAATGGGTTGATTCCAGTCCATCCCTATATGTAACTTTGTACTGTACTTCTGACATGTACAGATGAAGCAGCAGATATAATTATTACTGCAGTTACCCTGACTTGAGACAACAGACTCTGAAACTGGACTGTTGTCATAAATGTAGCACTAGCCAGTTCCATTTACTTGAATATTAATACATTTACTTTAAAATCCTATCATTTTTAATAGGAAGCAAGAATTACTATATAGTTTATAAGGTACTTTTGTATGTTGATAATTTTCTTCAGGTTTTATGTTGCATACTTGGCCACATAAAAGAACATTTGAATTTTCCAGTGATTGGCATTGACTGAAAACCTCTTGTAATTGGAACAAAAGCAGAACCTAGGATGAATCAAGAGACAAAACAAATGCCCAAAGAAATTTTGTGAAGAAGAGTACAATATTGTTAGTGTAATCATAGTTGTTGAAGATTCAGGAGCTTGTATTTGTTAAACCTTCAGTTCCTTACACCATCTCCAGGATTATAACTTTAGCATCTTACATCTTTCTAAACTTCATTTTCTTCTACAGACATCCAATGCACATACCAGTTGTTACGTGGAAAGGCATGAATTAACTTTTAATACACCGAGGAGCTGCAGTGTAAAGAAGTGGGGATGCCATTACTGGATTGTATATGTTCAGTGAAAAGGTGACATGCAGAATGACTTTTTTCCTGTGTACTTGCATGTGAACTGCAAATGCCAAGTGCCAATCAAGATGTGAAATGATCCTGCACCATATTATTGGAAGGGTCTTTTCCTGAAAGGCACTGTACTGTTCTTCCTTTACTACAAGTGTGACAGTGGTTGCTATCTCTTTGTTGAGACATTAGTCCCTGTACCCAAAAAAGAATTATTTCTGCCAAGTGCTGTACCTGACATTTCACAAATGTTGTGAGAATTGGTGGATGGTAAACCGGAGAAAGGGAGGTTGGGATAATTGAATGTAAAGCTCTTTCCAAACGGCCATTTCTATCCCCAAAGACCCGCTTAAGGTGAATAAAAGAGTAGTTAGAGTTGCCAATTTTCTACTTAGAGACTAAATATAAGCTGTGCAAGCAGAAGTGAGAGCCAGTAAACCTTGCAAAAAAAAAATGTAAAATTGCTACAAGCTTTAAATTTCTCATCAGGTCAGTATGGCAGGTGTTTGAGCATATATTATCTTTAGGACTTCCTTCCTCCTCGTTCTTGAATTTTAACTATGCCAAAAGCTGCTCTATGTTCTGTTAGCATTTTTCATCCTTCATATGTTGCAGGCAGCCCTTCAGCACAAGATGCTTATCAAGCTAAAGGAAGCGGCTTAAGTATTCTTTTGTTTGCCTTTATAAAGCATAGGAGCTCAAAATGAATTCTGGACTTCTTGTGCCTCTTACTAACAAATACTGTGCATAAAAAACCATATTATTGTAGGTCACTGAATTCATTTTTAAAATGCCAATTGACATCACTCCTTCAGGGAATTGTAAGTTGCAGCCTCATATTAAAGTTTAGCAGAAAAGTGGAAATTCGTTTTTGGAAAGGATCTTGCTTCAGAGCATTGGAAAAAAGCTTAGGTGGAATCTTTCCAGCAGTTCAATCTACCTAAATGGACATAGCTGGCTTACCATAGATTTTTCCTGTTGCTGCCACTTTTCTTACATGCAATGGAAGATTGGCATCATTTCCTATAACCCTTGGCATGGAGATGGATGGCTCCCATCGATACATAGTTCTTGCCATAGCCAAAATTGATATTGTGGCACCAATGATGTCCACAGCTGCTTAGCTGAAAATGAAAAAGGAAGAATAAATGTATCAAGAGGAATGACCAAAGATAAGCTATCCAGAGCTATTTGTGGAAGAGAGTAATTTTTGATGGAAAAGGGGCTATAGACACCATTGATATTCATTATGTCTTGCTGGCATATTAGATGTTTAATGTATGTTAGGGAAACCAATGCAGCACATTCTTAACATCAAGCAATGAGACTTAGAAGTACTTCATTACAAGGGAACCCAATAATATGGCTAACATTAAGAATCTGTCAGCTGTCCTATTACAACTTTTACTCTGCAGTATTAAAATGATTTTTTTTAAAAAATGCAGAACCTCAAACTTCATAATTGACTTTTCAACCTTGTCAAAAGCTCCCTTTCAGTCTGGCATTCAGTCACTTCATTGGATCCTTACCCTCTGCCCTCTTTTCTAAATTAGAAACTATGCGGTAGGATCGAAGGTGTATATTTCATTTGCCTTTGATGGAAAGGTGTACCAGGCCAAATGTTAATAACCAGGACTAGCATTAGAAAAGCCTGCATGTTATGCCTGCTTCTTTGTATGATGGCCAAACAGCAACATCGCCCAGCATGGCCTCCAGATGTGTTGGATTGCAAATTTCAGTTTGGTAAAACCTGGAGGGTGAGAGGCTTGCCATGTAGTGCAGCAGCTCAAGTTAATTAAGTCAACAGCAACCAGAAGCCCTTCCTCCATTCACCAACTTAAAAGCCAGATCCAAATAATGGAAATGGCTGGAAAATGAATAAATTGAGCTTGCCTTTTACTTTATTTATCTATCTTTTCATGATCTGAATTCTGAAACATGTTGATTTTCCAATGTACTGATTTTGAAAGCAAATGCATGTGTTATACTTTTCTTACATTGAATGAATCCAGTCTAACTCTGCTACAGTTAAAAGCTTACTCTATAACAACTCTGATCTTGATATTCATTGATACCACAATTCTGTTTCTCCAAACATCTAAATGAACATTTGACAATGCTACTTTACTATATTTATGTATGACCACCCAATAACATTGTTTTCTGGGCTTCTCTGAAACAAACTTCTAGAATATTTAATTTATTTAATTTATTTATATGCTGCCCAATAGCCGAGGCTATATTTAAGTGTATAATGTGGTAGAATTTCACAATGTATAGTAGACACACAGCGACATCACAGGTGTTTAAAAGCCTAGGCGTAGGGGGAAACATACAGAAGGCCATGGTGAAGCTGTAAGCTGAAACTCATTGGGGAGGGCATTCTGTCATCAGGGTGCCAACTTCAAATGGGGTGTCATAGACACATGCATGACTTTTATGTGTCACTGAACCCAGAGGTGAGGCACTGCCTATGATCTTAAATTTCAGGTTAATATATTAATGGAAATTTATATGTTCCTTATCTGCCTTTCAAAGTGGTGGTCTTTCCAAGGCAGCTGAAAATATGAAAAAGTTAAATTAATCTAAAGTTACAGAAGTACCTTAAAGTATAAATGTCTTTAATTTATGCTAGTTAAAATACAGTTTCAAATATTTTACCACAGCAAAAGCAGGAAATCCTTTTAAATAAAAAGCTGGAGAAAACAGATATTTTTCAAAGTCATCTTAAGAGCATCCACAGATGGAGCCAGCCATAGCTCTCTTGGGAGGAAATGCAGGGACAGGGAAAAATCGTGTGAGTACAGCTTGCTGGGTGACATGGCCATCCAGCAGCCAGAACAACTGCAGCAAAGGCAAACATTCCGGAAAAATGACCAGAGAATGGCTCCTAGTGGTGGTGAGCGGCATCGCCTGTGAGATGTTTGTACTTCTCCCTGAGGCCACTGTGCTTTTCAAATGTAAGAAATTTAAGCCATTTGCTCTCTTAGAGGAAAAGATGGGAGAACTGAAGCAGAGACTGACCATCCTTGAAGAGATGGAAAAACATGGTGTTATTAGAAGAGCATCAGCAATCCAAGGCAGAAGGGGAGAATTCTAAGGATAAAAAAAGGAGATTGGCAAACGATGGACTGTATCTCACAGGGCCAGAAACCATGTGTCTGGACGCTACATGAAGGAGTTCATCAAGAGCCAGTGTGGCGTAGTGGTTAAGAGCATGGGACTGGGACTCAGATGATCTGGGTTCTAGTCCCCACTCAGCCATGGAGCCAACTGGGTGACTTTGGGCCAGTCACAGACACAGGGTTGTTGTGGGAGGAGGAGATGTAAGCTGCCTTGAGCCCTTTGCAGGAAAAAGGCAGGATATAAATTGAAAAGAAAGAAAGAAAGAAAGAAAGAAAGAAAGAAAGAAAGAAAGAAAGAAAGAAAGAATCCTTTAAACTGAAACAAGTCTGGCAGGGAGAGCTTGCAGCAGGGCGTACCATCACCTGACAAAGACTTATGTATCACAACAGATTAAAAATCTCTAACAAGGCCTAACAGCAGTCTCTGAAAAAATGTAGGAAGAAAATCAGAGCATAACAAAACTGAAATTTGATGTCTATAACCAATGCCTAGAGTATGGGAAACAAACAACATGTTCCTAGTACATGAGGGCAATTGTGATCATATAGGAATAACTGAAACTTGGTGGATTGACTCCCACTGCTAGAATGTTCCAATTGATGAATACAACCTGATCAAGAAAAATAGGACAAAAAAGGAGGTGGAGTTGCACTATATATAAGAGACACATATCTTTTCACAGAAATACAAGAAAAGGAACCTAGTAGCCCCACTGACAACATTTGGCGTAATTTAAAAGGAGCAAAGAATAAAAAGAACATGGTTATTGGCAACTATTACCAGCCACCCAGTCAAAAAGAAGGTAAGAACATGACTTTCGAAAAGCAACATGCCAGTGTTTCCAAGAAAAATGAAGACATTATGAGGGGACTTCAGGTTCCCTGATATATGCTGGGTTAGGGCTATGGTTTCACAAAAAGCCAAGTGACAACTAAAGAAAAATTAACATGTACAGGAGGTGGAAGGAGTGCTGGGCCACAAAGGAAGAATATAAACAGTTAGCAGGCAATTGCAGGGATGGCATCAGGAAGGCTAAAGCAGGAAATGAACTGAGACTACTGCAAGACTGAGTCTGTAGGTGCAGGCCTGTCTCTTACAACAACAATTCGGTTATCAGAGTCTGAGCTCTGAGCCTCATCTGGTTCCACCGACTCTACATCATTCTCAGAGTCGGAGCTATCAGTTCCACCAAAACAGGCTGCTTTTCATGCATGCCTTGGAATCTTGCCAGGAAAAGTTTCAGGGGTACCAGTTGCCTGAAGAGGCCATTGATCTCCCACACTGGAGACATTGAAAAAGAAACTGGACCGTCATCTGAGTGGGATAGTGTAAACTTGTGTCCTGAAACAACAGAGGGTTGGACCTGAGGACCTTCTTGGATCCCTCCAACTCTCGGATGCTCTGTGATTCTACTGCTTGCACTGACAATCTGGTCATTTCATAGCCTCCAGCTATTCAACATACCAAAGAGTCAACTTTGCTATCTAATTTGCTTCATGTTCTTTGGGAATGATCAACTTGATGGAATAATTCCCTCACACCAAGGTAGGAGTGCTGGCTGAACTTCAGGAAACTCGCCCACAGAAATCAGCAATCCTGGATTTATTGGTCCCTGGGGCAGACCATAGAAGCCACAGCTCTGTTCAATACTCAAAGCCAGCTTGAACAAAACGTTCATGTATGTGATCTACTTGGACTACAAACTCCCAAAGTAATACTAGGCCATTTCAATGAAAAGAAAATGGCAATGTTTTAATAAAGATTTAAAATTTGAATTTACTTGGTTTAAAAAGAAACCTTTCTGCAAAAAAGAGCAGCACTGGTTTGCATGAACTTTTACAACATGGAAAGATTTGTACCTGTTTCAGATGTTAACAAAATGGATCATTGGACTAGCACAACATGTTTTACTAGACTGAAATACTTCTCCTGCAGTGATAGTTAAATGACTTGGTGCTAACTGAAGCCGCATATGATCAGATAAGTTGCAGTGAAAATTTATCTTGATGATATTTCATATTGTTTTAGTTGTCATTTTCCAACATAATTCTCTGTGCCTACTTTTACTATGCTTACTAAACAGAAAGCCTTTAAAACAATCTATTGGAGTTGTGGGAGTGCCAGTATGCCTTGGAAGCCAACACTGCATTCCCACAGAAATGCAGGATTTATCTCTGATGAGGTTTTGGAATTGCCTTTCTTGAAAAGCAGCCCCTCAAGTCCTTGACAAATAGGCAAATTTCAAAAGCAATATGTGGAGTGGTATAGCATCTATTTGTTTGTATAGCAAGAGTTGCAAACATTGCAATGGTACTACATTGGTCGTGTCCAGTGTTTAGCCCTCACCCTTTATGTCCCTGCCCAGCCTTTCAAATATTCAGCAAGAGTGCTTCTGAAAGTGTCACATGTTCCTGATGTTTACCTCAGGAGTATCTTCAGTAGGAATTTAGGTTTGCAGGACCCACACTTTAGAAAGTGCCTCCCTTCAGGCAGATAATTCTGGTTTTGACTTTCCGATGCCTGTTAAGACCTAACTCTTTAAGCAAGCCTTTCCTGAAGTTAACCAATTATTTAGTGAATGTTTGACAGCAATTACTTTATGGTTAGTTGCCTTGATAATTTTATTAGACTTTGGTATACAAATCATTGTGATAAGTAATAGAGTGGATTCATTGAAATGAATAAGTCTTAAGTTAGACTAACATTCTTGTAAACAGCTCAGAGAACTTTGGCTAGCCATGGGCAGTATAGAAATGAAGTACCTTGGTGATGATGGTGGTGGAGTTGCTGGTGGTGCTGGTGGTGGATGCAGTCATTGGATAAAACCCTATATTACTAAGTCTTTTCTTCCAGCAGAGACCATAATTTTCTAGTGTTAGAACACTTGCAAAACAATTACATGCTTTTTCTCAAATTATGTACAAGAGACATGAGAACTGTATAACAGTGCATTCATTACATTTGGATGAAGAGAAATTGCATTTCACGTATCCTACCTGATCACCTTTTGGCCTTTTTCTTTCAAATGCAACCCTGCCTTTTAATAAAGAACTTTAATGATCAGACCCTTGTTAACCTTTTTGAAAACAATGAATTGACTGAAATCATACTAGGTATACTTCAGCTCAGTATGCATATTTTTCTTAATATTATTGCAAAGATGGTTTCTGCTGTGAGAAGCAGTCCTTATAAAGCATTTGTATGCATAGTTATGACTGAAATGCAATTATGTAAGTAAACAGGTTGGTTTCTTCAATTCCCACTGTCATATCAGAAACAGATTTTAGCTATACATAATTCATCCCCTCATTCCACTACACGAGGAAATGAGAATTTAGGAATACAAAACTGATTTGTAGGAAGGAGTTATGAAGAAGCTCTGACCTGAAATTATCTGGAAGAAGGTAGTTTGGAAAGTTAGATTTGCCCTTGGAGGTCAGTACTTAATTTCTAGCATTTTAAATTTCTGATGACAAATAAAAATTTTAGTGTCTGCTAGAGCTGAGCTAGCTGCCTCTTTTTTGGACTGGCTTATAACTAATTAAAAAGGCTAATCTTTCTCAAACTTCTAAAGGTGAATATTTTTATTGTCAAAGTAGTCAATAGTTTGACAAGCTAAGTTTAGGAAACCTAATTGGATATTTTCCATTTCACATAACGTTAGTACTTCTTTTTAAGAGAGTCATGGGAGTAGCTGTTAGTAAAGATATTGATTACTGCCTTGCTGTTAATAAAAGTTGTTTGTCAGAAGGATAACTCTTTATAGACATTAAAAGGGATGAAAACATTATTTTTCACTTATTTTTAGTAGACTTCCCATGTTGTTTCTTATTTTCTTCTAAGGATTCCTTTTTTTAAAAAAGAACTTGAAGAAACTAGAGGTCACCATCTTTTATGCTCTTGAAATTTAATTGCAGACTGTGTATGAAATGCTGAGATATTTACATCACGGCATCTGTCCAAAATATTAGAGTTTTTAAAATCATTTAACCAAAAATACAGTTTTACAAATATAATTAGTGTTCAGTCCCAGATCTCTGCTTTAAAAAAGGATTATGCTATGTAACAGCTTTAATTTTTCCAATTTCATTCTGTTGAGTGCTGAATAAGTTATTTTTTCTCTATCACTTTGTGAACTCCAAGCCATAAATATTTCTTTGCCATATTTCAGGAAAGTGACAGATAGTGGCATTTATTCCTTGGTCCCACTGAAGAAAGTAAGCCATGTAGAAAAAAATAAATCTTCAGAAACTTTGGACACCTTCAGGAAAAGTTGGGGTCCTGCTTTGCATGTAGTGACAACCAGTAGCATTGGTTGAGTAGGTGTTACTGTTGAATCATGAGTTGCCGTCATGTACGAATGCTGTACTGCCATTTAATAATACATTATTAACGATGAATAACTCAGGAAGAGAATCCAAGGTTTGTTTGATATATACATACACACTCACTCACTACACACACAAAGGTTTGGTAGCACGGTTTTCATACTAAATATGAGTAACATCCATATTAGAAAGCTACCACATATGTTGCCATTACCTTTGAAGATCTTAAGTCAATAAACGTGATAGTGTGAATATATCTGAAATCACTTTTCCTTCAAATGGATGGGAAAAATCAGTATTGTAATCTCACGCATAACAAATAAGATTCATGACTTCAGTGTGCTGATTCAGAAAGAATAGATTTGTGGCTTATGCCAAATATTGCTGTGTGTATATGTGAAAAAGTTAATTACAACAATGGGATTGAAGTTACAACATTACACATTTGAATTCAGTTCAAAAAGAATGGTTCATGCTTTGTAAGGTGCTAGTATATAACCATTATTGTAACATGACACAATTCTCAGTGTTTTATTTGCATTGAACTTGCATTGCTGCTTGCTTGCGAAAATGTACAGAGCAGCCCTACAGATCCCTGTGAAAATACTTGTACGGACCTGCATCTCACCTTTCAACTCCTTGAATTTATTGCAGGTTCTGTATTGACAAAATAGTTTTAGCTTGAGAGACAAGTCTTAGATCCTGGAAGAAGGCTGCAAGTTCTTCCTGTGACCTGCTATCTTACCTCTCAAGTGCAATATACTCTGCTTTGTTCAAATGAAGCCTGATCATTGAATGTAGCCTCTTTTGGGTTGAAAGTGGGTTATGGGTTGTAATCTTTGTTTTTCACTTATTTCATATACATATGGACTCTTCCCTCAGGATGGTGGGCTTTTAACAAGTATAGATCCACTGTCTAGCACCTGCCATAACCACCGTTAATAGCTACTGGGATAGCCAGGGGCAGAAATGTAAATGGATTGGGAAAGTCCCTCCAAACACATGCAGAATGCTGTTCCTTTTCCACTCAGCAAGTAACAGCCTATTCCTTCCATGCAGAGTTGATGGAAGCAAGTTTTCCAAAGGATGTTGTTTTCAAATTAAATATTTTCCTGGCAAACTCCAGCACAGCTCAGCACCTGTTTCAAAGGCAAGGTTAAAAACATCAGGAGACATGATTTTTCAGTCTTTACCAAAGAAATCCACTCCAAAATTTTTTCCTTCCCTGCAGCAACTGCCTTTCAAAAACTATTCAGTTTGTTCTTTGTTTCATCTTTCCCTTTCCACCACTTATGAGGGAAATCTAAATGATCAAGCAGGGAAAGCCAGATCAGGAAGAAAATGAAACCGAGCTGGAATTCTGTTACTGGGGATGTTGAATAGTAATATACATTATATATAATCCAGTTTGGAAAAGAAATCCCAAAAATTCATGATAGAGCAGGAGCTGCAGGATAATTTCTAGAATATACAACTCTTATTTATTAATATTGATTCAGATATCTGAAGATAGTTAAAATGGGTCATTAATTGGGGTAAGAATATTGCAGAAAAATGTGCAGAATGCCCCACCTAACTGTGCGACATATTGTGCAGAAAAATTATGGAAGTACATCTAAAGACTTCTCAATGACAAAACAGCATTACTATGGGAGGAATAATAGTGATAGGAGACCGAATTCAGTGAAGAATGAATAGGTACCATTATGAACACGTTTCCATTTAATGGAATACACACACATGTGCATGTGCACACAGCTTGTGGTTGTGTTGTGTATGTGTGCATGCATGCCTGTGTTTGGGAGAGAATTAACTGAGAGCCTGAATCATTGATGAATTGCAGCCTGAAGATGGTTAGAGCATTTTGTTATTGCAAATGAAGCACATCCGTCAAATCTTTATCACATCTATTTAAAATGGCAGCATTATATTAGTTGAGTTTCCCATATCTGTTCATCTTGTTATTTATATTAAGAAAATCAGCTTGAGTCAAGCAGAAAATGGACACATAATTAAGAACGTGGTATGCTTCTGGAGCAGCTCATAAGGGCTAAAAAAATAAGATTATTAAACGGTTATCTAGGTAGTGATTTATACAATCATTATTTTTTCATTAAGAAATAGATCACTGGGTATTGTCTGTTAACTCGGCAGTATTTATACCAGTATATTGTTTTCTTTGAATAGTGCCTTAAAAATGTGCTGTCAAATGAAGTACAAATTGAAGGAAGCAAGCACTTTACCATATCATGAGCTGGTCTATAGTATAGGAAGCTTTTGGACAGTTTTAGAAAAAATATTAATAGAAGATAGGTTTATCAATGTTGATTAGGCAGAGTGGGTAGGAACTGATTGTCACTGCACTTTGATGCTGGAAGGGTGCCAAGAAGGAATAGCTGTTTTAATCATGATTCGCTTTTTGAACTTTTTTGGATCATGATGTTGGACACTTACACAAGTATGCTGTATTAAACAGTTCTTTGCTCTGAGAACAAGGTATATCTTGTATTGTTTAGTGTATGATGCCCATGCAAACCATAATTAACAAACCATAGTTTAATATCAGAGCGGGGAACATAGTTTTCCAGATGTATTTTAGCTCCCATCAATGTTCACCATTGGCTAAGCTAGCTAGGATTGATGTGAGTTGCAGTCCAGCAACATCTGGGAACCTCCTGTTGGTTTTAAATAACCAGAGCCCCCCTTCCTTGTTAGACTTAAGGTAAACTTTATTTAACTTTACCAAGTAGAAGTAGATGCTTCTAACCTTCTTCAGGTTGTGCCATTATAGAGAAGATGAGTGTTTGAGACTCAGATACGTCGTTGTTGTTATTATTTTACATATTGTTGAATCATAGCTTAACATTATGCCTGAACTGGGTAATGTGGAATACATAAAGGGATGACAGTGGGGTTTCAGATAACACATAGATTGGCAACTGTTGTACATGCATATTGGTAGTCCCTTCTGAAACTCAAGTTTATGCTATTTTGTGGTGCTACGTGTTCCCTAGTTCTCTTGAAAATCACTGTGCAGGGTCAATTAAGATTTAAACTTGGAAGACAGAAAATTTCTTGAATGTTGGCACCAACTTTTAATTCAGATATTCCAATCTTCATGTACAATCATCTCACCTTCATGTACAGTAACGTCTGCAATATATTAGGTGGGATCCAGTCACAAGTATTCCCATTGAAAGCAGTGTAAAATTTTGGCTATGACTAAGCTCCATTTATTTCTTAAGACCAAAATGTGACATGCTTTTTGTCTCTATCAGCACTATCCATTGCACCTTTGATAATAGGAAACCCCTGAATATGGAGGCTTCCAACCATCCAGGACAGGAGAGGAGGAATGGCAATCTTCACCTCATTCTACACGTACATCCTCCATGGTTGACTGGACAGGCTTTTTAGCAAATTTGGTAATGGTACTTCTGATGGAATTGGTGGAAGGCTGGCAGAGGCTCAGAATAACACATATCTGGGCCTCTCGGGTGTCCTGTCCTCACCACCCACTGGAATGGCCCCCTTTCCCCATCTCCAAGGTCAGTTTTGGACCTTAGAGGACAGCTGACCATAGTTCCTTCCATGCTTTCTGCAAGAAGGTTGTGTGTGTTGTATGTCCAAGTCACCCTTGGAGTGAATCAACTAGTATCATAAGGCCCTTCAGAGAATATCTAGGGGTCATAGGATTGCCCCCATTCAGTATTGCTGTAGGATCAAAATATAATTGAACTTGAAACATACATAGGATGAATTCAGAGCTGCATACTAAATTTCACTTTGGTATCCCAATGTTTGGCAGAGAATGTTAATTCACAAACAAGTTTAACAACAAACTGCCGAAGAAGTAAGCTATGTGATCGGCATCACTTCTGCTGGCCAATGAGAGGCAAGGTTGAAGGTTGATAGGCAAAACTATGTTTTATACTTCCATAGAACTATGCTTAAAGAAGAGATAGGAACTGAGGAAGGCATGAGTTTGTTTAGAAAAAAAGTAATTATAACTTATGGTGCAGGTATGACTCCTTAGTACATTGGTACTTTTCATTAACTGAAACCTAATTTTATAAACATTGGATAGACGCATGCAGTTGTTGTTTCTAGATACAATTTCAATTTAAATAAAAGTAATCATTCAATTATATGAACTCGGATATCAATTAATACTTTGTGTGATGTCTCAGTAAATCAGGGAATGTCCTGTTACTATCTTGAGCAAAGGAATTTTATTTGAAATGTAGGTACTATTTGACAGATTGCATCCTTGACATCCTTTGCTTTTTTGAGTTTATAAGGTATATTCTTTAAGTTGTCATTTCAACAAGCTTGTTTGCCTGGAGCAATGGAAAGAAGTGACAGAAAAATCAAAATTTGTAACAAGAAAAACTATTAGATGTGCGGATGGACAGTCCTTGGGAGAGAGTTGTAGATAAACCTTTTAATTAGCTTAAAACATTTTATGTTGAACATGGGCGGTCATGTTTATCCCTTTGAGGGCACGTTCATTAGAATGCTTTCACCCCCTGGTTTATGCTGTGAACTTGAGACAGAGCTCCAGTAGCACTTAATTATGAGACAATCTTGATCTTGTATTTTTTAGAACTGGAATAGTTGGCACATTTCTGTTTACTCTTTGAAAGTATCTGGCAAATATTGGGAAAGAAACCGTTTTCCTATCAGTATGTTAGACATGTGTGGAAAAGAAAAGAGCCAGTGGTGTAGTGCTAAGAGTGTCAGGCTGAGGCGGAGGATTTTCAGGTTCAAATCAGTTGTGGAACTCCCTGGGTAACCTTAAGCCAGTCTTGTTCTGCCCCAGTCTAACACTGTCCCACAGGCTTGTGAGGAGAAAATAGCAGGAAAGAGATAGGGAAGAACAGTGTGCATTAAAATACTGCTATTAATGATGCGAACACTGACTTGTTTGGAATGCAGCTACCTCTTATATTGATGTTTTGAGGAGCTGGTTTATTTTGACTGGTTGGATTTATTTATTTATTTATTTGAAGCATCTCCCAGATAGCTTCCCTCGAGGTTCACATTTCTACCCACCAAGCTATAGTTATGGTAATAGAAGAGTAGTGACAATTCCCTACCAGCTTAATAAGGTGCTACTAGTTTTATGACTTTTTAAAATTGTCCAGAATTCCTATAACTAACTATTGTCTGGATCCAATTTATCTTGCCATCTGCAAAAATGCATTTCTGACCATAACCCCTAGCTGAAAATGTTCAGGTTGTCAGGTACTCAAACAGCCATGGTTATTACCACTAAAAGATGAGTTGTGGCAGTCTCTGACACTAGCATTTTTACACTCTCTCTGGGAGAAATAGATTCCAGAAAACTGTTATGAATATATTACACAGTAAGTGCACCAATCATAATGATGCACAATAAGAAAAATATTTGTCAAAGCCTCAATGAAATTTGGTGTGGATTTTTTTTTGTTCCCTAAGTTGCATAGAGTTGTACTGCCGGAATCTAAAAATGAAAGTCTAATGCTCTGTATAAGTATTTTGAGAGTATAATCAGACAGTGCAAACAAATTTTAGTGTGCTTGAATAACTTTTGAGTTATGATTATTCTAAGAGGAAGCATTAGAGCAGATGCTAGTTAACCCATAGTGTTGCAGCTAAAATACATGTGCAAGACTGTCTCTTGAATATATTAATATACTGGAAAGGTATGATGCAGTAAATAACATTTATGTCAGAACTCTTGGATCAATCTCATTTAAAGTCCATAGTATAAAATACTTTCTCTCTCAGCCCAACCTGCCTCACAGAGTTGTTGTAATTGTAGGGATTAGATTGAGAGGAGAAAGAGGAGACTTATGTAATGCACTCTGAATTCCTTGGAAGGAAAAAGTGGGATATAAATATAATAAAATGTAATAAATAAATGGCAGCAAAGGGATGTCGCTAGCCTCTTTTCCAAACAAGGTACAGCGGAATTGCTTTGTAAAATTAGTGTGCCTTGTTACCCTGGTGAAGAGGCAAATGCCATTTACATTCCTTATTCTTCCTTCCCAAACCCTTCCCCCCCTAGGGCTTATGAAAAGACTTAAACTGAGGCTGGCCAGCCCTCTCCCTCTCCCTCTCCCTCATTTCATTTCTACACTGCCCCATAGCTGGTATAGGAATGGAGGGAACTTAGACTTTCTCTTTTATAAAGCATTGTGTGTCCAATTGTATATTTTAGGAAGTAAATGCTTGGAGGGGGGATGTTTAATGCTGGTGTGTTCCAGAATGAAATGAGGTTGCTCACACTTATTCTTGAGGTTAAAAAAGCTATTAATGTAGTATGCAATTTGAACCGCATGTGACATTAAAAACAAAAGTCCCACTAAAGATAGAACAGAAAGAAATCCAGCTATCATCCCTTGTCAGCTATCCTAGTTCTGGAAAATGATTTTTAATTACTTTTTCATATATATAAAGATGAGGTCCTGTAAGAATCTTTTTAAAAATAGGTTTTGTGTATTGGATCCCCATTCTATAACCTTGTGCATTTTTTTTATAATATATGTTGTTCATGTAGGAGTTTAGGCTGGTAAGTGGCAGGAAATTCAGTAGCGGCTTTAGTGTGATGAGAAATGAGCAATTTTATAAGAGCAGAAATGGTATTTGTCACAAACAGGTGGAATAATGCATTATGAGCTGGATTTCTGAAAATAAGCATAAAAACCTAGTCAATTGGGAAAATATTCATGCTACCTGTTCCGGTTTGGAAACATGGTCACTTTTCTAATAATTTTGTTTCCTTTGCATCATCCTCCAAGGGAAGCAAGCTACAGCTGTTTAGTTACAAGCAGCTTGTTGCATTGGCTACATTTATGCTAAATTAAAAAGAAGTATAATTTTGGATAAGCCATGGGGTTGCTATTTGCTGTTTGTACATGCTAGCAACTATATTTTTAGAGTTCCCACTTGGGTTTGACAAGTTTCTGAATTCTTGATAGCCTTCTTTCCTTACCTGCAAAATGGGAATTATGTTGATTTGCCTCCTGGTGTTATTGATACAGAAAGTGATTTGTACTAATTCTAACACAAATGCCACTTGTGAGGTATTTTGTAATTTTTTAAAAAAATGCAGGTACCTATGCATTTTCTATTATGCATTCTAGTTTTTGAAGAAAATAAACTAATTCTAGAAAATGTATTGACCACATTCAAATAACACAATAAAGCAAACTTGTCAAGAATTCATGCTTATAGGCTAGTGTATGAAGCCTGTTCTCTCCTATATTCTTCCTCCTACTCTTAGAGAGAGCTAAACAAATCAGGAAGGGTTTGTTTAGCCCACCACCAGATTTGGAATTCATGGCTTGTGACTCTCAAACAAGCCAGAAACTGTAATCCAAGAACAAATTTCAGAGTCTGACTTGTTAAATGACTACTAAATAATCTTAGTTCTGACGTGTTTTTGAGCAGTTGCAGTAGCGGAGAGAAACAAAAAAGATGTGTTTACTAGCATGTAGCTTATATGTGATAAGTTTATTTTCCTTATTTGCATTTAATTGTTTTTATCAAGTGTCTTATGAAAACTTTTAGTTGTTGAATTGTCTAGTTAACTTTAAAACTTTGTATCCATGGTTATAGTTCTTTCTCTAACTACAGTCCTAACAGAAATTAATGTTGTAAAACAGAGTTTCAACATCTTTTGCTGGCTCTTCTACTCTGGTGAAGCTGCCTTGATCTTTTTGTTTTTTTTTCTGGCTAGCACTTATGTTGCTTGGCCACCTCAGTTTCTTCTGTTAATGATATAAAACTTGGTATTTCTCTCTCAGTAGCAGCCGTACTTCCCCCACTGAGTCTGTTGCCCAGGAAATGTGTCTCTCCATAAATGCTAGTGTTCTTTGGCTTGATAACTAAACAGGAGTGGAGGAAAGATATTGGCATCTTAAGCAAAAAGTGTATTTGAGACAGAGCTGGAACATGCTTTATCATCTGGTTTCATCTAGCTGTTCATAGTTAAAATTTCTTTCATTTGAAGCATTATTGTGGAAACAACACATTCTGCTACAGAGGCCACTGGGATGTCACCTATAGTAGCAAGGTCCCAAGTTAGATGGTCAATGTGTGAAAGGCTACTCATGCTCGGAACAGAACAAAACAGAACATACCCAAAGGCGTTGCTATTCATATCCATTATGGGCACAGTTCTGCTCATGCAGCTCCATTGCTTGTGTAGCAATTCCATTCTAACACAGGCAGGGAAATCGGCTCATGTATTCATTCTTTGGAACCTTGAATTACATGCTCTCATGGCTTTTATTAAAGTCCGCATAAGGGACTCAGGCCTGTTAGCTTTCTCAGCATTTCTGTAAGTGTACATGAGCCTGAGCTCTGGTGTTGGATTCTGGAGCTCTGGTGATAGGAGTAAGAAAGGTGGCTGCTTTGGGCACACATTCTCCAGGGCTGCTGACTGGTTTCCAGAAAAATCAGAAGAATGAGAGGTACAGGAGGGGACCTGGGAAGGTGGGTCATCCCCAGACATTGAGATGAGAGAAGCAGACTTCCCCAGTGTGCAGGCAGTCTCTGCAAATAATCAAGATGTATAGGTGGAAGGAGGGGACTTCGAGCATGGGGGTTCTCAGATGAGGCAGGCATGGATTCTGACTCTAGGATGCATCATCAGTAGAAGGGGGTGGCCCAGATAGAAGATTAGGCTGCAGCAAGGAGGCATGTCTGTTTTCAGAAGACCCCTTCTGAAGTGGTGGGCCCCGGGCATGCTCTTAAGGAGAGTCCCTGGAGGTGAATACTAGATTGGGTCCAGCAAACTTCTCCATGCATGCTCAGTTTCATTCCAGGTGTTTGCACATCTGGGAAATGTTTTGGTCAATAAAGAATGTTTTGCAAGAAGGGTCTGTAGCTTTGAATGTGTGAAGGGAGGAACATAAGCTCACAGTATCTGAGAAAATAAAATTTAATCATTGCTCACCTGTTTTGTTGCTGCTGTTGTAATTTGTAATTCTGCCCCTTCAAGGGGAAGGTTTAAAATAAAGGAAGAAAAGTTTCCATGGGTTCGTGGTGGAATTTCCTGATCTCAGTTGAGGCATTGCATACTTACAGGAAGTTAGAGGAAGGCCATATGTGAAGCTCTGCTAGGTGTGATCCAACACATGCTTAGTGTCTGATACATTTGAATCTAGCTGATTCATTATGGACTGAGCTTTTGTTGGCCATGTCCCATGCTGGCAGCTGAAAAGGAAAGAGAATGCATATTGCTGGACATAAGTCCACAAAGTGCTCAGGAATGGTAGTGGATTCTTTCCCCTAAGTATGCAATGTATGTAGTTCTTTGTGCAAGATATGCAAAGTTTGTAATGCTTTGGACAATGTGCACAAAGCCCACAAGTCATGTGTGTGGAAGCAGAACGCTGTTTGAACTCCCCATCTGCCCAGATACTCAGTGTGAGGGAGAATTTGGGAAGAGAGAGATGGAATCTGGGAAGGTGAGCTAAGGAAATCTGATAGATTCTCACCACCAAAACAGTTTCCTCACACCACCTTAATTAAGAGAGCTGGTCAGATCTGATTCAAAAGATCCTTAATACAACCAGCTCCAACCAAAGCTGTCCCTTCTGTTGACATCCTCTGGAGGGACAGAAATGCTTTCTGCTACACCAGCCTTACTCTGAAGGGCCCACACAGATTTTCTACATAGGTGCATGGCTTTTTTCTTTGGTGCTTTATTTAAAAATGGATAGCTTTCTTGAAGGACTGTGATCTAAAGCAGAAGATAGAAGGAAGGAGTGGTTGCTTCCTTTTATTTATTTTGTATATCTGTGCACTGCCCTTCAACCAAATGGCTCCCAGAGGCTGCTCGCAATAAAACAAAGAACTATAAAATCAACGCAATACAGAAAAACAAATTGATCAGAATAAAGCAGTTAAATAGGTTATGATACAGAACTTAAATAGGCTCTTAACTTTAAAAAGCAAGGGAAACAAAAAAACAAACAAAAAGACTTTGCCAGCACTAAAAAGTTAACAGAATAGGTACAGACAAACTAAATCTCTTGGGAAGGAGTTCTTTAAGAAGCCCCAAAAGCATTACCTAAAGGAAAATTACGTGTTACATCTAGTTTGGCTCTTAAATCAGGACCTTCATTATCTCTAAAAATACAAAATTGGGGATTTTCTTATTGGCTTAGTCATGGCTCGGGGGACATATGGCTCTAGGGACTAACATCCCCCCTCCAAGCATTTACTTCCTAAAATATACTAGTTGAAGAGGGACTATACCTCTTATGTCTATCCTCTGTTCTTGTTCTTTCTCTAATCAGATGGTTCCTGGCAGTTTAACCAGCTTACCCTCAGGTCTAGGACCACTGCTGCTGTCAGGTCAGTTTAAAACAAAATCCCTAACTGTGCTTTAGCAGCCATGGAATGGGTTACCACAGGGCTCAGTTGCTCCCCCATGCTTTCCAATGTCTGCAGAAAGCCACTGACAAATGATTCTCAGTTCTGTTTCCCTTTTTATAAAATATTGATGACGCAATGGCTTTTTGGAATCATTAATGGAACCATCATATCTCAGTAAGGAACTGGATGAAGGCCAGTACCCTGAGACTCAATTCAGGCAAGATGGAGGTAGTGTTAGTGGATTGTTCGCCTTCCCAGATGAGTGATGGCCAAGCTCTTCTGAAGGAGATTGCACTCTCCATAAACAAGTGCAGTTATGGGTCTGGGCTCGTCTTGATTGTGACAGTAACATCTGAATCCAGGGAACATACTCTGGTGAGTCCAGGATGTATATATTCATATACAAATTCCTCCCTCCCTCCGTCACATGCACACACATGCACATGCACATGCAAGCCTTCCCTCTCTTACACAGACAAGTGTTTCCTACTTCCTGTAAGAAAGGGGACAAGGTTAAAAGCCCTTTTCCTCCCACACACCAATAATCCCAATCAAGATGACTCTTTTCCCGCTGTTAATAACAGTGGATAAATAGCAATTTCAATCAAGATGGCTGGGTGTAGGGGCCGAGGTTGGAGCCTTTGCCCTCTCCCCTTTCCCCACAGCAAGACAAATCAAAAGGACTGCTGATAAGTAGAAGGGGAAACTGCAGTCTGTTTCTGTTGCCCAACTAATGGCTGATTAACTGGGTGCCCGGAAAAGTGGACAGGGCACCCTGAACTCATCAATTTATACAGGGAGTGATTGGGGCCAAATGTGTGGGAAAGGATGGCACCCTGTATTTTCATTGGACACATTGTATAAGATGAATGTTCCATTTGGAGGTGTGATTGTTCTCGCATTAAAGAATATACATGGCCTTATGTGTAAGAACTGTCCTTTGCACATAAAAATGCAAACTGAACAGTGGTTGTGAATTTAAAGTGAAGTTGTAAGTGCCAGGTCTGTTTAGAAAAAGTGAGCATTTGTCCCCTGCACAAAATTGAAATCCTTTGTTTTGTCAGCATCTGTTGCCTCTGAGCAAGGTATAAATATGGTGAAAGAGTTTTCTTAACTGACTCCAAGCAGCAATAAAGTGTCAAAGAAAATGTCGACAATGACAGTGATACAAATTGGACACTTATTATCTCTGTTTTTGCTGAAATTTGCTTACCATAGATTAATCAGACTGAAATTTGTAGCCTTAAGGGAAAATAAAATTGTATTATTTATGTCAATGGAAAGTGCTTTTAGAGATTTAATTACTGTATTGATTGAAACAAAGTTATAACATTACACAAAGAAAAGTCCAGCAATAGAGAAAGATTTAGCAACAAATAATTGTATATACTTCTGGAAAAGAAATATAAACACGTAGATAAAAACAAGTTAATTCTGCTGACACTCTTCCAGATCTAAAAGAGGCAACTAGAATCAAGGTTGAACACTTTTAGGATTGTTAATGTTTCAACATAGTAAGGCTGTACAAATTGGCAGCCTTTGCAGGCAGTCTTAATCTGACATGGATTAATTCATTTCACTGTAATTTGCAGGCTGCTTTGCCCTGTTGCTTAGAGGATTATGTTTGTCTTGTGTTACTAAAAGGTAGTTATATTTAATCTTCTAAACAACTGAATCAAATGCTTCTTGCTTACTCCAGATTTTTTCTTGATTCTCTTCTGTTATTTAAAAAGAGTTGTGTTTTTAAAATGTCTGTCTTTCTGTCTGTCTGTCTGTCCGTCCGTCCGTCCGTCCGTCACAATGGTATGATGCCAGATAGGTGGAGGCAAGTTTATCATAGAAACATAAAATAGTAGAGTTGGAAAGGGCCATGAAGACCATCAGGTCCAACCTCCTGCTATTTGAGGACACCGCCCCACTCAGATGACTGTCCAGTTTCTTGCTGAATGTTTGTTGTGTGGCCTATTAGTGAGAAGCGCTTTCAGGATGGAAGACTGTATGTAACCCAGTTCAGGCCATCTACCCAAGGTCTGTGAAAGGAAAATGTCATTGTCCACAGTGGACTGTAACTCACTGATATATGCAGGTAGTGTCAGTTGGGAGCTGTAAGCAACAGCAAATGGTGTTCCGTCATTTTTATTTCTAGGTCTGTCCTGTAATAGATTGTTCCTGAGAATCAGCCTGCCGTGTCAATCTGTTCTTTCATTGATTTGGGATGCTTTAATTGTGGTTTTAGAAATTCCTGTTAAACCCATATGAACCTCTGTCCTAGTTGTCTGAAAGGATATGATTTTATCATAGGGCTTGACTGTAGACAGTGGATCTTGTGGTATGTTCTGGATATGTTCGTATGTGTAGCAGTTGGTTTCTCATATTAAGTGGTGCTTTGATGTCTGTTAAAAAGTTAATCAAGGAGGTGAACCTGTTGTGGCCTGGCCTAGGCTCAGATAATATAATTGATGTATCTCCGATTAGAAAGACTCGGATAATATAATTGATGGATCTCCAATTAGAAAGACCCTTTGGAGGGCAGGAGCTGACCAAATGTTGTTCCAGGTGAGCCATGAATAACTTAGCATTCTATGCCAGTGCTATTGATCTGAATATATGCATTCAGACGCTAGAAGAGACTCAGATGAAAGCCCTGTCTCGATATCTATGCTGCTAATGTTATTTAATAATAACCTCATCCATGATATCAGAGGATTGTTCATATATTTACCTCCCAATGTAAATCACCTTTCCTGCTACACAGAGGAAACATAGCAGTCTCTGCTGTGAAGAAGAAATGGAACAAATGTAACATTAGAAATGGCACTATTAAACAAAAAACAAACTCTTCATCCTACCAGGATGCTGTCTCACTGACAAAGCATCCTGATCATTATGGGGTGCAAAAGCAAACTTCAAAGGAAGATCAGAATAAGGAGTTAAGATTCATCAAGATGTACAGTTCTGTTGTCAGAGGCTTGGATTAGGATAAATCTGTGCTGTTTATCACACTGTGTGTGTTAATTTGCTTTTACCTAGTGTTGGGATATTTGTATTCACAGCAACAGTTGTTTTGTTGCCACTGTTAATAGTGTGGTTGTCAGTGCCTGTATTTTCTGTATTTAATTTCCCTCTTCCTCACAGTTACAATCCACTTTGCTAACCATGTGTACAGCAGATCTATCTGAAAATGTCAATAATGCTTTATGCATCTTATGAAGCAAACTATAGTCTATGAAATCTCAAATAAAACTAAATTTGTTCAAAGTGCAACAAGAATGAGTTGTTTTCTCATGCTATGCCATGGTTTTGGATTTGGTGATAGCTTGGAAGACAAATGCTGGTAACTGGGAATACATGTGTGAAAACAGAGAGACCATTTCCAGAGAGACCTAGTGGGAAATGCTTTCTTTCTTTATTGTGGGTCACATTCCCTTGAGAGTAAGCTGTCAGGGGCCATATGCTGATGATGGGAAAAGAAAAAGGCCAGGAGTGGGCAGGGCCAGAGCTACAGGAAGGTAAAATAGCACCATGTCATCCTCTCTGCTGTTCCTCTTCTCCCTGCCTGCATGTCTCTCATCTTCTTGCTTTTCATTCAGTAAGCTGCTGGTGAAGGAATTTGCTGTTTTTGTTCGAGGTCTGAATTGATAGCTCTGCAGAAGACTTTTGAAATAAAGCCTCAGTCTCATGAAATCAGGCAGAGACACGCAGGTTGCCCACTGCTGGTCTAGAAAATTACTTTCATCCAAGAGACCATGAAGTTGTAAATCCACAACTCGCTTGAGTATCTTGTCCCCAGGAATACGTGAGACTGGCCAATGGCTGCTGGAATCTTCAGGGTCTTGATCAGTGATCATATGACTGTCTTCCCCAAGCTAACTGGGGCCACTTCCTTCTGCAAGGAGACATCAATTATGCTTGATCATAGCCAATTCAGCATAGCCTATTGCTGACTGTCATTATTCAGAAAGGCTAAATGAATGCAGGTGAAAGATCATTATCAGGCCTACTGAGGGGCAATGTTGGTGGCAAAGAAACACTTTCCCTTGGTGAATTTTGTATTGCCCAGAGCAATCATGCAAACACTTGAATCTATATCCAAAAAAACAAGCATATGTAAGGCTGTACAGGCAGCTTAAGTACTATGTTGGGCTACTGTAAAAATAGCAAGTTGTTAGTGGTTTTGAAAACAATGTAATAGGAGGGAATATAATCATACTTACTTATCTCACACTTGTGTTGATAAATGAAGTGTAAATATATTTATTTTTTTTCTAGAATAAGAAGAGATAAAGCCATATACTGAGAGAAAGCAATAGGATGCTTCAGTATGAAATACATTATACCAAGTATAAGGCAACTGTCACGTCAATACCCATTCTGTGCAAATGAAATTGATGTTGAAGTAGTTGGAACATCATTCCATTTGGATTTGATGGCTAATCATATTCTGTTTTGTTAATAAATCAAATAGTATATCCTATGGTAAGGTAATACCTGCCTTGCAGTGAGATGAGCCTCTGAAGTGTACCGTGATATGCAATGGTATAAGATGCAGCACCAACAAAATTTAGATGCATCTGTCACTTTTTAGGCTCTTAAAATGAGAAGCTGAACGTCTAACATAATACTCCAGGAATTAAAGAATGGAAAGGCCTTACTGATGTGCTTATTCACTACACTCTTGTACACCTTAATCCTGGGTGACTCGCAGTCACTCACTTATATTGTCTTGCAGAGCCTATCTGAATTTACAAGTGCCAAGAATGATGAAGATTTATTTGGAAGGATTGTGGAAGAACGGAGCATTACTTCAATCATCCTTGACAATGTGCCTTTTGGAAAATTCTCAAGTGTTCTTATGTATTTGTATATGCTATGATGTGATATGTTTTGCGGCACAGAGCATGTCACATAGACAGTACTGTAAATAAGACAATGGATTACATTTACCTTAAATCAGCTGTATTAAGTGGTTGGAACAGTTTTTCACTTATGAGGAAAAAAATTAAGGAGGGATTAATGAAAGCTTCTAGTCTCCACCTTGACCAAGGCCAGTAGCAAAGGGAGGCCTGATTGGATTGCTAGCCAGGGCCCACTGCCAGGAGCCCTTTGGAATTGTTCCTCTTCCTCACTGCTTGTTCTGGCCAGACAACAGTGGTGGTGAAAGGAAAGAGCAGTGGATGCCCCTGCCTGCTTGTTCACTGGCTTGCTGCCTCTCAGGCAGTAGCAATGATGGGAAAGAGGATGCGCAGCAGTAGCAGCCGGAGGCAGTGCTTCTGAGAAGGCAGATATTGTGGAAGGAGAGGTGTTCCTGCCCAAGGGGCTTCAAACATGGAGCTAGCGTGGTTTTTGATCCCCTCTGTTGGGAGAGACCCTGAATTGTTTTTGCATAGTTTTGTAAACCAGCAACTAAAAGAGGCATCATTTGGCAAAAGGCTTCCCCTGATCTCCAATATGCTTGTATATTTCAAAGAAACTTGAGACATAGTGACAAAGATAAGCCAGTGAAAAAATATTGCAAAGATGCATCACAGTTGTAAAAACAAATAGAGGTCCATGCAAAGGCTTTTATAAAGGTTATATTTATGCAAGGGAGAATGAAGGGGTGGAGACAACTTAGTGTAGGGAGTTTTGAAAATCTGAAAATTCTATCACAGCCAACACCTAGAAATCATAGTGTGTAAAATCTGATCATAAGTGCTTACGTGTATGCTTGTAGCCTGCTCTTGGATGCATACCTTTCTGTGGTGAGTGGATTTGCGAGTGTCAGAGAATCCAAGAGCTATGGCTCCAGGAGGCCAGATTCTCTCACTAGGTTAGTCTTCTAGCAGGATCACCCAGGGTGGAATGATCAAAGCTGAGGCACTGGACTAAGATGTATATGCCCTCTTCAGGTGTAAAGGTCACATCAAAAGAAGGAAATAGATATCCCAAATGGTGATACAGACAGAGAAACCTCTGAAGGACCTCTGAACTGAGCAGCTGCAGTAATTGAAGCAGCCCTGGAGAGGAGTAGATCCTTGTAAATGAGTGAGATAGAAATGGTTTGAATGGATGAATGATACTTAGATATTTATGCCTTAAATAAATAATAGGCTTTTCTACAGCTGGATGAAGAAGGGAAATAAAATTGGACCTTCTTTGAAGGTCTTTTGGAAGATAGTATTTTGATATTGTATTCTTTGCCAAAATTTGATACTTTTTTTCTGTTCCACCAGTGTTGCAGAACTAACTTGCAGAATAGTGCTTGAGAAATGCGTTGCAAACAACCTGCAGAAAGGCTTTTGAGAAATTCATAAGTTTAGATTAGATTGCTATGTCAGTCAATTCAAATAGCATTCCAGATGAGTACCTTTACATATTAATTTTATATCCCCCCTCCCTGGATGCAAAAGACTTTTATTAGTCACATTTGATAAAATACAACAGATTGTGAAAAAACAAGAGAATTGTGTATGATTTATCATTTCTTCCATCAATCCTCGTTTGTGCTGGAACAGTTTAATCTGCATTATTAATGTCTGACAATTTTCTTCTCTTTTATGCCCTGAAGCAAAATGCATGTGTTAGTCTTTTGTACATGGACTGCAAAGACTCTACATAGAGAATAAGAATAGATATGCAGCTAAAATAACACAGGGATAACTATCTTTGTTTTTACCTTTCATGAAATGGTTTTGGTTTTCTTACGTGATTAGTTGCTTTTTATTCATGCCAGTACTTGTTTTATCCTTTTATGTTTAACTTGAATTTTATTGCTAGTTGCTGTATTTTTATTGTTTTAATTTCATTTTATGCTCCATCTTGTATGGTGCTTAAAAAACTGCTTTTTTTATATAGTGGAAATGTCCAATAAAGAGAGAGACTGCTTGTTGTTGGACAGTTTATTTTTCTCTTCTGAGAAGAAGCTGAAAGAAGGCAAGTTTGCTCTGATTTTGAAGCCTTCTTTCTCTGCTTTCATTGACTATTTCTGTAACATATTTTCTATAATTATTTCTGTAATTGAATATTCAGTAATTGAATATTCAGTAAATGTTTCCACAACTTAGATTTATCAAATGTGACTAAGTCCCAGTGATTTTTTGTAATTTTTCCCATTTGCAAGAATGGAGACTGAACTAGAATAAGGCCCGTTTCTGATATATGCTTTGGTATACTTATAAGTAATAAGCCTTGTATGTTTCAGTGTGAGTGGGTATTTCTGTAACAGCATGTGTGTGTGCACACCCAAGTATAAGACTAAGCTGAACCCAGAGTTCTGGTGTCTAATGGAACAATTGAAAGCAAAGATAAACTACTTGGTGCTAGGTATATCATGTATAAGAGCAAAAGATGAATATTCTTGAAGGAATATATGGAAAAAGTGCTGTTCAGTCTCTTCATTAACAATGAAGATTAAGAGACAGATCTCTAACTTTTTTCTTCAAATTCTTTCTTTTTTTCTTTTGATTTCCTTTCCCCCTTAGTTCCTCCCCCCCTCCACTTCCTTGTAACACATTCCCATTTATTGGTTAGGACTGCCTTGTTAACCTTCAGGGAAGACAGGATCAAGCACTAGTTGTTAGAACAGGCTGACAAAGCTAGAATTAAAAAGACAGCAGAGAGAATGGACCGAGAAGACTCCTCAGTGGTGGTGACCTGTAGCATCTGGGCAACGTTTGTTTTCCTGGCTGAGGTCCACATGGCCTACACATGCAGCAAGTGAAAGCTGGTAGCCCTGCTAGAGGAAAAAAATGAGAGCACTTGAGCAGTGAGGATCCATCCTCAAGGAAATAAAAGAAGATGAAGAGTTTTTAGAAAGGGTTACTTGGGGTTGAGACTGGAGGGCAGCCTGCTGTGAAGGAATGGCACGTCATCCCATGCAACACTGAACAAGAGGCTAAAGGTCAGCCAAGTAATGGCAATGATACCAAGCCTTGCAAAAATAAGAAGAGAAAGAAGGGTGTTGGTTGTGGAAGACTTCCCTTTGCATGGGATGGAAACACATGTATGTCAGCAAGACGCGTGGACTTGTCAGGTATGCTGCCTCCTTGGAGGACAGATTAGACATCTAACTAAAAGATTCCCAGGGCTTATGCAGTGCACTGATGCCTATCCCTTTCTTAGACTTGTCTACATGTCTGAGACACTGCCAAGCAGAGCTTTGAAGAAATTGCATCAGGCTTTGAAGCTTTAGGGAGGAATGTCAAGAATTTTGGGGCCCTGATTGTTTTCTCTTCAATCCTTTCAGTGTAAAGAAGAGGAATGGACAAGGCAAGAGAAATACTGTAAGTGAATGCTTGACTATGAAAGTGGTGCAAACACGAGAGATTTGAATTCTGGGGCCATGGTCTACACTTGCTGGAAAATGGACTGCTGGCAAGGGATGGGCTGCACCTTACAAGGACTGGAAAGAATGTGTTTGACCACAGCATTAAGAAGTTTATCAGACGGGCTTTAAACTGAATCCTGCAGGGGAGGGAGAAGTACACCTGGGCATAAGAACAAGGCTTATGTATCTCAACAGAGAGAGCAGTTTTAACAGTGCCCAATCATGGTCTTTCAAAGAATGCAGGAAGAAAGCTAGAGTATTAAGCACATGGTCTTCCATGTCTATACAGCCTGGAGTATGAGAAATAAACAGCATGAGCAGAGAAGAGGGTGAATATGACCTGATCGGTATAACTGAAACTTTGTGGAATGACTCCCATGACAGAAATTCAACAACTGAAGGTTATAACCTGTTCAAGAAGAACAGAAGAATGAGAAAGGAAAGGGTGAGTTGCATTATTCTCTGCAGAGAAATGCAGGGGAATGCACTTAATAGCCCCATTGAAAGCATATAAATTAATATAAACAGCAAGAAATAAAAGGATAGAGTGGTTGGAGTCTACTACTGATCACCCGGTAAGCAGATGAGGATGAAACTTTTGAAAAGCAAATTGCCAATGTTTCAAGAAGGCATGGTGTTGTTGTTATGGGGAACGTCATTTTCCACTATTATCTGTTGGGAGACAGATTCTGCCAAACACCGCTCCTCCAAGAGATTCCTGTGTTACAGATAACTTCCTATGAAGGAAAATGGAAGAAGGAACAAGAGGAATGGCTGTCCTTGATTTGATACTAACCAACAGGGAAGATCTAGTGGAAAAAGTGGCAGCTGCAGGAACTCTGGGGGAAAGCGGCCGTGCCATTCTTGAATTCTTGATTCTAAAGGAAGCCAAAGCCAAATGTATCCAAACATGTACTCTTCGCTTTAGGGAAGCCAATTTAAATAAACTGGAGCAATGAAAAGTCCATTTCCGTGGCAAGAAACTTGAAAGAGAAAAGGAACCCAAGATGGGTGGGGATTTTTTTAAAAAGGAAATACTTAAGGCTTAAGTTCAAAAAAATTCAAGAAAGAAAAAGGATAGAAGACAACAGAGAAGCACATGTGACTTCACAAGAAGCTTAGATTTGATCTGAAAACAAATAGGACATGTATAGGAGGAGGAAGGAAGGCCAGGCTCCAAGGGAAGAATAAAAGCTGGCAGCATGAAATTGCAGGGAAGGTGCAGGAAGGCTAAAGCTAGGAATGAACTGAGGTTAGCAAGGGATGCTAAAAGCAACAACAACAACAAAAAGCCTTCAGATATGTCTAAAGTAAAAGGGGAAAGAAATGGGGGTTCAGCTACCCAGTGTGGATGGCAAAATGACAGCAGATGACAGAAAAGGCAGAAGTGCTGAATTCCTATTTTGACTCAGTCTTCTCCCAAAAGAAGATCTGTGACCTTCCTGATGAAGTGGAAGAACAAGCTGATGGAGCAGGATGGCAGTTCCAGATTGATGGTCAAAGATCATCTGATTGGGTTGAATGCGTTCATATCTCCAGGGCCTGATGAACTCCATCTGAGTCATAAAGGATATGGTGGAAGAACTATCAGAACCACTGTCTATTATCTTTGAGAAATCATGGACGACATGGGAAGTGCCATGGGAAGTGCCAGAGAAGGGCAGATGTTGGCCCTATCTTAAGAAAGGAAAAGAACAACAACTTGGGAACTACCGACCAGTCAGTTGACATTAATCATTGGGAAAATTCTGGAGCAGATTATAAAGCAGTCAATCTGTAAACACCTTGAAAACAATGCAGTGATTAGTAGAATGAATTACCCAAGAACAAATCCTGCCAGACTAATCTGATTTCATTTTTTGATTGGGTAACTTGGGTAACCTGATGGGGTGTAGGAATGCTGTGGACATAATTTATCTTGATTTCAGCAAAGCTTTTGAAAATATGCCCCATGATCTCCTGATTAGCAAACTAGCTAAAAGTTGGCTAGGTGGAACCACAATCAGGTAGATCCACAGTTGGTTGCAGAATTGGATTCAAACAGTGCTAATCAATGTCACCTTCTCAACCCTGGGAAAGGTAACAAGTGGGGTGCCGCAGGGTTCAGTCCTGGGCCCAGTGCTCTTCAACATGTTCATTAATAACTTGGATGAAGAAGTGCAGGGAACGCTAATCAGATTTGTAGATGACACAAATTGGTTGGGAGAGCGAATTGTGAATAAAAAAGATTCAAGGTGGTATGCGTGGCTCAATGATAGTTCAAATAAGAAGGATCATGGAATTGTTGTAGCTCACAAGCTGACTATGAGTCAACAATGTGATGTGGCTGCAAAAAGGGCAAATGCTATTTTAGACTGCATTAATAGAAGTATTACATCAAAATCTGTGAAGTACTAGTTCCCTTTTACTCAGCACTGGTTAGGCTTCATCTGGAATCCTGTGTCCAGTTCTGGGCACACAATTCAAGAAAGATGCAGACAAGCTGTAAAGGGTTCAGAGGATAAAATGCAATATTAAAAACAAAGTTTAAAAGATAAACTGCTGGGAAAGTAGAAATGTCTTCACCTGGTGCTGAAAAGAATACAAAGTAGGTGCCTGGCTCACCTCTTTGGAGAACTCATTCCACAGCCAGGGTGCCATGGCTGAAAAGGCCCTTCTCGGTGGCCAATTACTTTAGAAAGGACTCTTGGTGAAGGATCCCTGCCCCCCATCCCCAAAGATGACCATAGGGTCTGGGTAGGTATATAAGGGATGAGGTGTTCCTTTAAATAACCTAGCCCATAACCCTTGTTGGTACTATGGAAGATTTTCTTTTCCAGATTGTTTTCATAATGTATGTGTCTGGGTAATCACAAGGTTTAAGGATGCCAGTGTGTCCTATTTGAGAGAGCCACTAGATATATGCTTGCTACAGATTATTCATGTTTGTTTTTCTGCGAATTATATCTGGTGGTAGTAAGTTAGTCATAAATGTACATCCATTTATTAAGAGTGGTAAAGATTACTATATCCCCCTGTAGAGGAGGCTAGGGGAATATTGCTCCTCCTTTATCAAAGTGGTTTTATCAAATTTGAGATATCACCATTGTGTCTAAAATAACTAATTACAGATTATCTCACATCATGTTTTGGAATTATAAGTTCCATTATTGCTGTCAGAGCCCATTTTCACTTTGATATTAGATATGGAACTTCTGCATTTTATGTTTTAGTATGTTATGCCATTATTAAAATATATTTTACCCTCTATATTACAGTTGGAATAGTGCTCAGTTGTAAAGCACACACAATTACAACAAGGCGTGTGTGTGTGCATGCACATATGTGTAGGGGTGGGTAACATCAGTGGTACTGAAAACTCTAGCTGGATAAGTGTTACAAGGTGATTTTACTGGCAGTTTCTGGGTTTGGGTCTATGTGAGCATGCTCGACTAAGCTACATTGCAAAGTAAGCTTTTACAAGTCAGCATGCTGAACAGACAGATTGACTGTATTCTTTGCAGAAATAATGGATAAAATTGCATAGGCTTTGAAATGCTTGTTCTAATAGCACAGAGAGAAGAGGAGAGGCACATGCTGAATAATTGCTTATTATGCTGATGATTACAGCCACAAAAAAGAGTGCTGTGTCATAGCAGGCTGTATGCTGTATCTAAAATAATTTCAATATCTAACTGCTATTTTCATGCCCATTGTTGAGAATTTTCATAGCTTCTTCAATATGCTTTGTTGAGCTGCAAAGGAACAGTGAGAATAAGCACATTCTTGTGTTTCATAACACACAAAATGTTTTTCCCCCAAGCTCTATTGTGATGTGGGTTCTTCTAGGATGAGCAACTGTGCAAATTGTCCACATTGCTGTGTATTTATTTAAAATACTTATAACCTGCCTTTGGTCAGAAAACAGACCTCCAAGGTGGCTGGTTGCCAATAAATGAAAATTAATACATAATAATAAGATTTTTTTTTTAGTGGTAGTAACAGACAGTCTGGGAAGAGAATGTTGGGCAGTGTCTGTTTCCTACACCTTAGCCCTTAGCTCACTATTTTCTATTATGAAAAATTATTCACTGCCATTACCATCACCTAATGAGTTGGGGTGTCTCTTTATCCCTACAAGCTGAACAATCTGCAACTCTGGCTCTTTCTGGTCACATGGGAAAGGGTGATAACGAATGATGGAAAATCGAATCCCATGCCTCAGCTGCTGCTGCTGGTAGTCTCTTCCCATAGTTCTATGGCTAGGCCTTGTAGTTCCAATTCTACTTTGGCTGGAAATACCTGCAAATACCTGGTCATGTACAAAATTGTTCCGCATGTTGTTTGCTAGTTGCTTGAGTATCCATATATATAAGAGTATATTATCTGGATGGGTAGCATAATGGTATGAGGAGGAACCACAGAGCCTAGAGTTCTTTAGGATTACTAGGACTATAGGATACAGGGAGTTTTGGAAGTGCAAAGTAATTCTGCACATAAGCATTTGCACCCAGTGAGAATGTCAGGATAAGGATGTTTGAGAAATTAGTAAAATAATAATCAATGAATGGAAGCACAGGGGAAGTACAAATACTGAAATGTGATCTTATATCACTAAGAGCAAACAAGATGGATTCTAAAAGAAAACCTTCAACAAAATGAACACATGAACAATGAGTACAGGGTGTGGGAAACATAAACTTTAAAATCTTTAATGGGTTGCATTATCTCAGATTATGTGTGGAGGAAGGGTAAATGTATGATTGTGTTCTTTGCCTATCTCTGAACTGCCTTTCAGTGACGTATAGGGAGAATAGTTTTCAAGGTCATTTCTAAGAACAGTGAAGGTTCTTTGCTCCGCTGCACATCACCAAAGTCATCACGGTTGCTTTAAATAAAAGCAGTCCAGTTTTCCTTAACTGAAATGAATTAGGGGAGCCTGTGCCTCATCTAAATGCTTGCACCCCTTTCATATTCTTTATAGATGATTGGGATGTATTGAGCTATGCTTGATGTATGACTCCATTCTGGCTAAACTTATAATTTATATACAAACTACATGCAGTTTCTAAGGTTTCTTACACATACTCCAGCTTTTGACTAGGCTAACCAGTTTTATTGTGCTCCATTGTGCAGCTGTGCAGGCAAATGGGACTTCAGGGAAAATAGATAGTATGGCAAGTCTGTTCCTAGCTGCATGCTTTTTCTTCCATTCCATTTTGTCCCTAGAATAGCTGCAAGGCTTCTGATGCAGATCAAAACTTGTGTGTGGGGGAGTGAGGTAGGCAGATGATGGTGGGGGTTGGGAGTTTTATGAGGTCCTACACCTACCTACTTTGGAGTAAAAAGTAAAAATCTGCTAGATACAGATTTAAAATAATGTCTGTTTTTGGCCCTCAAGGTATACTTTAAAGTTGCTTAGCAGATAATTATTTCCCTTCTGTCCATTGTTTCTCATCAATTACCTGGCTATGCTAGGGCTAGAGGAAATCTGAGCAGGCAGGCTGTTCTCTTCACTTCATGTAATTCATTAATAATGATGATGCATTCATGAAGAAGGGTAAGGTCCCCCACTTTTCATTTCACACTTTCCAGTGTTTGAAATGCATTCTCAAAATGATGCAGAGGGAAGAATATTAATGCACAATTGTAAATGGTCTCAGTTAAGTTTAGGACAAAATGACACCAGGCTAATCTAAGGACAAGAAGAAAGAACCAGTAGCAGCTTCATAAAAGCTCTCAATACAAAAATGGTGTGTGTAGAGAAAAAATAGCTCAGTGAAAACCCATTTTTGAATAGCATATAAGAAGTAAGCAAATAGAATCTCTGTGTGATGCTGTTTCTATAAACTCACCTGTAATTAACTGTTCTGTGCTTTCCCAAAGTTAATGACATGACTAAGGAAGAAGCCTAAGGTGGTGGGAATTAAATACAATAGTATGCATAATAATTTTATTAATAATTGAACTGAGATTAATAATTCAGGAGAGATTAATTTACATAAATGTATGTATTAATATATTAGTGTCAGGCCTTTCTGTGAAAGAGATGAGCCGGGGTTTCAGCCCATAAAATGTATTTGTCAAATTATGTTGTTTCTTTCTCTGTCCAAACCACAGACCTCTTAAAAAAAAAAAGGGGGCAGCAAGAGTTACCTTACAAAATAAACAACCGAAAAGCATTAGGGGTATTTATACATGGATCTGGATGGCTTGAGGATATGACTTCTGATATTCATTTTGAACTTCCTAGAGGAACAGTGATGGATTATTTTTAATAGTAATTGGCAACCTTTACGTTCCAGTGCTTCTCCATTAATCAACTGTTTTTCAAACTACCCATCCATCTTTCACACTTGCATTGCATTGTGTGTCATGGTTTACCTTTGTATTTGAACTTTGTTTATGGTCTCTCTTCTTTTCCTTCTTTTTTCTGCCAATATGTCTTCAGGCCAGTTCTACTAACCCTTCCCATCCTTATAATAAGCTGCTCTTATCTGTACTTCCAAAATGTACACAGAGACACTTTATTCAGTTGGGGCATGAGTTCAGCAATAAAACCATTGGAAAAATATATACAAAATGACTTCTATTAACACTAGGGAACGATAAGTGTACATACACACACACATACATGTAAAGACCAGTATGCATCCTATTTATTAACATTTCTATAACCCTATGAGGTCAACAATTGAAGTGAAGAGTCTCTTACACGCATGGCAGATCTCCATGCACCTGAGAATCCCAAGTTGCCAGCATTTTCAGTCACATGGCGAAGGAAGTCATCCTCCACAATGAGATGTGTGAGAACTGGTATGGATAGCTCACTCCCTCTCCTCACACATTTTCTTTAACCACCATGAGAATGACTGAATAGGGTTTCTGTGAATATATTGAGAAATAAAAAATAGGGAATGAGGCCCTGTCAGAGGCAAGGCATCCTTTTCTCACTTTCTCTAGATTTCAACAAACAAGCAAGCAAACATAAACAGGTCTAAAGCAGTGTGTGATGCGAACCAGCAGAACACTTTTTTCCCCATGTCGAGTTCTCCCACTACAGTTCCATCGGGTCCTCCTAGCTTGGTCAGCGATCAGGAAATTATGGGAGTTGTTCAAAGACTCGAGAGTACCCTTGGAAAAGGCCTCAGGAGAACTAAGGAAGGAGCTATCTATCAAAACCTAGTTCTGGTCATTGATGCATCCAGCTTTGAATTATTTGAGTTTCTAGCTAGACCTGGATTAATAATATGCAGATTTACCAAGTGTTTTTGGAGATCTGATTCTGTTCTCAACCAGCTCAGTCCTTTCCCATATAGAAACCCTGTTTTATTACATTCAGGAACATCTTGTGGGGGAAAAAACCCTACAAAACTTACCACCAAAACAGGATGCGAAAGGTACTTGTGTTTTCTTCTGGGCTACATGTGCATAATGCTGTCTTCACTAAAGTACTCTGCAATAATTGTCATTGATTTCACCTTAGCTATAATGTTGCAGGATATGCACATAAAGTTTAAAGAGCCAGAAAGTATTATATAGCAATCCTGTTTTATTCCTGTGTAATTGTATTTTAATGAATTGCTTTCTACTCATAATTATTTTCTTTTGCATGATTTACTTGACAGCATGTATAGAGATTTCATGTAGATTCTGACATTTGAAATGGATTCTACTTCTGTTGCAGAAGTAAGACAACAGAAGAACTGAGGTTTTGCTGGCAGGGTCTGCAAGAGCCTTTGGTGTTTAAAGTTTTTTTTAATATTCAAGGGTACTATACATGTCATGGCTAAGTGTCCCATGTTTTCCAGTTACTTGCTTATGTTGGATACAGGACCATTACTCCTATTGTCAATGGGAGCTTTTATGTGATTGCAAATGGTTTAGCCTACTGCAGGAGAGTTAACTATCCTTCCTTCCCTCCCAATTTAGGATCTTGCTTTGGATTGAGCTCTTCACTGGCTATTTGTTTAAAATGTTCTGTGCTTAATAGTGGTTTAACATTAATCTGATCTCTCCCTTACTATTGCCATGTATCTTGATCCTACAAAACTTCAGATACCATGTTGAGAATAAACTATACAAGTTGATAAATTCTTATTGTTTAACTTGTGAGTCACTCTTTAGCTGGAGCCTTCAGGGCAATGCTCATAAAACTTAATAAGAACTATATAATAGTTCAATACAGTAAAAAAAAAAAAAAAGAGTGAGCACAAACACTATATAAGACATCTTTCCCAGCTGGTGACTTTCCCCCCTGGACTACCACTCTCACTAGGCCTGGTCAGCATGGGAAATCGATGGGATTATGGCAGTTGTGGGCCCAAGCATGTGGAAATAACCAGGCTGGGGAGGGCTGATAAAGGATACTGGCTAAAATTATATGAAATATAAAAAATAATATAATGCTAACAAGATTTTAAACGCTCATGCAGATGAAAACTAAAGACACATTTTTAAAAGAAATGTGGGCAATAGTGTGCACAGAAAATAAAAAGACCTTAGAGAATGAAAAGTCTTTGCAGGAAAAAATAAATGAAGTAGGTACTCAACAATGTAGTGGAGGGGGAAGCTATCATGAAAAGATAAAAGCAGCCACATGCCAAATCTCAGCATGTGGGAACACCTGGATCTGGGCTTTCTAATAACTATCTCAGGAACAAATGACAATGGGTCAGTCTTCAGATACTATGGTCCTAAGCCTTTACAGTCAATTGTTAATTGCTTCCATTGATAATTGCTCAAATGGCCAGTATTTAGGCACACCTGGTCATTGTGCCTAAATGGTTTTCTAGTATTGTTGAAAATATTTCTCTAGAAAATATGGTTCAAGTACATTTTTTCTAGCTCAAAGGGTATATTGTTTGTTGTGTGTGTGTGTGTATTGGGGGTGGGGGGTGGGGGGAGACCAGGGTTGAGTGTTTGGCTTTTTTCTGAAGTGTGCAGAAAGATAACTATTCATCTGATAAGTTATTTTTCTGGAAGAATAGAAGTTCTGATCTCAGAATAGGGAGCTGTTGCAAAGATTTCTGCAGCACCTGCAGTGTCAGTGGGAAGAACTGCAGCTGGATCTTCTCCGAGTTCAGACCTCATTTCCAGTCTTGGAAGGGGTGATTCACTGCAATCTATGGCCTCTCAGATGCTGCATAGGGACCATAGGATTGTTCTCTTAGTCATTAATCTGTTCAAGTTCAGACGCTTGAACCTGTATTTGTCAGCTCAGACTCTTCTTAACTTCTGCATGGCTGAATCAAACTGCCCTCTGTTGGTCATTCTGGGGGTCCCCAGAACTGAAGCTAATAATGTTCTTCCTGTCCATTGGCTTTCCTGCTTCCTTACAAAGATGCAGAACTGATTACAAAGTAAAAATAGAATAGTTGTGTTTGAAAGAATGATCCTTATAATATAGTCTCTTGAGTCCTGGCAGCCGTATACCAAGATTCTATGGTATGATCTAGGCTTCCTGATTCAGACTTTCATTCTGACCTTGCTTCTCACCTTTGATAACTTGACTTAGCATTTAACTTGCGATTGACACATCATGGTTCCTTCTTTCAGTTCTGACCTCCTGACGTATGGCGTAGCTCTGAGTGCTTCTCTAAATCCCAGGCGTCCTGACATTTATGCTGCTTCTGTAATATTTTCATTTATGACAGATGATTGTGAGCAAGTTTGCCACATTTAATAATAACCTGAAAGAAATGTAGTGGTTTTTGTCAGTTTTTTCCAGCACCAAATTGGATTTGAGAATGATACTTTGAACAGGATTGCTTGCAATCGAGATTCTGAGTTGTATTTGACAGCTCAATATTTAAATTCATGGGCCATCATTTACTACACTGTAAAATAAAGCCAAATGGCCCATTGTCCTTTTCATAGTACATATTGGAAAACAGAGGTCAAAGAATTTCACCTTAAAAGAAACCTAAAAATTAAACATAAAATACAAATAAGTAAATACTGTAACTTCAATTTGTTCTTCATTTTGCTTCATACACTATAAGGTAGTGTAAACTACTACAGCAAAAGAGGATGTGAGAACCTGAATAGGTGCTGCAAAACCATTTATTATGGCGAAAGGTGGTGGCATACTACAATCAGAGTTAAAATAAAATAAAATAAAATAAATAAAATAAAAGCTTCTTTAGAGCCAACTCAAATTATTTAGTTCTGCCAGTAACTAATAGCTCTTTTGTTTGATGTTAATATCAAAAACCTTCTGGATCACTTTTCTAATCAATATCTAACCTTACCAAAGTAGACTGTGGATCTTGCAGAGAGCACTGTTGTGCTCACCCTGGCCAACCATACCAGTTCTGACTTTCATCAGTATTTCCTTCTTCTACAGGGGGGCTCTTGATACTCCCTCATGTGGGGAGAATTGGTATCTTAGATTTGCAGGGCTCTAGGAAATCAAGGTTTAAAAGTAAAGTGAACTCCATGAATTGGGACAGTGAGCCAAGGTTGCTACACTGTTTCTAAAACACCAACTGGACAGTTTCCATGATTGTTATTTAAATAGCTTATTTAAATTGTGGTGCATCTCAGCACAATTTCCATAATTATTGCTAATGCTGGGCTTGACTTGTCGGGTTCTTCAAACCCAGGCAGCTTGGCTTGTTGGAGAGGGAAACAACCTTCCAAAAACCTGTGGGCTGTTGTGTGGTTAATTAGCCCACAGGTGTGGGCTGTTTCACCTTCTGACAAGCCACCTGAACATGAATGAAATGACAAAATAAATCCATGCAACAGTTATGGAAATTGTGCTTGCTATGTGCCATGATTTAAAGAAATCCATGGTAGCTTATTTTGTACATGCGGACCAGCACACTATATTCCTCCCTTCTCATTTAGCAAAGGAACAAACTCATAGCATTATATACTTATTAAAACTTTTGGGGCAGTCTGCAAAGACAGCTCTACATAGGTCAGTTGCTGCCAAAATTATACTATTTTGACACTATTCATTGTTACAAAGAAATAGTATATTGGAATGATTTATATATGCACTGTGTCTTTATTTCAGTGATAAATGTTCTATGTATAGCATTTGTAACACACACAAGTATTTTCAAAGAAACTTTGGGCAAACAGTGCTGCGATAGGATGTAACAAGGCAAGCCTGCACACCTCTATTCTTAAATCCGCCTCTATTTTCAACTGGACTTACTCCCAAATAGCTTAGGATTGTATTATAACAACTGATATTAGGGAAATATTTGCATTTCATTTTGTCATTCCTTAAATAAGCTTTTAATTTGTGTTTGTCTTTGGAAAGCTTTTTGTTTCTTCACAAATAACTTCTTTGCTGCTATTGGGGATGTCTCAGGAACAGAGAAAATAATATCTCTGCTTAGCAAACAGTATCCTTAGCTAGTATAAATTTGATTTATACAAAGAATATACCTTGTGTATCTGACAGAAATGCCACCCCTCTTTTGGAAAATAAACTAGGGATGTGGAAAGTTTCTCCACATTTTATTTTTTAAGAATTTAAAATTGTTGAGAAGTATTTTTTTCCATTTAAAACATGGAGAAATTTGTGAACTGCAACACATTGTATAGGTCAGTGTATAGAATCATGTCATTCCTGCCAACCATACTGCTGTTAAAGATGAGCCTGTCAGGAACCCTGATTCTGTACCAAAAAAAACCCATGGCCAAATAAATAGAGAACTCAACCTTAGACTTCTAAGAGCTCAATCACTCAAAATTCTGGACCTGGATGACAGGTCTGCACATGTGCATTTTGGCATTTGGCATTTGAATCTTTTTATCCTAAAAATGTTCTTTCCATCATAAATTGGAAGAAACTTGTGATTTTGGTAAGTTCTTATTGAAACCAACCTGAAATGAAATTCTTACTCCTACATAAGGTAAATCGAACCATTTGTTTTTAAGTCAGGACAGTCAAGAACAGAATATCAGAAGCCTTTAAGGCTGTGTATAACATGATTAGATGACAAAAGTATAAATATCAAGTTTCATACTTGGTTTGAGGGAAGGATAGGGATGGTGAAAACCTTATGGAACAACTTGGACCATTTTTCTATAATATGTGGCTCATAAGATATAGTTGTAATATGGTTTAGAATGAAGACTCTTATCATATTACTTATATTTCTCAAAGAATGTGAATGTTATGCTAATGTTATACCAATTTATAGTTCTACAACTTTGAACATTCATTTTTCTTTTACATGTGGTAGTATGTATGTTTTTTTAGGATGTAAGATAAATAAAGAATCACTATAATCATTAAGGTATCAAATAAAGCAATGTGGTAACAAAAATATCTATTTGCAATGTCTAAATACATTTCTGGAAGATATTTTGCTAGCTTTTTGACTTGTACCTATAGCTAGTTTTTTGGGTTAAAACAACCAAAAAAAATTGGACAGAGATAGTAATTGTTTTTAACCAAACATTTTTGGGCTGACTTAGTTGCTGAAATTAAAATAAAAGTGCCCGTTTCCCAGTAGGATGGAGAACAACTGAGCTTTTCGGTGTATAGGAACTTGCATAAAATGTACTTCCATAGACAAATTGATGGGACAGATGAAAAATAGCTTTAATTTGAGGAAGTCAAATTACTTGAATTACTGAACACAGAAGGAAAAGGGTATTTGTCTCTTCCTCAAATTGTCTTTATTCCGGAATTGTCATAAAGCATCTGTAGCCTCCAGAAGATGTTGGATTCCATCTCCCAGCCAGCATGGCCAGTGGTCAGTGAATTTGCAACTCTCCTTATGTTGCTAGACAACAAAGTGTCCACTTCAGTATAATTGGACAGTGTACACACATTCTTTCTATGTCTTCTAAAAATTCCTTGCCTCCAATCATTTCCAGTGGTTCACAAGCACATTTTCCTGTTATGAGGAGCACCTCCAGGCTGCAAGGTATAAGAAATACTTGAACAAAAGAAAAGGAAGGTGCAGTAGGAAAAGAACTGAATAAAAGAGGGCTGCCCTCTTTTCACACAGTTAAATATCATCAACATTTAGCAGAAGCATACTCACTTGAGCACCCTTGAATATAGCAGCACAAACTAGATGTTCAGAAATGGCTGTTATGATCCCTGGGTAGTTGGCATGGTTTTTGCTTTAAGCGAAAGAAAAGATGACCTTTCTTTATTTGTCCACATTTTGGGGAGCTGTATGTAATAAATTATGACATTGCAGAGGAAAGGTGCCAGGAGCCTGACCACAGAATGTATGCCCTCAATCTGTTTTGTCTCTGATAATTTGTTTGTTCAGTTGCTAACAGACAGGTAGGGTGTGGAAAAACAAGGTAATTTGCCACATTGTCAAAAGCAAGGTACCAGTGAAGGTCACTGTCAGGAATTTTGCTTGGTCAGTGATCCAAGAGAATCAATCTTAAGGAAAGGGCAAGCCAGTGAGGTGAGCTGAGGGAAGGGAAGGTACAGCAAGAATCTGGGGCTGCCTTTGCTTATGGCCTATTTGGAAATGAAGTCGGGTTTAGCAGTTGTAGAGCTTGTGCAGATTTGCGTGATGTTCATTCAAGGCTTCTGTCCTGTGATGTGCAGAACAGGAATAGGCTATAGCATATGGGCTGCATGCTGGAAAAAAGGATACCAGTACTCATGGTTGCATATTTATGGTAATTCACTGACTCCCATAGCCTCATTTTAGAAATCCTTAAATTTAACCCTTTGCATGTTTAGATGCTACAATTCTCATCACAGGAGTGGCATGGTTGGAGTTGTGGAATGTTTTTCTTTCCAAACATACATAGGTTTGCCCCCATAATCTTCTGGCATCAAAAAGTTGCATAATCTTTTTAAACACTCTCCTTCTAGTGTGTCATAAATAAGAGATTCTTCTAGGGTGATTATGCCAAGCAGGCATAATCAAGCAGGCATTATAGCAGAACAGGTCATGCACATACAAGCTAAGAAGAGGTAAATTGGTTCCCTTGGAGATTATAAAGGATCATATTTAAAGCATTGCATTGTATTTTCTCAAAGCGAAGGAAAGAAAGGGTAAAATGCAAATATGAAGCATATAGCTCAAGTCCAAAAATGCCAGATCATTTTACACAACACATTTTCCCCAGAAGGGAAATAGCTGCAGTAGGCAGGCAACTACCTTTTCTCTCTCCTTTTCAGGAATGTAATGCTATTTATGCCCTGGAGCTATCAAGAGGACAGGCTGAGACTTTATCAGATGCAGTGTGGATGTTATTATAAAATTATATTAATCCCTGATCCAGAATTACTGTATGTAGTGGGCTCCCAGTGGAGAAATGAGAAAGTTTTCTTAGTGCTTTCCTCCAACTTGAAGTTGCCCTGCATGTTTCAGGGTGAACTGTTCGGCTTTCCCGAACGTGAGCCCTTTAGTCTTATATAGCATAGTGGAAGATGATTTCAGGAAGATGGCAAATTGAGGAAAAATAATGATTCCCCCTTTCTTGGCCCTCTGATCTCCCTGCTCTGCCTGTCCTCAGTACCACGAAGCTCCAGTTTTAGACTGGCTGCCACCCTAAAGAAGAGCGTTGCTATTAAGAGTGGAGGCTTTTTTTCCATTTTGAATGAGTGTCTGGATGCACACTTCTCTTATTTAAACTTACACTTTGCTTTTAGACACCAGGTTCCCAAGGTTAAAATAGAAATACAAAATGAAGCAAATTTAAAAATAGAAAATAAAACCACAATGTATAACAGGCCTTTTTAGGGAGGGCATTGTTATAACCACACCAGGACCTTTCTGATATTCCCTCCTCCTGTCCAAGATGACACAGAATACTTTTAAATCACACAGTCAGCCTTTTATCAGAGGAGCAACATATTAGAGAGAAGACAGGGGCCAACTCTGCTAGTATGACACAACTTACTTTCCATGATAAACACAATATATGAGATCACCATTTGGTCAGGAACAGTTAATGGCGGACTGTGCACACATCCACACCTTCCAAACAACCATATATACTAAATTTGGAGGTAACAACAAGTGGTGATTTGGAATTGGCTAATCCCAAGAAAGGCAAGTATGTACTGGGCAAGCTGTCTTATTAGAATGTCTCATAAGCACAAACCCAGAATGAACTCAGTACACCTCTTGATTCTGACTTGCACCGTTTCACTCATAAGCCCGTGTGACTGCTGCATTAAGAGCAGATGGGTTCTCACACCATCAGACATGCATTGGATTCTGGTGAGAGATGGAGAATGCTGGGAGTGAAAGGGACAGTGAGCTTGGACAAGCATTCCCACAGACTGCCAGCCGCATTGGAAATGCTGACTCAGAATCGGGAAGAGAGGAAAGTTTTAGCAAGATTGGGTAGCATGGGTCATCTCAAGGTTCAGGGATGCAACAGGAGGAGCTGGAGGTGATTATCTCAAAGGCTTTGCCACATCAAGCAGTTCCCGGCAATGGCCAAGATGTAAACCTCTGAGGATGTGGAATTCTAGACACATACCAGCCCCTCCCCCATACTTGACCCTGTGCCAAGGTATCAGGAGAGGCAAGAGACCCAATTGAATGAACTGTGTGCAGAGAGGAGCTGTGCTCGCCTTCCGAGAGCCTGTTCCAAAGGGTTGGAGCTTGGCACATTCATAAGGAGAGTTTGTGGAGGTAAGCACTACATTGTGTTAAAGAAACTGCTTGGTGCTTAGAGATCCTTTTGGGGTGGTTTGTGCTTGGAAGCAAAGAACATTTTCCAAGGAAATTGGCCTGTGGCCGCTATTTCAAAGGAGGAAGCCAGACTCATGAGAGAGAGGAGCATCTCTAAATACCTTGAAATCTGGGCAGGCTGGTGTATAGGAGAAGCAGCCCAACCTGGACTCGAGCCATTTAGGACCTCAGAGATCCTAATCTACACTTGCAAGTGCGCCCAGCAGTTGCAAGTGTGGGGTCATGTCCTTCTTGTAACTGGTTCATTCATTAGTCTGGCTGCTGTGTAGTTGTCTAGCTAAAATTTCCATTTGGGTTAAATTATTAGTTGTTCTGCAATAGATAAGGGTAATTTATTGGCTATTGTCCAAAAGTAGACTGTATTGATTAAAAGTAAAAACAGCCTTCTGCTGCTCTTTTGACTTGATAGTGGATGATGGATAGCCATGCTATCATGCCTTTAAAATTCAATAAGGGAAATCTATGGCTTGTGGAAGGTCAAATAAGTTGAGGTGCTTACAGTAGGCAGAAATGTGAAGGAACTAGTTAGAACAACCAAGGCACCTGCCAGCTACTTCTGTCTCCCCCTGATTTTCTGGACAGGAAAATGATTTTGAGTGGCCACCTGAGAAACAGCCAGCTGGTCCCATGTGAAGGCACAATTGTTACCACAAAACCAGATCATATTGAAATGGGCTTTAGTTAATCAATTCAGCGGAGAAACCAAAAAAATAGGCAAATTTGATGTGAAAGTGAAAGGGAACATTCGCCATTCTGTTTCAGAAGTAGACTTGCTTATGTTTCCTGTGTGATTATTCTGTTTCTTTATACTGTAGGTGGTGGAAAGATCCCGAGAGGCTGTGATAGGTTGTTTTAAATTTGCTGTAGAGCAATAGACCTAATACAAAGAAAGACGCATGGGGATGCTACTGTTGTCGCCTAAGAAGAAAAGGTGCGGCAGCCCAAGAAAGTTTGGTGACCACTGCTTTATTCAAACAGCAAAACTGTATTGTGTGAATGTATTCATGTTATGAAAGAAATAAGTGACTCATGTTTTAATATTGTGAAGTTACTATATGTGTGTTTTGAATGTGTCTTTTTAGGAGCTATGAGGGTGCTTTCTCCAGTATGTTGCTGTCTAACCTTCACTTGGAGGATAAGTACTGCTGGTGGCATCAAAGATATTGCTCTCTGTGTGGCAGGATGCTAGATTTGCTAGATTTTCTCCCTTAACTGAGCTTTTTGTGGTCAAATATGTTTAAGGCAACATAAACTAAATATTTATTTTATTTATGTAGATTAGAATGAAACATTTGTGGTAAAATAAAATACAGTCTTAAAAGCCTTACGTATATGGGGGGAGGGGGTTCTGAAGAGGCAGCTATTTATTTCAAGTGGCTTATCACGCTGATCAACCGGTGTAGGCTTTTTAAAAATTTATTTACCACACAGCAATTTGAACACACAGTGTAGTACTGTCTACTTAAGTGGCTCTGTGTACATAATAATTATTTATTACTTAGTATTGTTTGATATTGTTCTTACACTGTTTTTATGGCTTTGTATTGCACTATATATGAGTTGGAGCCAGGTTGTTGTGGATTCAACTGCTGTAGCAGAAGTGAACTTCTCTACTCGCTCCTTCTCAGGAACACTTTCTCAGACATCAAAAAATATCACACAAAGAGTCAGGCAACATAGTGCATATGGCAATCTGTGATGTAGGGTCGATCCCCAAAAATCAGGAATAGGGAATTACAGCAAGTAGAGACCTAAGTTGAGCAATTTTTTACTTCTGGAGAAGGCAGATTCTGGATCCAGTCCTAGGTATTGTGTTCACTGTTTAATGGAAACCTACTATGTGCATTAAACACTAAGGAAATGCAGCACTCTTCTGTCTTAATACTTCCATAGATTTAAAAAAATCATCTTCAATTAGTGTGTAGGTTTTGAGTATAATACCATTTTTATTGCCAGACGGGGCAAGCAGCTCTGCATTAACTGTGCTGTATTGTTGTCAGTTCATTGAACAGTTTGCTTTACTACTTTTCCTTGAGATTGATATGAACAGATGGCAAGGTGAGCATCGCAGCAGTATCTAAAATATGAATTACAGTTTGAAGGTCTTGCTCTAGGACAGAAAATTCTGCTGTGTAAACATGACACAAAATTGAATTTAGGTTTTTAAAACTGTGTATGTAAAAGAATCAAACTTGTTTTAAACAGCTATTTGAAGTCATGGTTTTACAGTAGGAAGTGACTAAATAAGCATATTAATATCTTAAACAAAAGTATAAAAATTGGAAAATAGAAGGTAGTATCCTTTATGCCCTTGTGTTTGCAGGAGCAGTCTGCAGTGAGACATTTGCCATTCATGTAGCGAGGCTTTTACACTTAAAAAAAAATGAGTGAAGAAGGCTGCTTCTGAAATGGGTTAAGATGAGCTCAGGAGCTTGGGCAGCTGGAACACTATACCTTACCTGTCTGAGGGATCCTGTGGAGAGCTGGTTTGCCACCATGTGAACTGAGTGCTGGACTGGATGGACCACTGGTCTGAACCAGCATGGCTGTTCTTTTTATGTTCTTTTGAAGAGAGCAGTAGTATCTCTCAGTTTGTGTTTTCAAGCTATTCAAAAGTTGCAGCCTTTGGAAATGGTAATTGTGATATGCTTCTGTCAAGGTTCAGATTTGTTTGATTCTATGTTAAATACATTGGGTTTTCCCCCTTGACCCCTGCCCTTTCATGGTGCCTTTCCATTAAGGTGCAAGAAGGCAGGGGGCAACTACTCAATTTTCAGTTTCTCTTGACCCTGTGTGCACTGAATTCTGCCCCCTGAGTTGCCAGTGTCAGGGAACTTGAAATACCAGTTGGGAGAATGTATGCTTGGATTCAAAGGGGATAAATTTTGTTACGAACCTCAGCAGTTCATTAGACTGAGTCCTCAGGTATCCTCTGCAGACACAAACCTTACAAACAGCGCTGCCGGGTAGAGGTTGAAACCAGGTACAAACTTCCAGAACATATACGGAGTGTTGTATAGGTTCTGATTCACATGACATACCAGCAGGGCAGGTGATGACAAAATAAGGGGAACGCAGTAAAAAAAATGTGAGAGATCTGCAGAGGAGACTTAATACAATAACGTTGATTATTTACATTTAGTTTTACATAACGATAACTGAGGCACAGGGATTATTATGGGGCTTGGCATGCAAATAAGGGTGATTGTAATACTGCTGGAAAAACTTATCTGGATGCCTTATCAGTTTTGTTTGCTCTTAGCCCAAGAATAGCAAAGGGTTAACTTTCCTTGGGAGCCCCATTCTGCAAAGGCTTTTCCAATCAAAGGTAGTAGTCGTCTCTTGAAGGAACAGCTTTGAAAATAACACAAGCCTGCCTTGGAATTCTGGTACTTTCTGAGAAAGGTACAGAGATGTTACAGGTTTGATTTTATAATACAAAGGCACATATAAACAATCTTTCTACCAGGATTTATTTGAATTTCCCCAAAACCAACAACCCTGATCATGTTTACTCATGAGTAGACTAGTTACATACTTAGATTTGGCCAGAGCCTGATGGGCCACTGATCAGAGAGCTATGCTACAAATGTGACTTTTTTTGTCAGATAGGATGGCACCTTTTGATTAATAATATTTTATGCTAAATCATAAAAGTATGCACAGGATGAAACATCGAATTCACTAGTCTTAGCTCTTGGACTTTTAAAGACAATTACAAAACTTAAATGTGCATGTTTTTAGTACAAGTAAATAGAATCGAAATGTCTTGCAACTTGTCAGATTCACTAAAATGAGATACAGGAAAAGCCCTAATATGGCTTCAGCAAGGTGAAAATGTCAGCTTCCTTCCTCCTGTACTGTATAAGACATCTCTTCAGTGTGAGTGCTACTCAAATCCTATTGCTGTCTGTAGAGGTCATTTGCAATGCAGAATTTCACACTTGTCAGATTCATGGCCTAAGTGATACTGGTGATCTCATCAAATGATGTCAGCACTTTTTTTGAAATAGCTTATGTTTTGCATAATATTTTACTGCCTGCGTGACTATTTCATACAGAAAATAATTCATAGAGCACTGAATTTTTGACCTCATATAGCCAATAATTCAAAAAAAGTAACAGCATTTTCATTTTATTTCATTTGCACTTATGTTTATTTACTTCAGTGTTCCAGATAATTTTCCTGCAAAGCTTTTAGAGTACACTTCATTGGTAGGTGCTTTTGCAAACAAATTAATACTGCAGACCCAAACCAGTTTTGCATCCTGTTCTGCCCTATTCAAGGTTGTATGCTATCCATTTGCAACTAGCAAAATGAAGAGTATCAGTATCCCAACACGATATAGTGCTTTTAAATAGGATATATACAGAAGGAGATGCTATTTGGCATGATCAAAATGGGGTATGTGGTACCTTAAAAGCTTTTGGGCCATCATGGAATCCACTGTGTCATTGTAAATCTGTGCTGTTGACATGTGATGATATTAATCCTGTTTGTAGTGACAGGTGGCAAAACAGTGTGGACCTGGCTCGCACAAGATGCCCCTGCAGATATGTTTATGCACAGTTTACTGTTTCTGTTTGCACTTCCTTTGACTCAAGATGCCAAACAGTAAAGTAAAATACTTTCAAGAAGCTATCATCTGAAGAGAAGGAAATGGCGCCAAAGTAAATATACTATATAGAACTATGTGTATTGTTATTATGAATACTGATGCAGAATTAGCAAATATTTCAGCATTTATTTAACATAATTTGGAACTCACAAATTGGGTGATTAGGTATGCACATACAAAACTCATAGAGGCCCTTACCTGTAAAGCAGTTTCTGCAGATAACTCCATCCATCGTGACTTGGTTCTCAGGGTATTGATTAAGTCTATTTCCAAATACTATTTGGCACATGTTAGGCCTGTGAAAATGGAAGAGTATTTTGCTTGGCATACTTTCATGGGTCCATATCTAGAACCTTTATCACAGGTTTTTCTATAATTGAGGTCAGATTAGAAAGTTCCAAGATATTTGCTCTGTTTCCCAGTGTATACAGAAGGATCATTATTATAAATTCCTACTACCTTAATGTACCTTCCTATTAATTATTTATGGAGTTGTAATAATCATTAATAAGAATTTAAGTCCGGAAAGTATGTAAAGTATAATGGAAATAACATATTTATTTTCTTTTGCTCATTTCTTGAGTGAAACAAAAGCTTTAACTAAGCCAGTTTAAAACATATAATTTCTGCATTCTCACATAAATTGCTATATAAATGAGAAATCATTCATTTTAAATATAAGGCATGCAAAGTTTCAAACTGCCAGCTATTTCTGTCTTGTCTTCCTACTGCAATAGCAGTTCTTTGCCATGAAATCATAGCAACAGTTTTGTGTTCCAGGGATCCCTAAATGCCAGATAGATGCACGTGCAATTGTTGCAAAGTGTTGTAGGTTTTGTTGCTCCTGGTAGTTGTCTGAAGCTTCCAAATTTAGGAATTCTCGATCCTCTTTGACATGCAGGATCTTCATTACAAGAGTGATAGTAATACTTAATGATCCTTTGGTATTTCAGGCATAGTTGACCTAGAAATGTAATGCAGGAAGAATAAAAGTATGTACTGTGGTAAGAAATTTGCAATTGCTTATTGGTCACTCAGCATTATATATCTGTAAAACAATTTATACTGTGTAATTTTTAATCATACACCGGTCATGTATTTGTACAATTAATCTAGTATGTTAGAGGACTTCCTCTAATTCTCTGATTATTTTGAAGTTAATTTTAGATCAACCATTTTGCTTCCATCCAGTGCACCTAATGATTCTATCTAGTGAACATTTTGCTATTCAGTAGATTCATCAGCTATATACTGCTACCTAAGCATAAGCCAGGTAATGTGGAAGGATATCAGATACTTAATTTGTAACTGTTCCACACCCTGGCATCTGCTTCAGATTCTGTGAATCTGGAAAGCTGAAGATGTCACCATCCTGCCTCATTATATTTTCTATCATTCCAAGCAATTTCATTCCTCACAAGAGTTCTTTATTTCTAGAAACTAACTAGAATTTTTGATTTGACAAATAAAATATACATTTGGTCCTTGGAAACTGTGTGTCATATTTCACTGCTATATTTGAATCTACCCAACAAGGAGTATTTTCTGTTGACATGAATAATGACTCTGCCTAGACAGCTTTGTATTTTAGATGATCGTGTAAACAACAAAACCCCACAATGCAGCAATACAAAACAAGAATAATCAGCAGTTGTAAAACAATAGGTCATTATCCTAATGGATCTTCAGACTGGTAGACATTTTTAAATTTGGGATCATGGACACATTTGGCAATTTGAGAAATGGTCTTGAATACTAGCACAAAATGGGTGTTCTGCAGATGAATGCATAATCCTGTAGTCACCTGCCATTTTCATTTCTTAATGATGTCTCTGAACATGTGGTTTAAAGGCATTGTTGAAGAAAAGAAGATTGGAGCCCCTCACTTCAGTTTGAACCATTCCCAGCTGCCAGTAAAAACATTCTTTTAAATAAAAAATAAAGTGGAAGGGGTAGCACAACTCACTGGCTCAAAGAAAGGTGTCTTGAAGGTGTACCTCCTGGAGTTACCAGGTTTATTACCCTCAGACTTGGACATGTGTCTAGCAAGCTGTTCACTTTTAAAGAACTTATTTGTATTAGGTAAGTTCTATTGGCAAAGATCAATTGCACATACACATGGCGTGTTCAGTGTGACTGTGTTCTCTTTTAAGATTACTTCTAAAAGCTAGAAAATGTACTACAGCCTATGAAAGAGAGATTTGGTATAGGTATTGCAACTTTTACTAGTATCTAGATGTTTCTAAGAATAAGAAAAGCATTATTGTGTCATCAAATGCCTAGGATAGAGGGCAGCCTTAACCTGACAAAGTTGGTGCCAGGAAAGCCTCAGTGGGGAACTGCCGCTGAAAAGACAGTTGTTGCTGCCTTGATGCTCCCCTGTTGCTGCCTCCTGAGCTTTTCCAAGAGGCAGGCCTCAGGAATTGACAATAATGTCTGGGTAGGTTCATCTTTGGAGAAGTGCTCTGTAAGTGATTGCAGTCCTGAGTCATCAGAGGCTTTATAGATTGACGCCCATACCTTGACTTGGCCTCAGATACATTAAAGGTAGCCAATTCAAGTGGGCTAGAATTGCTGTTACAAGGCCAGGCCTTCTGAACCCTGTAATTAATTTGGCTTCTGCTTTTTTGCACAAGCTGTAGGTTCTGAATGGTCTTTGAGGGCAGCCCCACCTACAGTGCATTGCAACAATCTAACTTGGTGGCTACCTAAGCATAGGCAGTTGGCACCTGATCATTTTTGTCCAGACAGAAGTGAAATTTGAACCACCTGCTGGAGCTGGTAGAAGATGCTCTATGCCACTAGGGCCTTCTGAGCCTCCAGTGACAGGGGTGGCTCCAGGAGAAGCTCCAACCTATGAACCTAATTCTTTGGTGGAAGTGCCACCTCATCGAGAACAGGCTGAAGTGCAGCTTCATTTGGCTAGTCAGAAGAATCACCCACTAACAGCAACTTGGCCCTATCTGCGATGAGTTCAGTTCATGGGTCCTCATCCAGTGGATTGTTGCAGCAGATTTTGGCCATGCACTAAGCAGAACACTGATGGTGTCTAGGGGCCAAATTAAATGTTTTTCAAATCATGCATATTTACTTTAATTCATACATTATTTACTTCAGTGTAAGTACATGCAGCTCTGATAGAAGTCAGGATTGTGGTGCTCCAAGGAGAGGGAATCTAAACTTTCTGACTTTCTTTTTCAGTCCCTTCATTCCACTCCTTCTGTGGTGGTGCTTTCCAAAAGGGGAAAAAGTGTATTTTGCTTCTCCTTGCATGCCTTGCTATTTTTCGGTGCCTCCAAGAGAATGGCTGGTTTTGGCTATTGAAAAATTTGTCATTCTCCTTGCTAATAGGAGGCTGTTTGTTTACCTCAGGTCTTTGAATTCCTGTAACTCTTTTGGAACATTGGCAAAACAGATGAGTTTTTATACATGTTATGTACTTTCAGTTTTATAGACATGGTAAATTCCTTTAAAATAGTACCCTCACAGATAGGAAATATAACTTAGAAGTGCTGTTCCTGCAATGTATGTATCGCTATAGCCCATTCAAAATGTTTTCACAAGTGGTCACAATTTTCTTTATTATCTGTTATTTCATTCTGTTTTCCATGCTGATGCTGAATAAAAATGTTCACAGTTGTCAGCTACACATAATTATGGATTTTTTTCTTTTAAAAAGGCACTTTTTGCATATGTGGATGTATATAATAGGGCTGGGAAAAAGCCTGTATTTGAGACAATTATTATATTGCATTTATATCACTTCCTCTTGCAAGGATGCCAGGGTGGGTTAGATAGTTCTCTGCTCCATTTTATCCTCACAGAAACAACCCTGTGGGTGGTTAGGCTGAGAGTGAGTGACTGGAGCAAAGTCACCTAGTGGGCTTTATGGCTGAGTGGGGAACATCTTCCAGGTCCCCCAGTTCAGCCATCTAACTGCACTGGCTCTGAAAGTAGATTATTAAGAGGCAGAAATGTGCATCATTGATGCTATCATGGACTATATGGCTGCATTTCACATCTGTAGAAAAGAAAGCCCAGAATATTTTGGGGCAAAGTCCTACCACTTGTGGCCTTGATGCTCATAAGACCCCAGATTCCGAGACTTAGGAGCATCTAGTGCAGAATGGGAGAAGTGATCTCCACTTCCTTGCACGATTCACTTGGCATTTCAGCCAGACAGCCAGTTTTGGCCATCTGATTGAAGCACTTCAGAAGGGCAAGGAAAGAGGCTGGAACATAGTCAGGATACTCCACAATCCTCCCTTTGGACCCTTCTCAAGGTCAGTTTCTTGACCTTGGAGAATCAGCTATTACAGTTCTTTCGGTGCCAGCTATGAGGTGAGGAGGGGGATTGGAACATGGATCCTCAGCTCTGAAGCATTGCATGCACAGTATTAATGCTTCCAACCTCTATACTTCTACTCCTCCAATTAAGATCCTGTCAAGAAAAGCTTTTGTATTCCTACTTTGTCTGTTTGCCTTAAAAAAGAAACCCTGTTCTTTGAGTTCTGGCTTGCAAAACAGAGTTGTTCAGAAAACAAACATAACAGTGTATTTGAACAGTTTCTGCTTTGCTTTCTGGGAATTAACTATGCTGGTGATTTATTTCCCTTTCTTAATTGCAATATAACAGCTATTTTAATTTGGAATGCTTGTTAGTAACAGTTCAACAGTCCTCTGAGGGACACTTGATAACCTTTTGTGTCTTTCTTGGGGATTAGTGAATGCTATTTGGGGTTCTTTATTATTTTAGAGTAAATGAGCCTATCAGAAATAGCAGAAGAGGAGAGGGATTTGGACAAGATGATTCTGCTGTACTTTTCAACCTGAATTAGCAGTAATGAAGCATCTATTTGTTCAAGAAGTAAAGTGGTACTAACTAAGAACAAACCCAAACAAAACAGCTCAGCACCACTGTCTGTAATCTTTGCATACTCAGGCTCATAGGATTTGGTCGTCAATCTTTATTCAGTTTGCATGATGTTCTTTATAGCATGAATTCAAGCGCTAGAGAATGTGACTGTTATATCTTCAGTTCTCCCTTGTCAGGTCTTGTGAAATGCCTTGATCCCCAGAGCACCTAGAACATGAAGACATGGGGGAAGCACAGTGACCTAGTTATGTGATCTCAGTGGGTAGTCAAAAACAAAGTAAAAAAAAAAAAGACTGGGAAATGTTGGAGCAAAGACAATGTAAGCAGCCACCAAAGAATGACACAAACCAGGTGCACAGACAGTAGATAATAGGTGGACAGTATACTCTCGCAAGAACTTGCTCCTCTTTGAAGAGACAAGGTGTGCAGGATCTAGGGAGCCGCAGTGGAGTTCCCAAACAGCAACAACAACTGAGCAACACTGAGATTGCTATGTAGCACAGAGTCCCAAAGTAGGGTAGCAAAGTAAGGCCTCAAGCTCCTTTGAATAAAAATACCTTAGGAAAAGACAAGAGAGATGTTTTCTGCTGTCCCACAGCTCCCAAAAGTCTGTTGTCAGTATCACAATGTGACTTAACAGAAGTATGGTCCAGTAATTTTGGCTTAGGTTAACCTGCTGTGCAAGATGGAGAAATATGTCCCAGTGCTCTTCAACATCTTTATTAATGATCTGGATGAGGAAGTACAAGGAACGACAATTAAATTGTCGATACAAAACTGGGTGGAATAGCTAACACCCTGGAAGACAGAATAAGATTCAGGCAATCTAGATAATCTTTGCATGCTGAGCTGAATGCAGCAGAATAAGATTCAATAGTATTAAATGCCAAGCCCTCCACCAACAAAAAGAAACCAAATACATTGATACAAGATGGGGGATACTTGGCTCAACAGTACTGCAAGAGAAAAAAAGGCCTTGGTGTTGCTGTAGACAACAAGCTAAATATGAGCCAACAATGCAATGTAGCCACAAAAAAGGCACCTGCTCTCTTGGGATCATTAATAGATGTATAACTTCTTAATCATGAGAAGTAGTAGTTCCTGTATATGCTATACTAGTCAGACTTCATCTAGAATACTGTGTCTACCTCTGAGAACAAGGTTTTAAGAAAGATACAGAAAAATTGGAAAGAGTTTAGAGGAAGGCAACAAAGATTATCCAGGGTTTGGAAACAAATCCCTAGGAGAAATGACTGTGACAAGTGGGTATGCTCAGCCTTGAAAAGAGAAGACTGAGGGCATACCATATCACTCTGCAAGTTCCTGAAAGGCTTCCACAAAGAAGAAGAACAGAATCTCTTCTCACTCATCCTAGAGTGTAGGACATGGAATAATAAGTTGCAGTAAATCAGATTCGGGTTAAATATCAGGAAAAGTTTCCTAACTGGCAGAGCAATACAACAGAGGAACCAGTTGCCTAGAGAGGTCCTGGGTTTTTCCACACTAGAGACATTAAAAAAGAAACTAGACAGTTACCTGAGTGGGGTGGTGTAAATTGGTGTCCTGCATCAGCAGGGAGTTGGACCTGATGGTCTTTTTATTCCCTTCCAACTCTGCTATTCTATGATTCTGTAAACTCAGATTTGTTACTGTTACTCACTGTGTAATTTAGGTAAATCTCACTGTGGAGACGGTAGAAGCAGAAGGAACGAGAGTATAGTCATTCTTTTGTTTGCTCCAAAGCAAAGTGAGACAACACCTCTTCCACTGCTCTCTTGTGTCTGTTGGATATGTGTTGGTTTTTCCCAATTAGCGCACCAATTGAATTTCCTTTATTATACAGTATTTCTACTGTCTAATAGCTAATACTCTGTGGGTGGCTCACAAAGAATAACATTTCAAAAATAGATCATAGAGCTACAAAAAGAATTTTAAACAAACCATAAAAATTTCAGGACCCTTGAAAAAGCCACCCTATGCCTGGGAGTAAAGGGTTCAGGCTGAGCAGGGAATTCCTTGTTCTGGTGGCAGAAGCTGAAGGCAGCATACAGCAGCTATGCCAATCTCCTGTGGTCATTGTCAGAGTGGAGCTTTCACCTCTTCCACCACCAGCTGAGTTCTAAAAGCTTTGGTTGCTTTTCTGCAGGTGGGATTGGTGAGATGATTTAGAGGCATCCTTTTCCTGCAGCTCATTCAGTCAATACAGTGGTTTTGGCTAGTAGAAGGGGAACAAAGACCAAAGTGTGTGTGAATGCATGAGGCTGCAATTCTAGATCTACCTGAGTCTCATTCCCATAATTCAGAAGTGGGTATTGTATGAAGCAAATATTTGTGTAGGCTGAAGATAAGCACTTCTTCAACACAATGTGGGGTGTGCTAACTTTATGTCCTTGAAAAAGTATGCCTTCAGTTTTTAATGACTTGAAATTCTGAGAGAACAATACAATGGAATACTCAGCCTGTTAACAGCTATGAGATATCAGAGGGGCCAGGTTTCCATCTCAGCTCAGAAAAGCAAAGCAAGTGAGAAAAGGAGATAAATGATAATATGAATCTCTGTGTGACATCCTGCTTCTTTTTAAGGTGGCTTACAGAGTGGTCATAATAAACTCTACTCTGAAGTAGGTTCCACTAAGTTCAGTGGGACTTACTCCCACATAGGTGTGCATGAGATTGCAGCCTGATGGATCTGCACATCCCTTGCTCTGGCTCATACAGAACCAACTAGAGCTGTATTAACCCCACTAAATGCTCATATATTGCTTATGGGGCTTTTTCACAGGTTAATTGCATTTGCAAATTCAGAATGTTTCTGCAAAGTCTATAAAGAAGCACAATTGTTATTGGTGCCTATTAGATTTGAATGAGTAAGTAGCGTAGATGTGTGTATCCTACCCAGACACCTGGAACATTTGTTATGTCTTAATTGGCAACTTTCATGAAGGAATAGACTCTATGCCCTGTTACTGAATGTAAGAATTAGTTACCTGTTACCTGATGGGTCTTAAAAGCAGCTAATTTGGAAGGTCCGGCAATCACCTTATTCACAGTGTTCTGCTTTATGTACACACTTCCCTCCCATGTACATGCTTGTATAGCAAGTTGATGAATATTGGGCAGAATCATAACTAGAGAGAAAAAAAGGAAGTCTAGGAAGATGATGCCAGTACAAAACTTGGTAAAGGCATGGCTTGATCTTGCTATACGGGGAAGGAAAGCAGCTATTCATTACATAAAAAGAAGAAATGAGAAATGAGAATTTCAGAAATATGGTATCCATTAAGTAGTAAATATCTGACAGTGAGGGTTTTTCTGAAGTGTCGTATGAATATTTGTTCTCCTGTATCTTATGTTCACACACTCAAACAAAGGTTTGTTATAAAGCTGCATTCTTGGTAATACTTGAAGCAGGTCATGTCCTTTTTCTGCTTTTCTTCTATTTCAGAGAATTCTGTTTTAATGAGTATGCTAGGATATATTAAAATGTTCTGAAATAACCAGTCAAAGGACAGTGTGGCAATAAGGAAGGCATGCTAGAGAAATATTGATGGAAAAGCTAAGAAACCTCGTATTTCAGTGGGTAGAGAGGTATCCATAGGTTCAGTTGAATACATTCAGGTCCGTAAGTCAGATCACTTGTTATTAGGAAGCGTTCCTACCCAAGGTCTGGTCTTACCATTTCAGTATTGTCTACTTTTGCCTGCCAACAGTGTTGTTGTTGTTGTCCTGTGCCCTCATTATGGAAGATAAAAATGACTGGGTTATTTTATCTACTCCTGATGGAATACTAATTCTAATAATACTAAGAGGTTTGGGAAATTTGTAATTTTGCTAAATATGGAGGGGAAGGGAACACGAGGGAAACCACAGGGCAGGGGACTAGAGGACTTTTTGACCAAACAAGCTCAGATGTTGGTTACAATGGTGAGCTGTGTGGAACCATAGGTGGAAATGGATGGAAACGAAAGGAAAGGAAAGGAAGTAAAAGTGGCTATAACTACTGGTCTTCAGAAGAAGAGAAACCTAAAGGACTTAGTTTTCTGGTTGGTCTTCAAAAGTTAGAGGAATGCTGTTGACAAAGACTTTCCTTGAATGACTATGCTTTTGGTTACAAATAAAAGAAAGAGTGTGAGTTTTTGTTGGCAGTGGAATGTACCATGTTGTCAGCTTTTATTAATAAATTCAGACATGGGGTAAAATCCTCATTGGCCTTGTTGGCAAGGGATGCACCACAGAGAAACAAGAAAAAAGCTTTTAGGAGAGCAATGATGGGAATACCAAATGAAAGCTTGGCCCTTATTGGGTGACCAGGAACCACTACAGTTCAGTTAAAGGGAATTTGAAAGGAAAGCCTTGAAACTTGGACTTTTCCTTAGAATTCCAGGTTACAGAACTGGAATCAGGAAAGTGTTCATTGAGCTAGAGATCTTTAGTAGCCATTTTTCAGTGCTTCAGGCTCTCTGCTCAAGTGCCATTCTTGGGCACAAAGACAACAAGACCTATGGATGCTACAGACTGCCTATGTAGCCTTGCATGTCAAATTATCCCACAAATATGGAACATGGTTCTGGATTCAGGGCACTTTAGCAGGGGATTCAACTTTATATATAGGTATTGAGGATACAAAGATCTCCCTAGATAAATGTGACAACAGAGTGATTCAATAGGAAAGTGGGGAAACATTTGTTTTTGTTTTCATTTGTTTGCTTTTTCACAGAAAGTAAGTCTGGCAAGTATCTGTGATCACATTTAACGCCTGTGCTGGTCACTGGGAATAGTTCACAGTTCTTCTCATTGTGTCCCCTGGTTACAGACCTCAATGCATGCTTCTTCCAGAACCAAAGTGGTTTCTTGAGTTAAGGTTTCACTGTAATGCCAGTTATACATACAATACACTTGCCCAGGGATCCAGCATGTTGGAAGCTTCTTTGCAACAAATGGCCTCCAAGGTTTCAGGTAGAAACCTCAACAGCAACAGCTATCTGACTTAAAAAAATGGAGGTGTTCTCCACTAAGTCATGGACTCTAAGCCAGTGTGGTATAGTGGTTAAGAGCATGGGACTGGGCCTCAGACGATCCGGGTTCTAGTCCCCGCTCAGCCATGGAGCCCACTGGGTGACTTTGGGCCAGTCACAGACTCTCAGCCCAACCTACCTCACAGGGTTGTTGTTGTGGGGATAAGATGGAGGAGCAGAATGATGTAAGCTGCCTTGAGCCCTTTGTAGGAAAAAGGCAGGATATAAATCGAAAAATCAATCAATCAATAAATAAAAAATATCATTTACAAATGTACGTGGAGTTTACAGCTGTAGGAAAAGAGAGTTGCAAGTTCCATTGACCCAACTAGCATAATAGTATCTACCTTGGCAACATGTAATGTTCTAGTCTAGTCTTTCCCACACTTTCTGCAGTCTTTAACGGAAGATGCTGAAAAATCAACCTAGGGCATGATGCATAGTCCAACTTTTTTTTTTTTTTTTTTTTTTACTGCTAACCTTTTTCCCTCCGAGAAGGTTATGTTATTCAGTTTTCAAGCTTACACTGTAATTCGTTCAAGGAAGCCAGATGGCATCATGGCACTAAACTCATTCTGCAAAGGATAAAGCCAGATGTCAGTAGCTGCTATCATCAATAGGGGATACAAATGTGCATTTGAGGGGTATTTCCATACTTCCTCCTGTTCTTCAGTGTAAAATAAACTCCTGCTCTTTAAATGGGGTGAAGAAAGACATACATTCCAAGCTGTGGCAGATGACATTTTAAACACACATTTACAGAATTTTGAGATTTGTTTTCAGGACAAATAATTTTTCTGAACTGCTTCCACCACACCTCAGAAGATTTATCAGAGTTTCCATGGCTCATCCTCAAAAACTGTTCAATCTCTAGGAAAGGAAGCAAAGTTATGTCTTCTAATTGGATGACAACTAATATAATGAATGATGATTCATATTCATTTCCTCTCTCACTGTCTCCTCTCATTCACACAATTTTTCTTCAGTGGCATGAGCTCTTTTCTGACGATCCCTCCAATTTCTGTTCTCTTTCACTATACATGCACTGATCATATTCAGAAAGAATATATACACAAGTGGACTGCAAAGCATTTTGGTATATTGCAATGAGACAGCCATGTCCTTTTCAAAGTTATTCCGGACACTCCCACCATACATCCCATCCATCCCATTTTTCTCCCATTGTAGAACTCAAGGTGGCTACTTGTAGTTCCCAGGTGGTCTCCCCTCCAAATGCAGGCCAGCTCCAGACCTGCTAAGCTTCAACATGTCTTCAGACCATACTCTGGGCCATTTTCACTCTTCACTGGGCTGCTTTGGCTTGCTTGCTTGCTTGCTGTAGAGGCTTTGCCCTAACGAGTTGTCCTTCTGAAAACCTTAGGATTTTACTGAGCCTACTGAGATTACCTTCTTGTAGATATGGTGCTGTTTTGGATACGCAGGGGTCCACACTTAAATAGGGAGTTCATTGTTAGTGTCTGTAATAATTATCAGTATTTATAAAATAAGTGAGAAGTGTTTTCCTCATATTAGATGGAGGATTGAAGAAAGAGAGGTTTGTCTGGGTCTACCTGGTCAGCTTGTTATTTTGGTTGAGGAATGCCAGCTCATAGCTCATACACTCAATCACAATTCTCTTAACATAGAATCCTGAAAGGCCATGCATGACTCCACTGCACTAACATGTCTGATATATAACTTAGGTATTTTTATGAACACTTCAAAAATAAGAGTCTCAAAATTGTTCTATAGGATATACTAATCACTGGACTCCAATGGACTGGTCTGGCTTAAGTAGGCATACTTGAATTTGAAAGTATATTCATAATTTGTATTTAAAACTTAAAATGATGGCATGTATAGTGGTTGCATAAAGGCACTCTAATTTGATCAATGTTTTGTGAATTTCATTCTGTAATAAAAAATAATGAGTATGGTCCATTACCATGGTGGTGTTGACATCAATGTTAAATTATAATGTTAAGATAGCTTTAAATTGCAAGAAGAAAACAACTTCAAAAGTGATCTGCTCTCTGAGGATATATTACAATTCCACTGTGATTGGAAAATAATTCCAATTCTTGTACACTGAGCTGCAATAGAAAAGCAATTTTTGTTTTGGGCCATTATGATTTTTCCATTAAAATGTTGGATTATGCCGGCAAAATGATTTCAGCATGTCAGGTCAGCAGTGCAGTAAAATATGGCACAGCAATTTCAATGCAAGTCTATGCAGGTATCAGGCAAATGAAAATATAATGTAATACAACAAAAGTTATGGGAAAGAAAACAGCAACATTCATAACTTATGGTGTATAGCAGAACTATAACTTTGTTTATCTTAGAATATAATTTAATTGTGTCACACACCAGATCTCTAATGTTATGCCTTGATTGCAAATTCTTTTATGACATTATCACACCATGAACTATCATCCTGTTACACTACAGGATGTTGTCCCTCCTCCTCTGGAAATTTGCCTTCCAATCTGACTTGCACAAGACTACTTGTGCTACTTCCCATATAGATAGATTCAATTTAGGGGTTGCATAGACTTTACCAAAGGAACCTGAGTAAATGTGCAGTCTGCTGTATAATTTAAATAATAACCTGTAATACTCTTGTATTACTGCTTAATAGTGTTATATTAAATTGGGTTTAAGCACCCAAGCTCATTTTAGATAGGTCAATAAATAAGTACATTCAGATAGCTTAGATCATAATGCAACAAAATGGTTGGGGTGCATAATGGAAGGGTTGTTGGTATTTCAACTAAAATTATAGTGGAGCAGAGCTGCTGGAACTGAGACCAGAAGTCCTTAAAGGGTCATACTCATTTTTGAAAAATACTGCTTAAACATACATGCGTGCACATGCACAATTCATGTACTAATGTCATCAGGGCAAAGTCATCATATTTTCTCTTCAGAAAAGAAGCAGAAAGTCAGCTTAACAAGGAGATGTTGTTACTGTAGGATTTCAGCTCTCCTTGCTTGTTTGTTTGTTTTCTAGTCAAATCTGTCTCCTGTGGCAGATTATGTCCTGACATTTGAAGTTCATCACTGTCCACAAAATCTAATAGCATTGGCTGTTTGGTGGTGGAACCTCATTCTGTCAACATGAGTGGATACTCTTCAGCCTGACACCTCAGGGAAGGGCAGTCCTGAGGCTTCTGTGTTACTTGCCACACACAATCTCTTCCAAAGAGAATATTCAGATACATTGGTGTATTTTTACTATAAGCATGAGCTTGATTTTTAGTAGACATCAGGGAATATGGAAACTCTGAATTTGTTTTTGATGCAGTACTTACAATCACCTTTACAGAAGACATCAGTGAAGATATGCCTATGGTCAACACTGGTCATATTCCAAATCCTTTTAAAATTCATTATGGTACCCTTCAGGTTCAACTATGATTCATTCAGATATTTTTACTCAGTGTCCCAATTAGACTCTTTTCTCTCAAACTTCTTGCATTGTAGTCAGACCCAGATCAGTTTGACAAACTGAAAAAACTGGCAGACAAATGCAAGCAATGACTGTCCCAACTCTGAAGGCCACTTACTTGTGACAAACATCACAGAATCATGAAGTGAGGAACATGGGAAAAAACCCTCTGAAACATGAGGGCTGGTTGGTCAAGTATGAAAAAAAGATAAACCTTCTGAGCCTATGGCCACAAAACCAGCCCAAACCCACTGGGTCATATATAAGGATGGGATGGGCAGGAACTGGGATAGCAGGACATAACTTTAAAGACAGAAAGCCTGTCTGTCCCTCCCTCTGATTACTTGAACTCGTTTCCAGTCACACATCAAATGTTCTTACTGGCTGTAAATTGAATTTAGATTGCTGTTGGTTCCAGCTCTGCATAATCTTACCTTTCAAAAATCCAAAATGCAAAAACAAACAAACCTTACCCCTGCAAGTTCTTCTTGCCCATCTGCATGAGCAAATAGCAAGGATAAGATAATCCATAAGCCATGTAATAATGGGGGGACCTACTCTTATATTCAAAGTTGCCTACTACATCATCACTTGATACTGTAGTGTCCAGTGTGGAGTGGGGGCTAATGAAGCATTGCTAATCATAAGCCAATATGGTAGATAAGATTTGATTTGATAAATTGTTCTTTCCAGCACTGCTGTAGCTCTACTTCCAAATAACTGCCTTACCCATTCCTTTACGTAAGAGTTTCCAGATTGGTGGATAAATGAAGTGCTATGTCTGTTCTCCCTTCTGTTTTCTTTTATCCTCTGAGCTGGGCCTGTGAGATGGAGATTCATTTATTGTTTAGCTGGTAGAGAATGACTGCAATCCTACAAACAAATTGGGCCTCTGTTAGGTCCTCAGTTAGGTGCGCTTTGTCATAAATAATCGCAGAGGAGATTGGATTTCTCTCCTTGCCAATGCACTTCAGCTGTACATTAAGCTCCCAGCTTCTAGAAGGGACTGAATCATTGCTCAGTTGAATGATCACTGAACAACTCACACCTGTCCTTGTTCTGCTGTGCTGTTGCCATCTCTATTTCCCTAAAGCAAATTCAGCAGAACTTTATGGTAAAGGAAACTCCTGTTCCATTTTTCTAGATGCCCTCCTTGTCTCCAGTCTCCCCCCTCCCTTTCATATAAAATGCTGCGAGGCATGACTCTGCCCATAATTCTTCAGGACCTGTGGGGTGGGAGGAAATCATTGCACAGATTGGTTCATGGCATTTCCATGGTCAGGTCAGTGTATAACCATATTTTATGAGCAGCATTAGGTCACTTGGAAATGTGAAAGCATATCTTTTAATACTGGTGTCAGCACTATAAGTTTTTCTTTACAAAAAATATCTGTTTGCTTTGTATTGCCTTTCACTCACTTTCATAAACTTCAGTCCTGAAGTTGACCACATGCATAAACTTGTTTACATGCATGAGGTGTGCAGCCACAAAGCTGGCAGTAAAGATATTTAAGAATGCCAACTGCCACAAATCACAACCGATCTTGGAGAGGGTTTACTGCAGAGGTACAGCTTGACTTCTCTCAAGGTGCATACAGTGCGCTTACAACCGATGTAACATCTGACATGGCAAAAAGAATGCTTCTAAATTTGCTCAGCTCTGCTATTTTGTTGAAATAAAATTATATGTAGTGTTTAACCTGTGAAACTCATAATGAATGAAAGTGAAGAGCACATACTTAATTTAAGATGGTGCCTAGAGTGTACTGAATATACAAGAAATAAATCTGCCTTTCTTTTTTATAAGCATGTTGTTATTGTTAATGTATGTTTGTATTATTCATGACGTCTTCCAAAAATTAGGTACACAGTAATGAAAAAATAAATAGCTGTCTAATGTAAATGAGACCACCGAGTTAACAGTCTTATTGTTGATGCATATAACACAGGTGGGTTGCTCATAATGTATAACTTTGGCGTCTGTCTCACCCAAACATAGATCCAATAGCCCATGTGAAATGTAGCATATGTAGGACATTGCTGCAATGTCATTTTGATTTATCCCAAGGTAATCGGATGAATATATGACCTATGGTGTTATTGGATAACAAGGAATCCTAGGTCTGTAGGCTGAATGCATGTCAAGCCATTTTCTTGGACAGGTTTCTCCTTTACTTCTTTCCTGCTTCCCCTGTGTGGGACTGCTTGGTGAGACATTCGGGGAGGGGGGGATTTATTGGAATCTCTTCAGGTTGCTTCCTGTGGGACCTTTCTTCTTACTGTCAATGATATAAATCCATAAACTTGATTCTTTATTTTTATTTCAACCAATAACTTGATTCAGGAAAAATTCTTACCTGCCTGCATAGCTATGCATTGAGATACCTGTAGCAGGTTTCCCTGTTCCCCCAGCCAGCTGGGCCAAATTCCTACCCAGAAATTCCCTGGTCCCTCAGCCAGACACTGGATTCAGCACACAGCAGCCCAGGGTTGTTAAAATGATAAAACTTAGGGGTGGAGGATAGTAAAACAATACAGCTAAAAGGATAAAATAGGATAAAATGGGGAAGGGGAAGGGGAAGGCAAAGGCAAAGTTGGAAAGCCACAATTGTACAATTTACAGTCAACCAAGCAATCCCCCAATCCTTGGGTGTAATTGAGCCACTCAGAGTCAAAACAAAAAGCTAACCCTGTTCTGAACTATACACGGACACTTGACCTTCAACAGAGTTCTTCAGCAGAGAGAGCAAGCAGCCAACTGGAATCCCTGAAAAGGAACAAATAGCTTCACTGTTTCCCAGGCTTTATTCTCCCCACCCCCCACTCAGCTGTCCCATAGGAATATGGTCCATCTCCCAGTCCAGCAATTTGCCAACCATATGCTCCAGGTGTCAGTTGTTAACCAGGCCATTTTGCTATCTCCGGCATCCTTGAGGCCATAATTTCTGATAACTCCCAAAAGTACATCATAGAGGGAGAATTACTCTCCAGATCTTAGGTGCCAGATACCAACTGAGCTGACACCTAAATTTAGAACATTCACCCATTACAGTTTTCACCTGTTGCTTACTCTCCTGGAGCCAGAAGTCTGGCTCATATTACAGTAGCATGTTGAGCCATCTTTGTTAAGGTGGAAGGCCATGGGCCAGCAGCCAGATGGGTGTGGAAGCAGAGCAGAGGGTTGGACTTGATGGTCTTATAGGCCCCGCCCAACTCCTGTTCTGTTCTCCCAGACAACTTTACCTTAGAGCTAAATCCTTTGTGTTCCACTTTTGATGCTCATAAGCCCTCCAACCCAGAGGCTTATGAGCATACTGTGCCTTTTTGCCCTCTATGTAAAGCATTTTGAAGTGAGTGGCAAAGCGGCTGTCATATTTTGGCCTCACCAATCTTCTTCGCTTTTGCTCTCCAAAATGCCCACCTTACATCTATCTAAGTGTCCCCAGTCGTGGAGAGCTGCTGGCCCAGTTCTTTCTGTGTCAGCTGTGAAGGAGAAGGAGTTGGAAATCCAGGGTGCTGTCTCTAATTTCAATGGTAGGAATCTGAAATATCCTATGGTTTCTGAGATGCTGTATTGGGGCCATAGGATTTCTTTATCCAGATGTTTTTAGACAGATCAGGTTCTTCCAAACCATGTAATATGGCTGTAAGAAAGCACATGTTGTGCTATGGAAGAAATGGCAGAAGGATGACACTTCCTATGTACAGCAGTGACTCAAGTTTTTTGGAATTCCTCTCAAGCAAGAATGGCACTGGATTGACCAGGCAAATAAGGAGCTGCTTCTGGAGTTCTACTGACCCTGACTGAGGATATTTTGCTGTGATATGGAAAAGCTGGTGCCGGGGCGGCGGGGGGGGGGTGTTGTTGTGGTTTTGAAAGGATAGAATCAGAATAGTTGGCCACCACAGGCGTCCTTGCTTGAACATGCTAAGCTGTCTAGGTGCCTTGAGAGTTTCTAATACTCTCTTCAGATCAGCTCTAGTAATAGCAAGGAGCTTTAGGTTACTGTAGGTGACTTGTTGTTGTTGTTGTTTTTTAATATTAATTTCATTTCTATACCACCCCATAGCTGAAGCTTTCTGGGGTGGTTTACACCAGTCCATAAAACAAGACAATAAAATATAATAAAATATGAAACCTTTAAATATTATATAAATGAGCTAAAACATGAAACAACAAAGAAGGACTTTGTAAAAAAAACACCTCACATGGATAATTTCCTCCAGCCACTTGAAGTAAGTGATTGTCTCAAAGGGCTGTTTTAACCTTGTGCCGAAGAGATGACAAGTTTGGTGTCAAGTCGGCTATAGTGAGTAGGTTGTTCTGTCAATGAGGGGCCACCAAAGAGAACGCCCTCTCCCTTGTTGCTATCCTCCACACTTCTGAGCTGGCACTTGGAGGAAGGCTCTAGAGGTTGAGTGTGGTGCCCCAGTAGATCATAGCTGGGAGACATACTGCAACAAGTATAGTTGCCCAAATCCATGTAATGCTTTATAGGTTAAAACACCTTGAATTGCGTCTAGAAGCATAAAGGCAGCCAGTGCAAATGGGCCAGAACTGCTTTTATGTGTTTGCACCTCTGGGTCCCAATAATTAATTTGGCTGCAGCATTCTGCACAAGCTACTTCTGAAGCATCTTCAAGGGCAGTCTCATGTATAGTGCATTGCAGTAATCTAGATTATCAGACCATGGCTGACTGAAACCAGGCCATCCCAGATGAGCTTCCAGCCGATCAAACATGGAGACGTAGCATAACATAGCCAGCAAAATTAACGTACTTTAGTAGAACATTATTTTATATTTTCTTCAGAATTCCTTGCAGAAATAGAGCATTTTAGATATCTAGTTGGACGATTCCAAGTGAAAAATACTAGCTTCAAGTACTTACTGGAACATAAGACCCTTAAAAGTCTTGATACTTATTTACTGTCATTGTATGCAATGGTGAGAATGCCTGTTAATGATCTAATTCAATAGTCCTTGGTGATTCTGAATTTACAGTATAAAAGCACAGACTGTTTTCAACTATCTTAGTCTTAAAAATGAAAAGAAAAAAAAATACTCTCAGGATGCATACTAGGTTATACAAGGCTGGTTACCTGTCTTTTGTGGACTTCAGGGGAGTAATATAGTTGCAGACACTGCAATAGAGGCCCTGTTGTTCTGATCAGAATATCTGGTTTGTTGCATTTATTATCAAAAGAAGTGTTTTGGGTTTGAGGATTTTGAGTCATTTGTGATTTCACTGCAAGAGATGTGCGGGAAAGAACTACAAATAAATATGACTCTCTGTATGGTAAAATAGGAATTGAACACCCTTCATTAATTTCAAGACAGTATGATTCCATGACCTAAGAAATAATAGGGAAACTTGAAAAGATTAACAGCTCCTGCTAATGCAGAATTCTCAGCTGTTTATCTGGATGGTCTTTTTATAATCTCTGCCCCAGTGCTGTCTGTGAGGACTGATAGAAGTCATTTATTCTACTCATCTGTAGAACAAAGAACTAGATAGATCCAGTGCTGGTGCATCACAGTTGAGACAACCATGGAGGTATGGTGGTGCAGTGGTTTGGGTGTTATAGGAAGTGAAATTCACTGTATTTTGGATGGGGCCATATTCTGCTAAAGAAGAACATTTACGGTTTGTGGTATGCATGCTTTTAGTTCTGGCTGTATTGTGATCTGGTTCAAACTATGGCTGCTAAATTGTTGAAAGTCTATTTCTGAACATAATTCAAAGCTCTAGCACCTCCTTTTAAAACCTGTTATGAACTGGCCCCATGTACTTCCATAGCAACCTGTCCAAATGCTAATAATGCCCTTGTCTTTGAGAAGTGCTTTCTCACTTGTGTTGTCCACAGAGTCCTGTCTGTGTGGGAATGCTTCTTTATTTACTTAAATATCATTGAACGTTTCTTGTTTTATCTCCCTTCATTTGCTGCTTTTAATAATAGTTTAAATTGCTTTAATGATCATTTATAGGTGGCTCTGTGAGTTGTAGAACTGAAAGGGCAGGGTATGTTTTTTCATAATATTGTGGTTCAAATATGTGTTCAGGATTCTGATTCCAAGGAGGTGTTCTAAAAATGACAGGTTTTTATCATCATGGAATGATGAAAGGGAAAGTAAAAGACAGCTGGGGTGTGTTCTTTCTTTCTTTTTTAACGCAATAACATTTAAACTTAGAGAATAATGGAAGAATCAGAAATTACCCTGATGGTCTTTCATGATGAGGTTGTGTTAACAGCAATTGTGAAAAAGGAAGATAATTTGAGAGGGATGTTTATTTTGGGGAGTGTTGCATTCAAGAGGACAAAGAACTATTCATGTTGGGATTTTTTTGGGAGACTGTGATTTTGGCTTGTCAAGAATTGACAAGTAGATTTATAAGTCATCAGCATAGACAGGATAGCAGAATCTATTAGACGGGATGTGATTTTCCCAAAATAGAGTAGAAATGAACAAAACTAATACACATCATTGTCATCACATAACCATTACCTTCTATCTTTTTGACAGCTGGCCCTTTATCTTATACTTTCCTTGGCTAATAAAAATATTTGAATATTGTCAGACCAGTTGGGGTAATTGTGATTTTTAATTTATACCAGTTCCTAATCTTTTCTGTTGTTAGTGGTCACGTTTAGAATATAAAATCAACAACAGTCGGATATTTGTTGGTTACACCTAGTTTCAGTTCCTGAATGAATGAGTTCTGTTCCTGAGACAGTCTTTAAGTCGAATTTGTATGTGTCAAATTATGTATATAAAAAGCATAAGAAACTCTTAAGAAACACGATGCAACATTTCAATAAAGATAATAATACAGTAATAATAAAGTAACTACAGGTACTGAAAAGATAAAGAATCGGTATGTATGTAAAATAGTTTAGATGGAAAGAAGGGGCAAAAAGTAAAAATAGTAATAACCCTAACCTTTCCCTCCTCCTTCCTTCTTCTCCTGGCTACTTAAGGATGAGGCAGGACTTCTGAATTTGCCCATTCGTAAGTAGGGGTTGTTCTTAATTCAAATGTTCATAACTGGGGGACTGGCTATACAAATAAAATCAGTTTCAATGTTTTGAGGTGACATTTGGATCAACTGACATGAAATAATTTATTCATTTACTGCTATTTTGTTAGACTTATGGCAGCGTTCACAAAGTTGATGTCCTCCAGATGTTTTAGACTACTACTCCCATCATTCCAGACCCACAGCCATTCTGGCAGGAACTGATGGAAGTTAACGTTCAAGACTTCTGAAATTATCAGTTTTGTGAGGCTACTCTAAGTTGTTTTATGCTGTTTCTTGTACACATCCTTATGTCTATAATATATAGTGGTAGAAATCATAACAGAAATAATTAAGCTAGTGTATTCTATCCAGGTTATAAAAGTAAGGACAAGTAGCCATTCATTAAGAAATGATCTAATGCTATTGAATTTAATAGGACAGAATTTTCTTCTCCCTGGAACTGATTCATGAGGCATTATTTTCCACCCAAGTTTTAAACACTAATGGCATATTAATGTTCCAAAACATATGTTAGTTTTGTACCAGTATGATTGTTATGTCTGTGCCCAAAATTAAATCTTCAGAAATGTTGTCTGAAAGTGAAGATGCTCTGAATTCTCTCTCTCTGACCTGGTTCCCCTGAATTACAGTTCCCATAGTTCTCTGGAAAGGGAATGACACTGTTTGATTAGCATGAATGTGAATTGCATATCTGTGACTCAGAATATTCCTTTAAAAAGCTTTAGTTAAAAATTTTTAACAGACAAGAAATCACATTTAAAAAATTCTGTATGCAAAGCAAACAATTTTTATGAATAAAAATACACTCCCAAATCAAGAGAACAATCTTTTAACCTGGGAGAGCATCCCATAGACCATATGATGCTGTAAATGTAGGGACTAGATTTATTGTCCCCGAAATAAAGTATTCCAAGGTAGACTCAACCTGTACTGGAAGAGGAAGTAAAATTGGAATGCTTAGCTGAAATGCCAAGACCAATGAGCTTCAAGATAAGCCAAGAACCTGCTGAGACAATGTGGAACAGGTGGGTAAGAAGTAGAGGGGTATAACTTTATCTGTCCAGTGGAGGAATGCCAAGCCAATTGGATCAATTAAGTAATGTCATTGTTTTCACAGTCTGGTCCACAAGCAGCACAAATCTTCCTGAGGGTGATGCCCGCTTTGGTGGGTATGGAAGGGAACGGTGAAGTCAGTTTGGAATCAGTCTCTGGCATGGGCAGAACTAAATCCATGTTTAAGAGCACTTATTAATTTGCTAGATGCTTGCTAACGACCTTTATATTATGAATTTTGTACCACAAAGCAGTCTGAGCTGACCAGGAGGAACATAATGAAACCTTGTAGTTGCGAGCTTAGCATTTTCATCTACCAAGAAGGGAGAGGGAAAGAAATTGGGAGAGAAGAGAGAAACTGTGAAGAGAACTGAGAAAGAAGTCAGTTCATGATACTAGACAACCTTGAAGGAAGAACTCTAGAATGTGTCTCCTGTCCTCCACTGTAGCTTCCATGGAAAGTATTGTGCTGGCTGTTAAAATGGCTTTGGAGGATCTTAGAATGATCTGAAAGGATGTAGGGGAAAAGGCTAGGACATGATATTTCTTTTGGCTTCTCCAGCTCCGATCACAATGTGACTATTATTGATGGGCTCAAAGTCCCATCTAGAGCAAAACTAAAACACTTTTTAAAGAGAGGACGGAGAGCTGAAAATTCTCTCTGTTACTCTTCCTCCTTTGTCAGCAGCAGCCTGGCAGGGCACTGGATACTCAGAAACTTCCACCTAACAAGGGCAGAACCCTTGAGAATGGATGCTTCCTAGTGACAGCAACTCCTTGTGTTTATTTTTTCTAAGGTATATTTTTATGACAGTATAATTAAAGTCTTCCCCATTGTCTCCTGAGCTTTCTATTTGCTTTTTGGTTGTGTGTTAAATTTATATCCTTCATTCCCACCAAATAGTGTTCAAGATGGATAATATCAATGAAATTAATACAATAAAATACAATTAAACAGGAAGCACACACCAGCTATAAAGCATAAACACAAAGCAAGTAATACTTATCAATAAAATGTCTGTTGGTGGAAGGTAATCAGAAATAGGTCTAGCTGGGCTTTTCCAAACACATTTCAGATGTTGGCAGGGCATTTCTTGAAAATCTTAAAATTTAGGCAGACCACTATCATCATTTGGTGTATTTTTCTCTTTCACTGTTAAAGGTAAAGTCTTGAAAACAAGTGGGGAAGCATCTTTTCCTGTGTTATCCTTTGAATATTTTAGTTAAGTGACCCACCTTAATGAGCAGTTAACTTAGACTTCTTTTCTTACACTACAAATTGATTAGTGTCTTTGTAGGTTTTTCTCAATGCTTATAATTGCCAATTATGAAGAAAAATATGTGAATATCTTACTACTGAGATAATTGTTTTGTGCTGTCAAGTTGTTTCCAACTTAGGATGACCCTGTAAATGATCTCCCTCCAAAATACCCTGCCCTTCTCAGCCCTGGTCTTGTAAAGTCAAGGCTGATGCTTCCTGTATGGAATGTATCTATCTCATAATTCATATTCTTTTTTCAACTTTCCCTAGGTTGATTATTTTCTCTAGCCCGACTTGCTTTCTCATGATGAGTCCAATGTATGACAGCTTCAGTTTTGTTGATTTTACTTCCAGGGAAGGTTCTGGCTTGATTTCCTCTAGGACCTACTTGTTCATCTTTCTGTCAGTCCAGGGTATTCACAAAACTCTGTTCTAACACCATGGTCTGAATGAATCCATTTCTTCCTACCACCTTTCGTCACTGTCCAGCTTTCAAATCCATACATAGTGAACTGCTGAGATACCCCTTTAAAATTAATCAATTAAGATCTTTTAAAAACAAGATTCAGCATAAAACTTAAGGAGCTTTAAGACTTTACTATGGGGGAATTCTTCCCAGATGAACGGATTTGTTGAGGAAACCAACAGAGCATTTTGGGGTTGAATGAGTGCTACAGGTTATACATGCTGTTTCTTTGGAATATTTAACAAACTTCTGGGGCTTTGCCATTGTGCTGTGTGATTTGAATGAGCAATGTACAGTGTACCAAAGACCCATCTGTAGCTGCACTTTGCAAAGGAAGCATGACAGCAGTAGGCAAGCTATCTTTTGGGAAATTCATCCATCATTATGGGTCTGCTCATTGAAGAATCTCTTATAAGCATCCAAGTGATTCCAGGATTTTATGTGTTTATTTCTTTACTCATGAAATTCTAGCCAGACCTTCTGTCAAAGTCTCTTTATGGAAACAGGGTTAATTTCTGTGCCCATCTTTGTGAAATTGTTTTCAGCTTCTGTCTCATTTGTCCTGGTGGTTTAATTTTTTTTAAATGAAGCCCTGAGGTACAGTGTGTTTAAAATTATTTTATGGATTTGAACCTGAGTCTTCAAAGCTTATTTCCCTATTGATTGTCAAGTTATTCAGATGCTCTGTACTTAAATAGGCCAATGTATGAAGACAGGAGTGCTCCAGCTTCCCCTCCTCTGCTTTATTATATTTCATCACCCTTAGCTTGTGGACATTGACTCTCTAAAGAGAAAGATTCCTGTATCCATCTCACATGTGCCAGAGCATTGATCTTCCAGTCTTTATTCGCTTGGAGAGTCTCCACAGATATAGGGGCTCCCTTCTTCAGATAATTGCCCTGGATGAGTTGACGACAACAAAAGTCATTCAAGGAAAGGGCCAGGGCAAGATTTTCCTTCTCCTTATGTTTTGTCCTGTTCAAGGATAAAATAGGGCTGGAATGTTCTCTGAATCTGCAGATTAAATTATCTGAATCTGTATTTATCTTAGCTAGGAACTGAGGTTTCTCCATGCAGTTTGTTTCTGAAAGTTCCATTTTTCAATGAATGAAATGTAAAAACAAATTGGCATCTTTGTATTATGGTGATTTGACACTAAATATGTTGCCTTGCTATTCATTGTCTGTCTTTCCCTTGTCTCTTCTTTAAAATATGTGCTTGAAAAAGCATTTCATTTTCCCGTTTCCATGGAAACAAGACACCATATTACACACTGAGCATATGCGTCCATGTCAAGATGAGAAATGTTGGGTGGGATCGTATGATTAAGAATTCCATCTCTCCAGTTTCTGCCACTCCACAGCTTTAGGTCTCACATAGCTTCTTGTGGGGCAAAAAAATGTTGCTTTATTCTGCAGCCTAATCCTTCCGTCCCAATTAGGAATATATTTTTTGGGACCCTTTCTGTTGGTATCTGAGTTGAGAGCCACCACAGTGCAGTTGTCTTCCATGTCTCTTGGGTCATGGGCGAATTCTGGGATAAAGTAGTATCACGAAGCACAAAATGTGCATAAACTCAAGATATATTCATGTTGTTGCTATACAGTTGTCAAAATAAAAATTGATTTGTTTAAAAACATGATTTAATATCTTCTAGAGCTTCCACATATTTAAATGTTTCATACGTATTATCTAATGCTGAAAGAGCATGGTTTGCTGAAACCTACCTAATAAGTTCATGGCAGAGATGTGACAATCAGAGATGTTCTGATTTGTTGCTAGGCATGCTCCGGTGCCCAGGCTGCTTGTCCAAGATCTGTTAGACTGAGGCCTTTGTCAGCTAACAAGGAAACAAAGCCCAGTTATTGCTTGGCATTGTTGGCATAGGCTCCATATGTTCATAACAAGCCATGTGTTTAGGAAACCTTGTTTTGGAATGGTTGGGAAGATAGGGAAATATTTTTTTCCTGCTTACTGTGGTCTTTGTTGTATGAACATTTTGCGTGAGTGTGTGTGTGCGTTTAATGGGCTTCCATGAGAGGTCATTGAGGCCCCATTGGTGAAGGTGTTCAAAGATAGGTTAGACATGCACATGGAGGGCATGTCGTGAGCGGAGCTGGCTGGAGCCGGGGGTCAGACTAGATGGCCTGGGAGACCCCTTCTGACTCGCTCTGTCTCTATGTTTCTGTGTTTCTAATGCAGGGTTGAACAACTTTTGCAGCTCGACTTGATGTCTGTAATGCCCAAGATCCCCCACTATGCTGGATAAGGATGTTGGAAGTTGTAGGACAAAAAAATCTGGAATCATGTTGATCCCAGTTTCAATGGCTTTCTGAGTTCTGACACACCACTTTGGTTTTTAAAATAGTTATTCCTATTCCTGATCTTCCTTTAATATCTTGATGTACAAATAGCAATCTGGAAAGTTGCACAAAGTCAATTGTTACATAAAAGCTGCCATGACTTAAATGAAGGATGAGAGAATCACAATTTCTCTCCTTTCCTGTGACTGTTCTTGGGACATTGGGAAGTTCTGCTTTTGGTAGGCTTTCTAGATTGGAAGAAAGACGTTGTGGTGCAGAAACACTGATTTCTGGCCACACCAGTCATCTCTGAGGGATGTGTTCACATGTGTTCACTGTACTGTCCCGTTAGTTTTTTGTGCCCTTGCAGAGAACCCAGACAGAAATGACTTTAAATCCTCATCTAGCAGCTGCATTTGTAAAAATTATACTCTGTTGCAGGTACAGGGTTCTGGATTAGGATCAAGTCTATAGTGTGCATTGGGGCCTTTCTGCTTACCTTAGTGTGAAAATGAAAAAAAGGCATCATTGATAAATGTGAATGTGAATGTAATGTCCAGATGTCTACGGCGGTCTCAGGACTTGGCAGAATTGTGTTGATTGGAGTTGCCTGGCCTGAGTCAATTGGATGAACATGCCCTCCCCACAACAAGCATGATTTTCAAAATAGAGAGCAGAGATTTATGTCTTTCTACAGTGATATGCTAGAATGATGGGAAGATTTCTGTTATTTAACTGAAGGGCAGACAGCAATATTTTTCTTGGGGCCCCATATTGAATATTTATAAGTAAATGCATTCATTTCAACATTAATACCATTCCTAGATTTACTTAATGGTATAAAACCATTATTGTGCTTATGGATGTAAAGCTAAATTATATTATCAGTGGCACTTTTATGTTGGGTAAATAATTTTCTCATGCTCAGTGATGTGTGTTCTGTAATGCAATATGGATTTGAGCCTTGATTCCAAAATGAGTCATCATCCATTAAAGTTCAGATTTCTGAGGATGGCCAACTACAATGGACTGAGCCTCTGACAACATGCAAGGAATTAATTCTGCACCCCTCTTCTAAAATTTAGATTTATCTTCCATCTTTCCTCAAATTAATACAGGCAACTGTGCATTAAAATCTAAAGAGAATGATATGTGTTAAGTTTAACCTCCCTACATGGTGCAACCACAGAGTAGTAGGAGGAAACATTGCATGGAGAAGGGTGGATGGCTGCTGCTTGCTTGCATCACTTTCATGTATATTTTTGTTATTTTGAACCTCAGGAAAATTAGCTCATTCATTTAAGCTTTGAAAATGTTTGAAGGCAAATAGACTAATCGGATCACTCCACACTGCAACAGATGGACAACTTTAATAAGAGATCAAACAAAAAGGTCTCATGTTGATTCTGGAGGTGTTTCAGGCTCTGGAAAAACTCCAGAGGAAGAGCCTTCCAAAAATTATGGAGCCATATGTCCCTGGCTGTAAGCAGGATCTTTGTGATGCTGTCGGACAGGATAGGCTCTGCCCTGCCTGGGAACTGAACTTGCCCTTCTTCCTGCTTGTCAGTCAACTGGAACTGAATGAGAATGGCAGATCTGACCTAGATAGTCCTTACTTAGGGCTTGTTCAGTTTAGAGGAGCAAGAGCAAATCAGGCTTCTGTCCAAACTTAGATTAGCAGTAAGTATGCTTGGTGACTTTATTTACAACAGCTCAGTTGCTTCTAGTCCTGATTTTGTATTATACTGAAAGCTAAGCATTCGGCTTCCAAACCCAATTACAGAGAATCCACTCTTTGCTTTGTCCATCTAGAGATTAAGAACTACTACTTAGCAGGTGCCTTTAAAACTATGCTTAACCTTTTACGCAACCTACAAATAATACACAGTTATATACACCATTATTTTGTGCTTGTGGCATCCAGTGAATGATCAGAATCATCCTTGTGTGCAGCCTTATGTAAGGGGGAACTTGGTTTGTACACATGTTGCTTTCATAATTAATTGACTATCAACATCTATTCCTTTCCTTCTATGGAATTCTTCACAGATCATCATTTCAGCTTCTAGACACTACCTCCCATTTGTCTGACTGAGCAAAGTCCCAGTAGTGAGAAATAGTTGTGCAAAAACATGTAGTGCATACAAAGAACTAGGCACTGTCCTTTTCTCCATGAGATCATCAGAACATGAGTGGAGTTAAATACAAATAATATATGTACTGGTGCACAGTGTCTTTCTTTTCAGGGTGAAAGTTATTTCCAGGAAGGAGGTGAAGTTAGTACTAGTGTTTTAAGTTCAGCGTGTTTCAAAGGGACAGGCAACCTGGTTCTGTGCATGCTCATGCAATGTAAGCTACTGAGACTTTTATGTAAGTATGAATAGGTTTCTAGCCTTAGGTGCACATCACTGCTCCTAGTTTTGTACTGCAGTACAAATTATTTTAGCAATGTTGAAATAAATAATTCAGGACACCGTGTCATAAGCCTGGTAAAAATCTGTGCGCTTATGGCACTGACACATGTACAAGTACTCACACAAACTCTCTAATAGGCCATGGCATAATTTAATTCTGGGTTTTAATAGTAGAAAAGCTGTAAATTATTTTCAACAAAAAATGACACAAGGCTTTCTTTACAGTACCAAATCCTCTTGATATGCTTCTTTTTATGCTGATACTGCTAGCACATTTTACCTTCTTTTTATTGAACTGTATGATTTAAGATAATCAAGCAATTCTTATTAAGATAATCAAGCAATTCTTATTAAGAACGGAACATGATCAAGTTTAACGTTTTTAAAACCTGCATTCTCCAGAAACTCGATTGTCTAATGATGGGTTTTTCTTTCTTTTCATTAGTGTGTTGCTTTAGAATGTAATGCTGCATTCTCTTTCTCTATTCCTTAATAATTAGCTATATTTCACAATGCACAGCACTCATTTCAGAATGGGAAAAGAAATGTGGTGATGGGTTCAGTGAAGTATTTTATAGAAAATGATATAGTTTTAAATAATCAACTAATGTGTGCTTCACTGTATGACTGGCAGATTGCATTTTTTTATTGGGGCCAGATATATAGTTTTATGATGTAGGGCATGCACTCTGGGATATAGGATGTCTTTAACACCTGAGACATGTGACTTTTTTTCTCAGATAAGCAGTAATATATATCAGGGTACCTGCATACTTCACAGCTTCCTCCGATTGTACTTTTAAAAAAATCTAGCTGATCATAGTCATTGGAAATCTCCTTGACAAATCTGTAAAAAGAACATCAAAGTTTTGTATGTTATAAATATATTTTTATATAGAGGTGGGTAAAGAATTCACAGGAATAATATATTCTGTGAATGTCATTCTCTTTTCTTTGTGAATTATTCTGGAATTATTAAAGTTGTATGCTTTTGCTGGCTTTGTTGTTTCTTTGTTTTTTTGATAAATATATAATCCACAATTCCATACTGTTAGGATTGAAATTCCAAGCAGTAACGATATGGGAGGCAAAGTAACAAGCAGTAATAGTTTTATACATTCTTGCAAGAGCGGGTGCCTACCACACAGGTAGCACACCGATTCTACAAAAGACATTATCTTTTATTCCCTTTTCCCAGTTCGCAGACCCTGCCTCTTTTCTCCCATTGGCTGGGTTACTAAGAGGTCTCCATCTGCCTACATCATACTACTCCTTGATATGTTCCCCCTCCCACTCATACATTCCATGTTCATGCTGATAAGCCTATTACCTATGAGAGGTGTGTCAGTTATTATTCATGAACCTATTAGGCATGCACACTACTTCCTAAGAGTTCAGTAGGTCGTCTTGGCCTTGTAGCAGTCTCGCTTGATGATCACTTATCTCCCAAAACTTGTGGGAGGATGAGATAGGAAGAGCAACCCTTCCTCCAAGCTCATTATGGCCAGTTGTAAAAAGCAATCAGTTACCTAATATCTTCCGCAATGGGTGACAGTTTTACCACTACCCCCATCCTCACCCCTCTGGTGTTCTTCAGGACTTTGATGTAAGAAGCACTATTGTTTTTGTTCTCAACTCAACCATATGATTAACTTGCCCTTGTTTGTTTACACCGGTAACCAATTTGAACCTGCCTACTTTCTTCTATTTCCTTTTTACAACTCTTTACCTGGTTCTGTCCTTGGGCCCTTTGGCCTTATATCAATGTTGTTACCCCAGCTCTTTAATTTATATAGTTTCTTGTTTTAATTTTTGTTGATGTATCCTTGCTTCAGATATCACCGTCCTGCTTAGTAACAGTAATTTTCCTTTTCTCACAATAGCTAGTCCAAAAGAATGGCAATAATTAACTTTTTTGGAAACCCGTTATTCTTTGATGTCCAGATTACCTAATTTGTGTATGTTCAGTTTTCTCTCTTCTTTCTAATTTTCTCATAATATGATAGGTTAAAAAGGTTCACCCATTTTATGTAATTGTTATTGCTCTAATTGTTTCAATGGGGACTGCAGGTGGCACAGTGGTTTAAACTGCTGGGCTGGTAGATCGAAAGGCTGCTGGTTCGAATCTGCACAACAGGGTGAGTTCCCGTTGCTCCGTCCCAGTTCCTGCCAACCTTGCAGTTCGAAAGCATGCAAATGCAAGTAGATAAAAAGACACCACTTCAGTGGGAAGGTAGCCGCGTTTTGTGCACTTCGGTGTTTAGTCGTGCCGGCCACATGACCACGGAGACTGTCTGTGGACAAACGCTGGCTCCCTCAGCTAGGAAACGGAGATGAGCACCGTCCCCTAGAGTCAGGCATGACTGGACTTAATGTCAAGGGGAAACCTTTACCTTTTTAATTGTTTCAATGTTAAGGTTTTGTAGCCTGTTTGGATAACTGTATCTCTATTATATTTGGAAAAAAATATAAATAATTGAATTTAAGTTTTACTTCTTGCAATTTCAATAGCCTGGACCTGATTCAGTGATCCTGAGGATATTCAGTCAAAAGGGCAGAGGGACCTGAATGAGTGATGTTACCAAAGCATGAGTAACTGTTGCCTGGGCCTCTCTGTTCAGGTGAACCATTGCTGGTGTCCTAGCATTATGTAATCAATAGCACTGTGCACTACATGGGCATCCAGATCAAGGGCCTTATCAGATCACTCCCTGACTATGAATCTGATCTTACAGAGATTGTATAGTCTCAGCTAGAACAGGACAATCACCAGATTGCAGGGTACAATGAGTTCCTCGCAAGAGGAGGAAATGTGGGACATAAATGCAGTGTATTATTATTCCATCTATGGCTTTTATTCTATCTAACCCAATGAGCTTCATAACCAAGTGCAGACTAGATCTCAGATCATCTGGATTCCCACTCCTACACTCTATACTAATATCCATAATCCATTTGGCCTCTCCAGTACTTCACCTAAATCTGTTGGAAAAAAGATTTCGATGTTATCAGTTTGCTGATTAGATAGAATTTCAAAATATTCAATAACTTTATTCAATGACTTCAAGTAGGTATTGAATAACTTAGGAAATTTAATGGAGCCCCTTTTCATCCCACAGCATAATGGAACAAACATTTTCTGGTTATATCTATCCAGGTTGTGCTAGAAGCATTGTGTCCCCATTTGTCCTATCAGACAACTGCTTCAGATGGATCCAGTGGTCACAGGTATCACACGTCACTGAAATATCCAAGAGAATTAGCATGGTTGCAGTTACAGCACAGGTTATCCAACATGATAGACAATACTGTTTTAGTGCCAAACCCAGGTTGGCAAATTTGTTTAAATCATGATATTTGTGCAGATTGGACTAGTGCAATTTGCACAAATCGGAAGCAAAAAATGGCAGTATTCTAGCACAATCTGCTAGCGCATTCTAGCACTTATTATTTTTGGCTCCTAATTTGCACACAGTTCCTTATATTTTTAACCACTTCCACCCCATCTTAGAGATGAAAGTCCATGTGCAGAACTTGACCCTTTTTTGTTCATTATTGAGTTCAAATGAGCTGGCTTCCTCAGATGCTTATTATGCTAGATAAGCAATTCATGAATACTAAGAAATGCTAATTTGTGATAGTTCTTTGAAATTCATAGAATTGTCATTGGGACATCACCTGTTAGAACATGTATTATTTAGGGTTTTCCTTCCCCATGGAATTTATTTTATTTTGAAATTATAGATGCAACAAAAAATCCCACAATGATGCAAGAAAATTACTAAAGAAATAAACTCACTAAGATTAATCATTAGTATACCATCATCATGAATATGTCTGCATAACAGCTAGGTTAAAACAGACCAAAGACTGGATATGTAAATTATAGCATAAATAAGGTTCAGAAAAAATAGGATTTGAGATTGATCAACCAGAAGTTCACCACACAGGAAGTAATATCTTTTCACAAATAAGGATTTGTTTCTTATTCTCGCACTTAAAAACTGGATTCTTCAGTCTCCATGGGAAATATTCTGTGGATCATCCTGTAATAAGGTTTCTTCCCATAGGGTGCAGCTGTTAAATTCCTCCAAATAAATAAAGAAGAATTTTATTTCTAGGAGAGATGGAAATATACTTAATGGACATTTATGCCTTAGCCATAAATCTACTACCTTCTTGGTTGAATGTTGGGTAATCTGCTATTTCTTTTGACATTTCTTTTCTTGAAATGCCAAGCTTAAATCTAAGGCAAGCTTGGTAGATTAGTACTAGATGAACTGGTTTATACAAGCATGCATCATGCCAGGTAGAAAACAGCTTAGAAAACAATAAACAATTGTTTGTAGAGATAAAGTGTGATGTTTGTATGGTACTTTAGAAAGTATTGAACATATCTACTAGACCTTCATGGGTATTTACTTTTGCATCACACAGCTGGAAAGTGTAGCTTTTGCATCTGCTGAGAAAAGTGAAATGTCTGCCTCTGATGTTTTAAGATTTTGGCCAGAGATCAATTGCAGCATATTTCTATCTGTCAGCTTGCCCTTGGCCCTTTCAAGGAGGCCCAAATGATAGTATAATCCATCAAGAAAACATTAGTGATGGTTGTCATTGTTAACCTGTCATGAGCTGCTGACAAAAATAGCTCAAGCGTACAGAATAGCCTTGATGAAGGAAACAAATTATCTTTTTACAGAGTCTGGAGGAAAACACACACCAATATTTGGGTAAGAATCTTTGGGATGAAGCCAATGTTAGTGTTAACAAAAATGTCCTGATAAATATATAGTGCCAATGATTAAGCAGAACATTTGTTGTATGAAGAAGCACTTGATTTGAATGGAAATGCTGAAAGCATACAGTTGCTAAATGGTACAAAATCAGCTAAGAGCATACCTTACCCTTGTGCTGTTGTAAAATGCAGCTGAAAAGAAAATATGATCTCTCAGGGAGGAACCGTAACTCAGTAGATAGGTACATGCTTCAGATGGAGAGGGTCCCAGCTTCAGGTATGGCCTAAGACATTTGCTGTCTAAGAAAATACAGTCAACATGGTGCCCCTCCAATTCCATTGGCTGTGGAATCCTACTAGGTCTAATTTTCTGCTGGGGATGCTGCTTTATTGTTTCAAGTTTTGTATTAGCTGCTTAGTTGCATTCCAGTGGGTATTTTAAACTTTTCAAATTTTAGTCTTTAGTGTTTTATCATTTTAAATATATGTGCAAATGAGACTGTGGTTTTCACTAATTTTACAATAATGTATCACTGTTTGCCATACTGAATACTTGAAAATATTATGGAGTCCTTTCCATTGAATTCCACAGTAAGGCATTCTTATCACTCATTTGCATTTGTTTTGGCTATGTGGGAAAAATGGATTTTAATAATTATCTGATTGTTTTTAGTAGAACGGTGATTGAGTGTGCCATTTCAGAGAAAATATAAACCAAAATATTTTTAAAACTTGAGAAGTACAGAATACATTAACCCTATGGGCATATGTACCATGTGTGAACTCATCATAGGGAATGTGTGTGTTTACCTAACATTTGGTGACATTTACAAATGGATTGACTGCTTCAAATTATTCTGCATATTATACCCTCTATTTTTGTGCCAGATAATAAGGTATGACAATGTAGGCCATTGTATTGCTCATGCTATTTGATTTTTTTTCTAAGAGAGAAATTGGAAAGCACAAAAGTTTTATTATGGGAATTAATATGGAGCTTTTAAAAAGCTGAATATAACAAAGAATAGGTAACTGGCATATGCAGAAATAAGGCGCTTGGAATATGATTGTGGAATGCTTGTCACTTTATTTTTATATTATAGGAACTAAGATGCAGAGATCTGTTGCGCGAACATAACTATGTGAAATGTTAACAAAATGTTGCTAGAAATATCAGGAATGACATATGTCTGAATTGGTAGCATTGCTTTGTTATTTCTTTCTGCCATATGATTACTCTCATGCTTCTTTACACTCTTTCCACAGCCCCCAAGGAATATGGCAAACTGGTCAGTGGAAAGGAATCTTTCTTTGGCAGCTGCACTTGTGGATAAGCAAAGAGAGAGATCCACCCCCCCCCCACTCCCGATTCAATGACAGAGGCATGTTTTGCTTTTGAGCTGCACAGGCAAGATGGACTATGTTCCCAGTCCAAGAACTTGGACATACTGGAAGGTTAGGTGAAAGGCTATCATTTTGGCCTAGGAGACAATATCAGGCCATGAGGTTAGGTCTGCTGTGGGTTACACCTTAAAATCTGTTTTTAGTAAAAGTTTGTGAGAGTCTTGTGGGCTAGAAGCAGAAGACAGAGCTGAAAGACAGGCTGAGGGTCATGTAACAGATTGCAATTTCCCTGCACCGATTCTCTTTGATCCTAAGGGATGCTCCGAAATAATATTTTGAGGCTTGAAGCTAAATAGCCTGACTCTAAGGCTTACCTGTTCATTAGTAACTGTGCTCTACAAATTGCTTCATAAATTAACACTGGTGTTCCACTATTACACTGATGGGCAGAAAGAACTGTGCAAATTGGCTTGATTTATGTAATTTTTAGACCACCTTTCCGGATAAGTGGATTCACAAGGCAGTGTTTAGCATTAGTATTGTTTTTGATACTTTCAGAATTGGATGAAGATGTTGATAGACAAATTCAGTGATAAAAAAGCTTCTAGCTTAAGACCAGCGTACTTACTTAAGCTTCATACAGCCAGGAAATGGAAAGCCAAGGCCTTAACAGATGTGCCCCATGTTGTGCAATGTCATAAATTACCATCCCTGTACCCACACTTTTCCTTGATCTTTCAGACCCAACTCCAGATGGGGAGGATGGAGTGCCTGAGGTTAGCAAAGATGGCTTATGCTGTATTGGTCTTGTAGTGTCTTTTGAAGTGTCTGTGCCTTGCTGCTTTGCTGGAGGAATCCTGCTATTAATGGAGCCAGTCTAGGTTGTGGCTTACATCAGTAAATGGCAATTTGGGTTAAATATTAAAAGGCGATCCCTTTCTAATGGCAATGGTAATTCATAAGGCAATACAGAAGCAAGACAATGTGGGGTATCTTTGCTGACCAAGAACAAGTATGAGTACATGAAGGGTAACTTGTAAGAAAGCACATTTTGTGAGATAACACAATAGCATCCCTGATCACGGGCCGTGTCAGTTAAACGTGAGGCTTGGCTCAGATAACATGGGATAGCCTTGCATCTGGTCTTAAGATGGTAGTTGGTTTGGCCATAAAATTTCCTTGTTTCCTTTCCTCTTACAAATAAGGCTAGATTCCCACAAACACCCTAGTGAATGTACATAGAGTATGAACATATGCCAATTGTAATATGTAAATGTAGCCCTTTTCTGATCACAAAACAAATAAGAATAAGGACTGGGGACCTTATGCTGCATTTCTGTTTTCAGAAAGAGTACCTTCCTGCTATCACCACTGGTATATTACCCTCCACATGGTTCCAAATTTTCTGCTGGTCAAACTGCATTGTACTTTATAAAGAAGTAGCTAGGTTTTAAAATTTCCCCCCTTTGTATTCAAAAGTAATCTCATCGAGTGTCATGTATAAGGACCCTAGAGCAGTGCTCTTTGACCATTTGACAGCGACTGTAATTTGCAATACAACAAGATGCCTTTGTGATTATGTAGGTTGAGGGCATGTGAGGAAAACTCCAGCAGGGGATGGGGAGGATTCAATATTTCCTGCATCCCTCCATGTTATATCCCAGTCCATGTAGCAATATGTAGTCCTGCCGTGTAACGTCACATTCTATAAGGAAAAAAATGGAAGCTCTTTTTAGAAGGCCTCTTTAATAGCATTTTTCTGGAAACCTTGCAGTATTAGAAGTAGTCCAGTTCCAGAGTATGGCTGAGCAAGCCTGACATAACATTGGCAGCAATTGCTACTCTAGGCTTTCATGAAATAGAAAATCTTTCATCCCTTTTGAACCACTACTCCGAGTTTCACCAAACCAATGAAAAGCACATTTATTCAACAAACCCAAAGAAGCTTTGCATTAGTTTGCACTCAAATTGGAATGAATATATGCAGTGCTTTTTTGTAAAAAAAAAAAAAAAAAAGGTGCTGGAACTCACGTCCCCGCCGGCAGTAAACACTCAGCTTGCTGCGCAACCACACACACCAATCCCAAGCCACGCAGCGGAGCAGCGTCCCAAGCAGAGCAGAGGCAGCAGCAGCAGCAGCAGAGCCCTCACTATCTCACTATCAGATAGCAGATAGCTACACAAAAGCAGCCCCAGGCACTATGTTAATGATGTTTGCTGCTGATCTGCTAGGATTCAAAATCACTTCGTAAAATCCATTGGAAAAAAAGGTGCTGGAACACCGTTCCGGTGCATTCTATGACAAAAAAAAAGCCCTGAATATATGTTATACTGAGCCACGTTCTGGAGTAGCAAGGACAAATATGTCAGCACTTTTTAACTTGTACACAAGGCAATTTGTATTGGATCACACTCACGCACGCACACACACACAGTTACAACTCCATCAGGTAGCATGGATGCTATGTTATTAATTCAACACCAGTCATTTTTGAACTTCCTCCACTGGAAACTTTTTTGTTTTGCATTTAATGTTAATTAAAGGATGAGGTGTAAATTCCACAGAAAGCAACTAAGCTGGAGTAAATTTTTAGTAACTTTTTTCCACAGGTTTCAGTGGGACTTATTTGTAACTGATTTTAGCTGGATTGGAGTATATGTTTTGGAGCCTGAGGATGTGGACAAGATGTGCTTGTATCTGTACAATTCCCCACATACTCTCATGTGCCTTGCTGTTTGTGGCTTATTGAAGTCCATCATGGCTTATTCAAGCTAGCCACAGGGTGCTTGCCAGATATATCAAGAGAATATTGAATACTTCATTGCAGAATGATGTAGTTCCTACTGTTTTGAAGGAGAATGGAGTATCTGCTCCTGAAAACCCCTTCCTGGAATCCAGACATCTATGCCAACTATAATGTGGTCATTCCACCCCATTCTGATAAAAATGCTAGAGTGACTGGTGGCGTCTCTGCTGTAGGTGCTCTTGAATGCAACTGATTATTTCAACCCATTTCAGTCAGGTTCAGGGGATGTTTGGGATGGACTTGGCCTTGATTGCCTGATGGATGACCTTTAGGAGAAGGACTTGGGGGCTTCTTGATCTCTCAGTAGCTTTTCCGACTTGACCATGGTATTCTCCTGGACTACCTTCATGATTTGAGAATGGGATGCACTGCTCTATAGTGGTCCAGCTTGTATTTGCTAAATGGTTCCAGGGAAGACAGTCCCAGAGAACATCATATGCCTTGGCCCCATAGCAGTTGCCATATGGGGCCATCATGACTCTAACAGTATATAATATGAAACCACTGGGAGTGATCATCAAGAGATGAAGGGCAAAGTGACACCAATATGCTGACAAATCCCAGCTCTGTTTCTCAGTGATATCTGAATAGGGCGAGGATAAGAATGTTCTGATTCAGTTGTGGCTTGCATGAGGGCTGGTGAACTGAAGCTGAATCCTGGTAAAACAAAGACCCTTTGACCTGAGACTTGGGTCTGGTAGGTCTGGGAATTGGGCTCTTTGTCTGTTCTGGAAGGGGTTTCACTCCTGTTGAAAATGCTGATTTGTAGTTTGGGGAACTTCCATCTTTGTCATTGCAGATGCAGATGACCTTAATGACCTCAAGTACCCATTAGCAACTCCAATTGATGTGCCAACTCTGCTCATTGCTGGATAGGAATAGTCTAGTCACAGTGATCTGGTTCAGAACACCGCAAGTTGAGTGCTCACTGTAACAGCCACAGTGTGGTCACGTATCTGCTTTAAAGGAATTGCACTGGTTGCCTATTAGCTACTGAGCCATGTACAGGGTAATGCTGGTGTCATGAAAAGCCCTAAGCCAGCTGACAGCACGATGCGTAGCTGACTGCCTTCCCTTGTATATACGCACGACTGCTATTTCAGATTGTCAGGGGAGGTCTTGTTGGTAATTCCAAACTTAATAGAATGTTGCAGGACTTCTTGACAGCTCCCACCCTTTAGAAAACTCTCTCCCTTGCAGAAAGACTAGCAAGCCTTCAGAAAATGCACTTGGCTTGTAATTAAATTAATCATGCTACTCCATTTTTAATCATTGTTATTCCTGTAATTGGAATTGTTTTTAATATTTTAACTGTGATTTTAATGTGCATATGGAGTTTTATTATATTTAAATGGTATACAAGTTTTTCTATCTTGCACTCATGCAAGTGTCTGTCTTTTTATCTATATTAATTATTGCTTTTGCATGCAGGGGAACTGAGTCACCAAGGCATACAAGTATTAGAACACAATCTGAAAGTTAAAAAAAAATAGTTTGACTTCTTTGCTTCTAGTAGTGCTATACAGGCAGTCCCTGGGTTGTGAATGAATTCTGTTCCTGAAAAACAGAAAATTGCCTTTAAGTTGAATTTTGTATGTAAGTGGGATCATATATGATTGGCCTTCCACATTTGTGGGGGTTAAGGGCATACAACCTCTGTAGAAATGGAAAAACCAGGAATATCTCTAGCCCCACTCCCTCACCCAAAGTCACCAGTGCTTCGTCTTAGCAGCAAGGAAATGCCAAGGGAGTGTCCCTCTCTGGATGGGCAGGGCAGGAACACCTGTTTTGAAGGCCTCCCTCGCTCCCTTTTCACGTCCTCTCTCTCGCTCTCTTAGTGATGATTTTTTGCAGTATTTGTAAAATACTAGGCAGCTCATTCAAAAGTATAGGGCTGATTGTAACTTGGATGTTCATAACTCAAAGGCTGATTGAATCTGTATTTATATATGCATGTTTTTATTTAGAGAATAATAATTCACATTTTTGTTCTTTTATACAAATACTTGCTTAACATTTCTTGTGCAGTGAAATTAGTCCCCATGCAGTAAAATGTTCTTTTAAAATTAAGATTAAAAAATATAATTAAAGCTTCCTGGAAGGATAGTTGGATAATGTGTTGGTATTTGGTTTGAGAGAGGCTAAATTATATATATATTGAGATGCATTTTAATAAATTGAGCAGTGACAATGTATTAGCAGCTGTGGTATTATCAGTAAAAGCATTTTAGCTATTCGCAGGATTTACTGGGCGTTAATTACAGTTTCTCATGTTTCTTATGTTGTACTTGAATTTTACTCAAAACTATTACTTCTATTGTTAACAATTATTTCTAAAGTGGTAAGTGGCAAACCCTGATCCATCTTTAGACATGTTTTAAAACATTAATGCATGATCAGAATATGAATGGGGATGTCCATGCGGATGTATATCCTAGTGAAAAACAGTGCAGCATAGACAGATGGAATCTGCCTTGAAATAGCAATTACAGCGCAAGACAGGCTGGTTGTGGAGGTGCCAGTTGTCATGAATTCCTTGGGCTGCTTTGGTTTTTAGGCAAAATATGGGCATTGGCAGTGATGCACACTTTGATTGGCGGACTGGGGCAGCATTTTTGTCAATGCTGGAGGCATGACTGTCATTTTTTGCATTTTCTGGTATTTGCTCCCATGCCCTCTGCCCTAGGGTGAGCACCCATTTGATAAAGTAGCTGTTTTTCCAGCATGGTATCAGCACCTATCTGGTTCCAGGGTAATATGAGCATAGGATAGCTTTTTGCATTGCAACACAAGCTGTTAATAGTTGGATAAGCCTGAAAAAATGATTTTATGAAACATCTAAATGGGAATGCCTTATTAAGGGGATGGTATAGGAGTGATTTAGAAAAGAATTCCAAGTGTAAGGGAAAAATGCTGGATCAGAAAAACAGCCTGTGTAGTCTAGCATTCTCTTTCCACAGTGGCCAACTAGTTGCCTATGGGAAACTCAGAAGCTGGACACCAGAGCAATAGCATTCCACCTGCTCATGTTTTCCAGCAGCTGGTGCTGAGAGACATCCTGATGTGGATGCTGGAATGAATCTACAGCTTCAGATTAGAGCTGGACATAAATATTAAGAGAGAGAGAGAGAGACTGTAGCACAATTGTGAATGATAGACAAAATTACATCCTTCCTTTCCAGCAAAGTGCTGGCATACATACAATTTACAGCTGTTAATTAGTGTAAGGAGATAAGTGAGCTGTCAATTGTAAAATAATTAATGTGAGATGTTGTGTGGTCCTCATTTTCTGTTTGTTTTATTTACTAGCTTTTAATAAGATACAGAAGTAAAATTATAATGTGCACGAGAAGATATATGCATAAATGTTATCTTGAAGTGTGTTACAATTTCTTAATTAATTTTCTTAATTAATTTGTTTGTTTATCTAGGTAACTCTGTATTAATAAGTTGACACAGGAGACATGCATATTCTATTATACCAATAAGAAGTTGGTGAAAATATCTTTATAAAAGTTTTAGATATTTTAGCTGCAGTTAATAAAGTCAGAATCTGTTTTTTTATCAGTACCATTGCCAATATCTTTCAAACATTGTATTATTATTTTAAAATCATTTGGTAGTGGGTAACTCAATCCATCTTATTAATCAGTTTCTTTTCAGAGTGCCAGTATAATAGTACATATGCAAACATATGGCTGAAATTAATCTATCCAACAAGTGAGAAATACCTATTTGGCATAGAGAATTGTATTTTATAGATGTTATCCTTCTAATTAGTAGTTATTGATCTAGATAATGCAGTAGTATATATCCATTTAAGTTCATTATCAGAAATACTACATCTGGTCTTCTTTCTTTTTCTTTCTTTCTTTTGGTTCCACTTGGTAAATAATGACATTTTAATGACAGATTTTCTTTTTTGGTTCCATGTTCCTAGAATCAAGTATATTTTCTCAAGAAAAGTAATTTCTAAAATGAAATTATTGACATATTGGTGTTCCTAGACCACCCTTTTATTAATTTTCATTGTTACATATTCATATAATATGGATAGTATTTATTTATTTATTTGGGAATCTTGTAAGCCTCCTCATTCGCATAAGCCTCAGGGCACTTTCTATGAACATTTATGGGGTGATGAGCCGTAGCCTTTTCTCTATGTAAATCACATTAATTTAGGATGCATTCCTATACATATTTCGATAGGGGGAAAATTCTGCAAATCCCAGCATTCCCCATTCACCAAGTTTGTACAGTCACAACTTGATTGTACAGATAATCACCATGCTAATAGCAGTGGCCACCAAGAAGGTGTACCACTTTGGTTGAGACACTCATATGACTACTAATAGGCAAGGCAATCTATGCTGGCAATTGTCTTGCAAACATTGTGCATTATGTGGAATCACCACCACACAGAAGGGTTTTCTGCCCTTCCTGAGTTTCATTTAGCAATCTGTGCCTGACTTATTGCTCTGGTTTCATTTCATCTTGCTTATTAGAAGTTGTCTATTTACACATAAACACCTCTGTATCCCGTAACTAATGTACCACAGTCTCCAATATTTAGTTGGTCTGTTAATCATCTCCAAGTGTTCTGATTGTTATTGAAGCAGAAATCCTGTGGATCATCCCTAACAGCCATACACAGTTGAAGTGCTTTGACAATCCTCAAAACTTGCTGTGTCACTGTGTCAAATGAAGATGGTTTGTTGTGTGATAATTGCAATAATTCTATACATTGCTACCATTATTATGATTTATCATCATTTGAATCTTATTTAAGATAAAGTTAACTAAGAAATTCAATTATTATTAAGTTGATTGAGAAAGCCTATATTATTATAATTGTTATTAACAATAATTTTATATTAGTCATCTTTTTCTTAAACAAGACTCAAGCTTATTTAGAACAAAATTATTTATACATACAACATGTAAATTAGCTGAAAACAATTAAGGGTGAAAATCTGTGGAATTGACCCCAGTTTGATGGAATGTAACTAATTCTTTAAGGGCCTCCAGGAAGGTTCATATTCCTAGCTTCAAGTTCAGAAATTGTGTTTTGCCTTGAGAACTGGGAGTCAGAGCTGCAATTCCAGGGGTTTGGAGAGCTAGTATGGTGATGTGGTTAAGAGTATGGGTCTGGAACCTAGGAGTTCTGGGATTTAGGAGTTCTAGGATTCCCACTCAGCCATGTATCTAACTTGGTAACAGACCTACAGCCCAACCTACCTCACAGGGCTGTTGAGGAAAATTAGGTAAGCCACCTTAGGTTCCTTGCAAGGAAAAAGGGATGGATATAAATATAATAAATAAGAAAAATCCTGTCCTGGAAATGATCTCTAAATATGTCAAAACATAGTACAACAACAAAAACCTCAGTATAGAACAGAACCCTTAACAGCTGATGCATGCAAGTTAATTGTATGCCTTCAAATGCGCAGTGGAGAGCCTTGACCCAGCTGTAGGAAAGATGAGTGTTGGTACTCCATGGCTGGAGAGCTGCCACTCGAAAAGGTCATCTCCCCTGTTGCTGTTCTTCAGAGCTCACTTGGAAGATGTGCTCAGAAAAGAGCCTCAGTTGATCACAGTGCTTGTATAGGTGCATATCTTAAGAGGTATTCCATCAATTATCATGGCCTTAACTCACTCCAGACTTGATAAACCATGCAAGTACTAGTCTATACAACTTTAACTGACCCTGTATAAACAGCCAAATAGATTAAAGAATGCAAAAAAAGCGCCCACAATATTCGTATTTGGAAAATGTTTGGGGAGGTGTAAGGTCAATATTACCTAGAATGTTACAATATTTTGTAACATTGGCTTCGGCGAATGGGGCGGCACAGAAGCTTCCAAAATAAATAAATAAATAAATAAATAAATATTTTAAAGTAAAAAACATAAGACTGTAGGTGGTTGTAAATGCTGGTCTTTGACTCTGGTATTTAATGTTATGTGTAAAAAATTGTTTCTATGTTGTTATACTTTTTATTAGCATGTGCTTTGTAAATCATTGAGGACTAATTTTAAATAAATTATCTATGTTTTTGAAATGAAACTATTTCTCATCTTGGAGTGTATGGTTAGGGAATTGAAAGAACCTAGTGTGCATTCCACTGGCAGAGCTTCAATAGCAAGAATAGCAAGTTTATTAACAGCTGAAGGTAATGCATACCTTGATGTGACCACAGATAACCATTCTGAGATTAGGAGCTCCGTAACAATGATGTTGAATGAATCATACTAGAACAGATTTTAATCTTATGTTCTTGCTGTAATGTTCCACATTCTGCATCTTTCTGTGAAAGGAATTTCTTTACTTTATTAAAACCTCAATATCTGCATTTATATTTGTAATGTTGGAAACGCAAAATTGAAACTTGTATGCTTGTGAGGTATAATAAAGCCACATTTTAATAGAGGAGCTGAATTGCTTCTTCCAAGAACCAATAAAATGTAAAAGCATTCATTATTAATGTAATAAAAACTTATGAGTCCCATTTTATTAAAACTACTACCCCGAGTTTCTGATGGATCTGGGTTACTTAAGAGAGAAGGTAGTGACACTTTATGTATCATAATGTGTTTTATGTCTGATGTGAGGTGGACAGAATCAAAGCTCATTTTAACAAAATCCTTATGGACCTTTCTAGAGTTTAAGATTACAGCTCCCTAGCTAGCTTCCTGATGAGAGCAGTTGGTAGAGGATCTGATAATTTTCTATTCCTTAAATATTTGATGAAAGGCAATGGTGTTTAAACAATATTTGGGATAAATCCTACAGGTTTCTCAGATGTTTCTCAAGGGTTTCTCACTGGGAAAATCATTGGTAAAGTTTTCCTAAAAACAGCTGCTTGTTTCCTATTAACGATCATCTTTTTTTAATAAGCAGAAATGGAAGATTCTCTGCTGTGTTCTTCTAGGTCACACTCCCACTTTACAAAGAGCAAGGGAAGGCCTAAGGACAGGGCTGGGCAACAGCTCGAGATTCAGGGACCACTTTACCCAGCCTCCTTCCCTAGGAGGGGTGCATTCAGTTGAATGACAATAAAAACTGTAATAGAAAGTAAATTACTGGTTTCCCACCAAAATGTGGCAGTAATTTATGCCACGGTGTTCAATGCAGCTAGAAGTGTTGGACCTAGCTTGTTTGCAGGCCAACTTTGAGTTATAAGTACTCTGTTTATAAAAATGATGGGAAATACATGCCCAAGAAATTGGTCCAGTATCTCATAGGAGCTCAGTTTGTACTTTTGAACACCCCTCTCCCCACAAAGCTGGTTAAGTATGCAGTCAGTTGGAAGCAGATGTTCAGTGCTACCTTGGCAAACAAGCTTATGTTGAAAATGTTTTTCTCAGTACAGAAAATTCAAAATGAACAGGTTCATAGGGTCCCTGATAGTTAGGCTTCTTATTTTGAAAATAGAAATGTAAGTTTTCTGTAACTTATTTATTATCCCGTAAAATAGATTACAAGACTTCTTCAAACTAGACCAAATAGTTATAGTACCAGACCCCTTGCGGATTCAACTGCATTTATAATAAAGCATAATATTTGGGATGGTTACGTAATTCAACACACTAGTTTCCAATATATCTTCTAGACTTGTAACTTTAGTACAATATTAACCTTGATTATTTCTGGAATAGGTAACACCAGTCCACAAGTTGCTAGTATTGCATTGTTGTGTTATCTTAGAAATGTAGGGAAAATTTATTAGGAGATAGCATGAAATTTTCAAATATCAGTAAAAAATGTGCAAGGTAACCAAATGAAGATCTGTGGTTCCATCAGTAGTATTCCTGTATATGAACTATCACTAAATTAAGATGTTAAATACTAAATTAGCATACCATAAAACACTAATGTTGAATTGTAAGATATCAACTTGAAAAGAAATATTATTTGTCATGTTTTGAAGTAGTGCATCCATATTGTTCTATCTTCCTCTGCTTTGTAAATATATGTCCACATAGCTTTTCAAATGGTTTATATTTCTTTCTCCTTGTATTTCTTTTTGTTGATCTTAGTTTTATAGTTGGCAAGTGAAAACTGTCAAGAGAAATCAATGCCGGCATCAAATCAAAGTCTGTAAAATCTGGTGTCAAATCAAATCACACCTAGCATCAATCAAATCTCCTCCAAGAGTAGCATATTCTAGTTCAATAAAGGGCAGAATTGTGGATGATGACATAGTGCCTTGCATCCAAGTATAAAGAAAAACCAAAACATTTCATGATGGTGAAACCAAAAGTAGTAGATTTCACCATGTTTACCTTCAGTATTGTGGTAACTTTTACATAATGGTTCTCTTGTCTTTTGAGAAAAAAAAGGATATGTAATAGGTTGCTTTCAAAGCACCTGTTTTTCAAACATGAGTTAGGATCAACTCAGAACTGGGTTGTATGGATAGCTTACGTGTGAGATTTTGGCATGTAAGCTTTGCTGAAATTGTAGTCAGTGTAAAACAGATCTAGTTTTTGTATTCATTATATTCCAAAAGTATCATAACACTGAGATACAGGAGTAATCAAAGGTTACAGTTGTAAAAATGTGACCCAGGAAAAGCAATCTAATAGCAAAATGACCTGTCTCATCAACATGCATTTTATGTTCCTAAAAGGTGTGGAGCATTTTGACATTTGCCACTAATTCTCATGCATTGCAGGCTGACATCACTTGCATGACTACCACAGTCAGAATACAAAGGGAACATGAATTGTTTGAAATGCCCCAAACCAAAAGTTTCATTTCATGCGGGTTTTCTACCTGTGTTTCCTACCTGTGCCATAATGTTGTTGTTGTTGCTATTACTATTATTTAGTACCTTTATATCTTTAATTCTGCAGTAAACTGTACCCAGAGCAGTTCACAATAACACTGACTTATCAAAAGGTAACATTTGCTAGAAGGAAGAATATGTTGAGAAGCCTATCAATAAGACATTAAGTATAAAATGTAATATAAGAGAAATTGAATACTGCAAAGGACCAAATGCTGAACAAGATCACAATGTAACCTGTCAAAGAAAGACATCTACACTGAAAATGCAGGCCTTTACTGCTCTTAAAGTATCTAGAGGAGCTTGGCTAAATCTATTTTGGTTGAGGTAGAGAGTTCTCACTAGGCTAGATGCCATGGTTGGCTCCCTCGTCTCTCCTCAAAAAGTGGCTGGCAGCAATAAAAGGAAGATCTGGGAACAACAGTGATGGCAAGCTCTCTTCTGCAGATAGTCTGCCTGCCAGTGTTGGTCTTGCTTGGATTCCAGACACCAAGAAGTTGGAGACAAGCAAAGCACTTGAAGCTCTTGCCTAATGAGCACGTTCAAGTTAATATGGGTTATCTCAGTTTCCCTGTTTGTTTGTGACACAGTAAAGTCATCACAACAGTATTTTCCCTACCCCTTTCACTTGGTGAATATTCCTTGAAAACATGCCTCTGTGTGGTGACAGCTGGTATTTACCATGGAAGAAGAACTAATAGGTTCCTAGATGGTGGTGAACCTCAACTGCAAATTCAATTACACAAGGAAATGATTTGCTTGTTGGATATTAGTTAGGGTTGCCATGTTTCATCAGTGTTCTCATTTTCATATAGGTTCCTGGGTCAGGCAAAATATTATGCCGTGTCATACTGAAAGCTCTCTAGGGAGTAGCTGTAAACAAGCTCTCTATCTAATATTACTACTGCAATTCAGGCTTTAGACAGAGAAACTGGCTTAGGTTGCTGTATATTTACATGGAATTATTTAACAGAAGAAAATGCTTGGTCATCTCTCGCATCTGCCATTATTATTTTCATGTTCTTCCTTCTTAGGCTTTTGACTTGAAAGCAGGACTCTTCTTTTACATGTTAGTTATGAGGAGATCTCAGATTAATCTTTTCATGACATGCCTCAGTCTCAAAGATATTACATGTGGTAATCAGCTGGTGTAGAAGTCATGTTGCACTTGGCTTCAAACAGAATGTAACAGCAGCTGAGTATTTTAAGACAGAGCCAGAATTTCACACCTGGTTCTAGTTTGGCAAGGCTGAAAAGAATTATTAAAGCATATGAACTGCAGCGGGGGCAAGCCAAGATGAACAGGGCAACACATGATACTGGCCATGAAGGAAGTGTGGGAAAATGGCAGAAATGTATCTCTGAATCTGCTTTTCAGAAAGGTTAGAAGTTCAGTGAGATCCTGTGTTAAGAGTCTCTCCCTAAACATGTGCATAAATACGTGGAATTAGACTGAGGTTCATGCAATAGCTCAACATTAAAAATACTGTGTACAATATTTTAAAGTGCATGCAACTTTCTCTGGTGTATTCTCATTGTTTTCAGTAATTATCTGTTGGCTTCCCTGGTTTAAAAATTCTGTTTCATAAAATGCATTGTGAGATACAATGTTGGAAAAATCTAGTGGGTTTCATCTAATCGCTGCATAAGAGGACTAGCACTTCTGTTGGATATAACTCACTATCTTAATATTCAGATAGCCATATTAGTTAAAAACTTTAAGGGTGCAGCTGCTCCCTTGATGATCAGAAGCCCCCAAATAGGGAGACTTCCAATCATCCAATGCAGGACTAAAGAGGTGGAGGTAATCTTTGCTTCCCCACCCTTTTCCTCCACATATTTTGCTAGATGGGCTTTGTAGCAAGGATGCTTCCAAGGAAACTGATCGAAGTTCAGGGTAGCTCATGTTGTCTCCTGCTCAGCCAATGGAATGTTCTCTTTGTCCCTATCCAAGGTCATGCTCCCAACCTCAGAGGCCAGTTGGTATGGTTCTTTCCATGCTTCCTCTGACAGGTTTGACTGAATCCACAACTCCCCCTTCTGAAGTCAGAGTGCTATCCTTGACCTTGGAAGGTGAAATACCCAGTGAAATTCCGTGGCCTTTCAGACAATGTCTAGGGGCCATAGTTGTGTTGTTGTTGTTAGTCGTGAAGTTGTGTCCAACCCATCGCGACCCCATAGACAACATTGCTCCAGGCCTTCCTGTCCTCTGCCATCCCCTGGAGTCCACTTAAGCTCACACCAACTGCTTCAGTGACTCCATCTAGCCACCTCATCCTCTGCTGTCCCCTTCTTCTTTTGTCATCTGTTGTTCCCAGCATTAGACTCTTCTCCAGGGAGTCTTTCCTTCTCATTAGGTGGCCAAAGTATTTGAGTTTCATCTTCAGTATCTTCTAAAGAGCAGTCTTCTAAAGAGCCTTCTAAAGAGCAGTCAGGGTTGATCTCCTCAAGGTTTGATCGCCTTGTGGTCCAAGGGACTCACAGGAGTCTCCTCCAGCACTACAATTCAAAGGCCTCAATCCTTTTGCGCTCAGCCTTCCTTATGGTCCAGCTTTCATAGCCATACATTGCAACTGGGAAAACCATAGCCTTGACTATACGCACTTTTGTTGGCAGGGTGATGTCTCTGCTTTTTAGTATGCTGTCTAGATTTGACATGGCTTTCCTCCCCAGCAGCAAGCATCTTTTAATTTCTTGGCTGCAGTCCCCATCTACAGTGATCTTGGAGCCCTGGAAAATAAAATCTGTTACAACCTCGATTTCTTCCCCATCTGTTTGCCAGGAAGTGAGAGGACCGGATACCATGATCTTAGTTTTCTTAATGTTGAGTTTCAAGCCAACTTTTGCACTCTCCTCCTTCACCTGCATCAAGAGGCTGTTTAGTTCCTCTTCACTTTCTGCCATTAGAGTGGTATCATCTGCATATCTGAGGCTGTTTATATTTCTCCAGGCAATCTTAATTCCAACTTGTGATTCGTCTAGCCCTGCCTTTCTCATGATGTGCTCTGCATATAAGAGTTAAATAGGCAGGGCGACAGTATACAGCCTTGCCAAACTGCTTTCTCAATTTTGAACCAATCAGTGGTTCCATGTCCAGTTCTCACTGTTGCTTCTTGACCCACATATAGGTTTCTCAAAAGGTAAATAAGATGGTCTGGTACTCCCATCTCTTTAAGAACTTGCCACAGTTTGTTGTGATCCACACAATCAAATGAAGCAGCAGTAGATGTTTTTCTGGAACTCCCTAGCTTTCTCCATGATCCAGCATATGTTGGCAATTTGATCTCTAGTTCCTCTCCCTCTTCGAAATCCTGCCTGTACTTCAGGTAGTTCTCGGTCCACATACTGCTGGAGCCTAGCTTGTAGGATTTTGAGCATAACTTTGCTAGCATGTGAAATAAGTGCAATGATGCGGTAGTTTGAACATTCTTTAGCATTTCCCTTTTTTGGGATCGGAATGTAAACTGACCTTTTCCAATCCTGTGGCCACTGTTGAGTTTTCCAAATTTGCTGGCATATTGAGTGTAGCACTTTTACTGCATCGTCTGTTAAGATTGTGAATAGCTCAACTGGAATACTGTCACCTCCACTAGCTTTGTTTTTGCTCAGACTTTCTAAGGTCCATTTGACTTCACATTCCAGGATGTCTGGCTCGAGGTCTGTGACCACCCCATCGTGGTTATCAGGGATGTTAAGCTCTTTCTTGTATAGTTCTTCTGTGTAATCTTGCCATCTCTTCTTAATCTCTTCTGCCTCTGTTAGGTCCCTGCCATTTTGGTCCTTTATCATGCCCATCTTTGCATGAAATGTTCCCTTCATATTTCCAATTTTCTTGAAGAGATCTCTGGTCCTCCCTATTCTATTGTTTTCTTCTATTTCTTTGCACTGTTCATTTAAGAAGCATTCTTATCTCTTCTAGCTGTTGTCTGGAATTCTGTATTCAGTTGTTTGTATCTTTCTCCTTCTCCCTTGCCTTTCACTTCCCTTCTTTCCTCAGCTGTTTGTAAAGCTTCCTCAGACAGCCATTTTGCTTTCTTGCATTTCTTTTTCTTTGGGATGGTTTTAGTTGCTGCCTCTTGTACATTGTTGCGAACCTCTGTCCATAGTTCTTCAGGCACTCTGTCTATCAGATCTAATTCCTTAAATCTGTTTGTCACCTTTACTGTACATTCATCAGGGATATGATTTAGGTCATACCTGAGTGGCCTAGTGCTACTTTCCCTACTTTCTTCAATTTAAGCCTGAATTTTGCAACCAGAAGCTCATGATCTGAGCCACAGCCAGCTCCTGGTCTAGTTTTTACTGACTGTATAGAGCTTCTCCATCTTTGGCTGCAGAGCACATAGTCAATCTGATTTCTGTGTTGACCGTCTGGTGAAGTCCATGTGTAGAGTCGTCTCTTGGGTTGTTGGAAAAGAGTGTTTGCTATGACCATCATATTCTCTTGGCAAAATTCTACCAGCCTGTGCCCTGCTTCATTTTGTACTCCAAGGCCAAACTTGCCTGTTATTTCGGTTATCTTTTGGCTTCCTACTTTAGCATTCCAATCCCCCATGATGATGAGGACATCATTTTTTGGAGTTAATTCTAGAAGGTGTTGTAGGCCTTCATAGAACTGGTCAACTTCAGCCTCTTCAGCACCAGTGGTTGGGGCACAGACTTGGAGTATTGTGATGTTGAATGGTTTTCCTTGGATTCGAACTGAGATCATTCTGTCATTTTGGAGATTGTATCCCAGTACTGCTTTTCCTACTCTTATTGACTATGAAGGCTACTCCATTTCTTCTGAGGGATTCTTGCCCACAGTAGTACACCTGATGGTCATCTGAATTAAATGCACCCGTTCCTGTCCATTTTAGTTCACTGATTCTAAGATGTCGATGTTCAGTCTTGTCATCTCTTGTTTGACCACATCCAGCTTGCCTTGATTCATGGATCTTACATTCCAGGTTCCTATGGAGTACAGATCTTTGCAGCATCAGACTCTCCTTTCACCACCAGATACATTGGCAACTGAATGTCCTTTCGGCTTTGACCCAGTCGCTTCATTCTTTCTGGCACTACTAGTACTAGCCCTCTGCTCTTCCCCAGTAGCATATTGGACACCTTCCAACCTGAGGGGCTCATCTTCCGGCGTCATATCTTTTTGCCTTTTGGTACTGTCCATGGGGTTTTCATGGCAAAGATACTGGAGTGGGTTGCCATTTCCTTCTCCAGTGGATCACGTTTTGTCAGAGCTCTCTGCTATGACCTGTCCGTCTTGGGTGGCCCTGCATGGCGTAGCTCATAGCTTCATTGAGCTACGCAAGCCCCTTTGCCACGACAAGGCAGTGATCCATGAAGGGGCCATAGTATTGCTCCCTAAAGAGCCTTAAGTTTGGAAAAATACAAGTGAATTAATAGACTCATAAAAACATTGCTCTTGAAATAGTATATTATGATTTCAGAAAGAAGATGGTATTGATTAATAATAAATATACAGTACAATGGTATTTGATAACCATGCATACCTGCAATGAAGCAGGACAAGTTACTTGAATTGTTTTAGAAGGCCAAGAGCAAGAAATAAATCTAAAAGAAATAAAGCAGGAGAGTCAGTGCTGCCAATAGAATTATAAAATATTTGCCAAATGTTGCTGTTACATTCTGGCAGGTCATTTCCAACGTATGGTGACCGTATGAATGAATGCCCTCCAAAATGCCTTGTCCACAGACAGCTTTGCTCAGCTCTTGGTAACTCAACACTATGGCTTCCGATCCATCCCATAGCTGAATCTGTAAAACATGTACTTGGTGGGAGTCTGTAACAAATAGCCAATAAATTACAATTGACATAATTTATTCAGTGAGTGAAAGTCAGAAGTGCAAATGGCAATTAAATGCATAAGCTGTGTTTGATTAAAACCAAGCTGTCACAGCATCATTACTGGTAGGTTTAAGGCACAAAACCTGCAAGAGCCAATCATCCCCTTTTTGGCTGTTCCTAGAGTTCTCTGTGCACAGCAATCCTATCAAGGAATACATCATGAAAGGAAAGATAGTGGTTTGCAACTTGTATTGTTCTGGCATCAGGCAGTTGCAAAGAAACTGTTCTGAAAATACCAAGTTATGATACTCATTCTGTAGTTAAGCTAAACAATTCTTGAAGTACATCAGCAATAGGTAGGGAGCCCATGCCCTAACGATGCAGGTGAGTTCAGCATGGGTCCTGTTTTTACGGTGTAGCCAAAGATATAAACATTTAAAGAAAAAGAGCCTAAGTCCAAGATGTGTTACTCACTAAGTAATTTTGTCGTGTCTTCATTTTACAACCATGAAGTTTACTGTGTGACTTTAGGCTAGTTATGAACTCTCAGTCTGGCCTACCTCACAGAGTTTCTGTTGTGAGGAGAAAATGCAGTGAAGAGGACTATGCAAGCTGTTTTGGGTTCTTCACAAGAGGGGAAAAGGCAGGATATAAATGTAATAATAACATAAATACATGCTGGATCAGATGAAGATTTTTTTTCATGCAGTGGCCAACCAGTTGCCCATGGAAAACCCACAAGTGGTGCAACTGCACCCTCTATCTAGTGTTCCCCACCAACTTAGGATCAGTAACCTTTGATGACCTTGCCTTCCATGAATTTGTTCAATTTTAGACTTGGCTACCCAGGACTTTAGGCAGTTCAATATTAGAGTCCAGTTTGCATTCATGTTTCACTGATACATATGCTGCAGAGACAGCCAGTACAAAGTAGAGACAAGCATGTAAGAAAACAGCTTCTTGGGCAGGTTCTTCTTGCTGCTGTTTCCATCATTGCTTTATACCTGCCTCTGCATCATCATATATAGATTGACCCTCAAAGCCCTGTTCTTTATCAAACAAATTCCTCATCTGATTGAGCAAGGCAATTCACATGTCTAGAAATTGATACTTTTTAGAATTCTTAAGGACAATTACATGTGAAAGTGCAAGTTTGCAGATTTATCTCCTTTGTACTATGGAAGCAGTCACTTCATCTTGCCACATGGTAACTCCAGCAGGTCTTCACACAACGCTGGATTGTTGAATGTTCCTATGTTGGTGGCAAGATGCAAACTCTCAGCAATGCAGATAGTGCCTTGCAAATTACATTTCCAATCCATTGCTTGTGTGCTTGTGAAATTCGTATTAGTTGTATGCTTCCTAATACAGTTTTTTTTTCCGATTTATATCCTTTTTCCTACAAAGAGCTCAAGGCAGCTTATTTCTCCTACATTTTATCCCCACAACAGTAACCTTGTGAGGTAGGTTGGGCTGAGAGTCTATGACTGGCCCAAAGTCGCCCAGTTGGCTCCATGGCTGAGCAGGGACTAGAACCCAGATCGTCTGAGTCCCAGTCTCATGCTCTTAACCACTACACCACACTGGCTCTAGTTTTGACCTAGAGGTGCTTTTTTCTGTTAAGAAAAGCTTACTTGGCTCATGGGGTTTTTTCCCATTCAGATTTTTGCTTCCTCATGTAGGTTCACTCAACATTGAAGTGTATAGTGTGTAAAAAGTGACTTTTTTTCTTTCTAACGGGCTCTTTTGCAGGGTTTTTTTTTTGGGGGGGGAGTACTGAAAAGACATGTAGCTGCATGGAATTTTAAAACACTGAATTGTACTTAATTTGCAAACAAATGAAACAATGCATCCCTAGTTGATGACAATAAAGAAAATATTTGAAAGTTTTTTTAAAAATAGGTTTGAATACCAAACTAAATAACAAAGATTTTTGTTAAAAAAAACCTGAAAGGGTCAATTTAATGACACAGCATGTCACATTGAAAGTAATGTTGCTGAATTTTTCTTATTATTTATTTCCTAATTCTTAAGGAAAGGTAAGTCATCAGGGTATTGTGATGTCAGAAAGTGCTTATGAAAGTGCAGAATGAGAAAATGCCAACAGTATTATGTCTTTATTACATCCAAGAAGGGCAGGTGTAGTCCTTCCTTCTCCAGAGTAGGGAGTAGAGCGAAGGAAGACTTGGCCCCACAAATCCTGGTGCTGGCACTGGCTGCATATTTTGCTCCATTTGAGGCACCTCATCTCACCTCAAAATATCTATCACCCGATCATCTCAAACTATTTATCACTGCACTATATGAGGAGACGACACATAGCACTAGGACGAAAAAACTATATTTCTCAGAGTAGCCCAGTGTGATTTTTGGTTTTGTATCATGATTTTTAAATCAAGTTCATCATTAAATCCAGAATTCCATCTTGGAGATATAATTTTTTCAAAAGTACCTGCAGGTTACACTTAAAGTGTATCCAGGCAGAGTTGCAGTATGTGCATAAGCTTATTAAGATACTTTAAAAAGGTTTAATGTGTTTTGTATTGCCTGTTTTTTATATAACTCCTAATGAAAGCCCAGAACTACAGGGGTGAAATGGGTTAGCCTACTCCAAAAAATATACTTTTATTTTTTCCATCCTGGGACTTTGTCTTTTCTTGGTACCTTTTGGATAATTTCCACTTTTACCTGATTCCCATCACAACTTTATGACTTAGTGTCCTCAAAAAATCTCTGAGAACTGTTGACTGAAAAGTTGTTTAAATTTATAGAGCCACTGATATTATGACTTGAGAGGCCACCTTAAGATTCGTCCTGCTGCCCTTCCTTGGGGCATCTTTGACAGCAAGCTTATGTAATGCCTTCAAAGGAACCCTGATGATTTTTCACACTATTTTTTGCAATTCCTCAGATCCCCGCTCTCCTATTAAGCAGTATTATCCCTTTTGCCAGAAGGCACAGAGCATAAGTAGTTTAGTGACTCAGACATGTCTGTCACTTTTCCCAGCAAACCAGCTTTCCAGTTTTCCACATTAGATTTCCCCTTCCCCCCACCTTCTTATGCTGCTATAGGAGCAAATGCCAAGATGTAGGCTTCCCGCAGGAGTGTGCTGGTGACTATTTTCCAGTGGGTTCAAAATCTGGATGAACAGCTCAGCCTCTGTGTTTATAAAAACACCAGCCTTGGGCTGTGAAGGGCCAAACTAGACAATCTTGTCTTAATGTAAGAGAAATTGGGCATATAATTAAACATCCAAGCTTGGTGTGAAGACAGAGCTTAGCTAGTGTTTTTTACTTTTTTCTTCTGGTAAACTTGACTTTTCATTTTGGAACCCACTGGGAAAACAGCAGCAGAAACAGTCGCGGCCACCTTATTCATGTCATGAAAAAACATCCTGGGACAGGTGAATCATATTGAAATAAGACTGAGTCTGCTGGATTAGATCCACAGTTCATCTAATCCTGAATCCTCCTTACCAGGGTGACTAGTCAGATCACTCTGGAAGACTACAAACAAGACATGAAAGCATAGGCTTTTCCTAGTGTTGTTCTGACATGTTGCCTTTGAAATACGGAGATTCTATATAGATACTCTGACTAATAGCATTGGATCAATTCTCCACCAATATGTTGCATCTTGATTCAATAGCAGCAGTTATCTCATAAAGATAACCAAATGTTAAATTGACCCACTATATGAATCAGTATTTCCAAGTTGAAGACCTCCACGTGTTTTGGATCATAACTCCCATCAACCAGGTTGGTCGGTCATCAGGAATGATGGAGATTGCAATCAGAAACATATGGAAAGCACTCATTTGGCACTGTGGTGTGTAGGGCCTTTTTTATGCTTCTGCAAATTATGTGGAACATCCTCCTTAAGGCTATCTATCAGGTTTCTTCCCTAATGGTGGTTGTTTGCCAAGCCAGAGCAAGATTTTTTCCCAGCAGGCAAACTTTTGAGATATTCTAACTGTTCTAACTGCTTCTCCTCTTTTTCTTATGATTTTATTGCACTTACTTACTTTGTTTTTCAAAATCACATGCATCATCTTAAAGATATTAAAGGGTGCCCTGTACACATTTTTAACAGGAAGTGTATGGGTCTGCTGCCTTCACATACAGCTTGACCTCCAAACACGAACAGTTCGTGTAAAGGTGTGTCTTGTTATCACTTGCTGGGTTTAAGGAGAGAGTAAGCTTTAAGGGTGCTCTGTGCTGCATTAACTGATAGTCAGAATCCGCTGCTGGTGTGAGCCAGGCACAGTCTGCTGCTATGAACTATCTTTTATATTAGCATTGCTGTCACAGGTCTGTGATCGGCTGTCATTGCCATTCTCTGCTTGGCTAATTATACATGCCAAATGATTGTAGTATATATTAACAAGAGTGCAGGAAATGGTGTTGGAGTCCCTATAGGTAGTTGTTTAAAAAGTTATCCTGGATTTCTAATATCAAGTGCAAATAAGCACATTATTCTACTCAAGCTAAACATTTGTTTACCCTGGTAAAGCAATGCGAGACACAACCTTCCTTTTGGTTTTATGGCAGGAAGAAGGCTACTACTGTTTGGTTACTCTAACATTCCTTCCAAAGTGACCTTTGTCAGATAGACAGAAGCCTGCAATGATTTGAGATTTTATTTTTACCAGGAGACTTCATTTATAGCACAGTTCAGTCCTGCTCTCATGAGGTCTTGGCATATAATGCTTCCGTGCGTCTGCATGAAATGTGTTAATCTCACAACCAAGTCACCTCAGTACTCCCTTTCATATTTTCAGGGTTAAGGATCAGGGCCTCTGGGGTAAAGTAGCATGGCTTCCCCTGCTTAAAAAAAAAAACCAATCCTGTATGTCAAAAATAGTGAAAGCAGCATTTGCACAGTCCTTGGCAGGGTGCATACTTAATATGCTGCAGGAGCATGTTTATAAGCTGGTGAAAAGGAAGACTCTTGACACATAAAGGTAGGTAGGACATTGGGTTCACCCCAGAGGTGCTTTCTTGAATGTAAAAGTGGCAGCAGGACATGCAAAGATATAAAACATTAATGTAAGAAAAATTATGGTAAATTAATAGGGATCAAATTGCCTTTGAACATCAGTTTATCCACAAGTTCTATCCATCAGTTTATCCACAAGGTCTAAGCTGAAACAAAAGCAAATATATTGACTACAAAACAAACAATATTAAGATTATGTCTTATAATATAGTCATACTAATATATTCCAAGGACCTAATAAAATACCTGTGTTTATATTTTCAGAAGTTAAAATGTAAATGTTGTTAGCAAAACAAATTGTCTTAGGTTTGAAATGTTTTTTGTTTTGTAAAAGTGGATAAATTACAGTTTTTTGTAAGCTACTAGAGCCTGAAAAAGAGGCTGTACTTGTAAAATTTAGACAGAGAATACTCAGGAAGATTACTATAAAAAGCAACAAGGATATATCAGCCAGAGCCAAACAGTTTAGAGATCAGTGTTCTTAGCCACTGGCCAAATATTTAATTTAGCATGAAAATGGTGTGAAATTATGTTTCAGAACATAAAATCTACAGGAAAATACAACATTATTGTTTGTTCTGACATTAAAAATTGGCCATTTCCTGTAATTTCACATAAGAAGTATCCATTGGCATATCAACAAAGCTGGACAATAAATGGTATTCTCAAAATAATTTTAAATAGCAGATGTATAGTGGCTGTCACTGAAAAGCTCATAGATGATAGAGCTTTGTTAATTTCTGTGCAAGCAGTTGGAAAGACAACCATCTTCATTCTCAAAGGGTAATTATTCCAGTGCCTTTCAGGGTAGCTCAAAACTCATTGAGGCAATATCTCATAATTGGTCATTTTTGACATTAAGTTATTTTAGTATTTTAGAGAAATGCCCACATGGGCCGTTGCCTTGTGGTACATGAATGGAACTTCTCTATCTTTATTCTGTCTAAACTCTTGATTCACCGAACTATATCCAGTAAACTCAAATCACCACAGAGCATGCACAGAGTGGTCCATTGAACCCAGTTTAGCAACTACTTCCAGGAACCCTCCTTTTTTCTGGGCCCCTGACTTTTTGATGAAAGAAGCGGGGAGCTCATCCCAAGGCCTCTCTGTCAAGGTACCAAGACAAGATGTGAGAATAACCAAGATGTACAACTGTCAGGGGGGGACACAAGAGGACAATTTTCAGAGCCAGATGACACTGGTATGACTCTTGACTCCATTACAGTTTTATTATGTTTGGTTGTTACACCACATTAGACTTGTACATAGAAGTTAGTATTGTAAAACTATGTTTCCACATGTTAGCTTCTTTAAGTTTTTTAAAAATAAAATACTGTCTGTTGGGAATGAGTATTCTTAGTGCACACTCCCAGGTCCTCCTGAGTCACTCTGGTCTGAACTTGGAATCAGAGGAGAAAGAGGAGGAGTTGATGGAGCTGGAGCTGGAGCTGGAGATGGCGCTGGAGAAGGGCATGGAGGAGCGAGCCAACTAGAGAGAGAAAAGGGAATTGAATTTGCTGGAGTAATATGGATTTCCCAGTATGCCTAGGGGCAAAGAAGATGAAAAAGGGAAGGAAAAAAAGATTTGTAATGAAGGACAAAAGCCCGTAAAAAGTACACAAAGAATTAAGCTTCATCTTTGTTTAAAATCCTGCCCAGCATGTCTTTGCTAGTCAGGCACTGGCATAAGTGACAAAGGAAATGCTTACTGATTTCTTTGAAACTTATTTTCAAGTAATTATGCTTAGGATTATGGCCTCATGCTCTAGACAGAGGATGCATTCAGACACAATTACCTGTAATGTCTGAACTGCTCCATATTTTGCACCCTACTGTATTATTAAGTGGAGGCAGGATTTCCTATGGTGCATAGTTTGCAATCACTCCAATAAGGCAATACCTTTATTAGGACCAACCAAAATAAGTATGAGTGAGCGTTCATAGTAAGCATTTCAGAACAATGCATTCACCAGCATTGTTCACGTAGCTAGACATTAAGCAAAAGGGAAGAGGAGGCGGGAGACAAAAAACAGCTTGATGTTAAAGCCGTAAAATCTGCATTGGTCACAGATTGAGGGTAGGAAGAGATGGCACTCTTAGTTGAATGAAATCTTAACTTGCAATGAACTCTTAATCTGCTTGCTTTTATTCCAAGTATGCCTCCTGTTTATGCCTGTGAATGATCTCTATTTTATGGGTCTCCAGTTTTCAGACATGATTAAACTAGGGTGATATTTTGGTTTATACTCCATATTTATTACCTAGTTACAAAATACACACAGCTAAAGGAACACTAGGGGGAAACCCTTGGTGTGGCTTATAGGTGAATGTTCTTACATATTAATAGCACCCATGGAGGGTCTCATTAATGCACACAGCATGGAAAACCCCTGCAGATGTCTAAAAATACTCATGCTGAGGAGTCTGTTATTTGTTACTCGGTATTTTGAATTAGTGTGTCCTTAAAAAGTGAATGCCTTTTCAAGATACAGGAAAACCCCACACAAAGGAGTTGGATAGATGATACTAAAATAGAGTTATTCTTTGTGAAGTATGTTCATAAGTACACTGACTATTTTCTTCAAACCAATCTTTTCTGATTTAAAGATTTTTAAATCTTTTATTGATGTATTATATTTATTCCCCACCTTTTTTTCTTGCAAGGAATCCAAGTCCCCCCCTCCCCCCCAATTATCCTCTCTTCCTTCTTCAGACAACTTTCCATTTTATCTTTACAACAACCTTGAGGCAGATGAGTCTGAGTTACTGAGGTGTAGTGCAGAGTAGAACCTGGATTTCTCAAGTCCCAGTCCAACACTCAAACACTGACTCTCCGGAATAGTTTTATAGTTCAATTGTATTTGTTTTAAGAGAGCCTTTGGGACCATTTTCCCATAGGAATATGTTTATTTAAATGTTTTATTTGTGAAATTATCAATGTATGTTAATTATATTTTATGGGTACCCAATGATTAAGTTTTTAAAAATAAGGAAGTAATCTGATGGTTGCCTAGATAGCATTTGAGGGGCCACAGGATTTTTCAGAATCACAGTTCTGCTGTGATTCTGCACCTATCCTGGAACTGGGAATCAGATCTCATACCTGTGCCACCTCACAGTTGACATAGAAAGAACCACACCAACTGTTCTTCAAGGTCAAGAAATAAATCTTAGTGTAAGATTAAAGGGAACATTTCAAAGGAAGGAGGGACACTGGGGAGACCAGGGTACAGGGTGTCCTGAAGCCACTCCAGCCTCCTTCCCCCTCTGTCTGAAATGTTCCTGCTAGGTGGGTGCAAATGTAGAGTAGGAGGACAAGGCCACGAGTTTCAAGTGCACTATTCTTCTCTTCTACATTGGCTGCCAGTAAGCCTCTGAGTTCAGGAGCTTCCAGGAAATCTGGTAGAGTGTCCTGTAACCCTCTAACACACCTCTAATAATATACCTGTTCAGAACCTTATAGAGTATTCCTAGTGGCCAGCAAAGTAACTTTGTTCTGTAGAAAACCAAATTTTAATATCTTTCACTGACCCGGTTCATGAGATCAGGGCATGGTTAACAAGTGTCAATCCTGCTGTATCTGCCAGTTGAATTTCCCAAATGACTCTGGCTAGGACAGATTGCCATGCCATCCAAACCCTAATGGTATGGCAGACTTCAAATAATCCATGGCCTGTGGTTGGGTTATCTGAAAGTTACCATCCCATTGTTACTGTTGGATGAGACAGTAAGCAAGCAAGGGGAATTATGGAAATTCATGTGGTGCATGACTGGTTTATGTGGCAGGGTTAACAAGTGGCTTGCTAGCCTTGCTGGGACCATGTGAACCTGATCCCAAAGGCAGAACTGGCCCATGTGAACCTCAAATCATCCTCCAGCAGCATAGCCAGTGAGAATGATGAGCACTGTAGTTCAACATGGCTAGAGGACACCATGCTGGAGAAGGTTGTCTCTTTTATTTAGTTTGGTTTCCTCAAACAGATTGACTTCAGACTGATGTGACAGGAACTGTAGAATGTTATCATTAGTGAACTACAGAATAGTAATATTAGTGTTGAAAAATAATAGTTGAAGATGATGAAGTACCTCCCCCTACAATGTGTACCTTGGTGTAATAACCAAATTTATCAGGAAGCACCCCAATAAAAAATTATATTCAGTATTAAAAGATAGGATCCCATAAACCTAACATCTGGAGATCAGACTTCATAAATCTTGCCCTGTCTCGTGTTAAATAAAGACCATGATAAATTTTAAAAATATAACTCCTGTTTCTTCTTCCTGGATTACAAGATGCTATAGACATAAATAGGAGAAAACTCAGAAAGGCAGAAAGTCCATTGAGAGGTCATTGCAAAGTATGCACTTCAGAAATAGCTGGCTGCACTTCTGATGCCTCTTCCATTCATAGGTTTTTCTGCCTGTACTTCCTTAATCAGAGTCTGGTGAACAAATCGAAGAACCATAGAAGCTGTGTCAATTCGTTGGTCATGGAGAGAGAAAAGAAGATTTATTTTTTTAGCAGAATGTTTGTTCTATTTTTTTCCTCAAGACGTTCTTCTGGTGACATTCATGATGGTGATCACTTGTAACATTCTTCTCAGTGCTGAGAAATTTAGATGATTGCCCACATTCATTTCAGCTGCAACAAACTTTGCAGTCTAACTAGGGTAAAGAACTGGAAGAATAAGGAGCTACAAAATACATAAATTGCCTTCTGAAGTAATGGGATCTTTGCACAAAAAATGGAGGATTGGACATACCATACGTCCTATTAAAGGACTCTCTTAGGATTAGTTTTGTACCACTTCAGTTCTCAACACATGAGGAATGAATAGGATTTCTGCTGATTAAAAGCTCTTTGCAACACACATACGGTATAATATAATGATCTCATTAAATATTTACAGTAAGCCAACAGAAATATTTTGGGAATGTCTAATGAAGATTAACTTTGAACTAAATAACTCAACCAAATAATTTATTCATTGGATATATATTGCCTGTGTCCAGAGACATTTGAGGTATTGTTTACAACATCCACTGACAGCATGGATGGTTCTTTAACGGGATTTTTTTTTTTTTTTTTTATGCACAACTTATGCCTTTAGTTCATTGAATTGTATTTTTAGTTGTGGTGAAACTAAGATTGCTCACCCCAATCACTTGCATCACAAAGGGCCTGCAGAATGCATCACACTTTCCCATGCAACAACTCTTAACTTACAGTAGTATGCTTTGGTAAGAATGGTGCCCAGGGCACCCTTGGGCAGATGTAAAAGGTTATGTAGGCTTTATTGAGTTTCTGATGCCTATTGGCCAGCAGCTTTGGTACCATATGTGGTCTGATTGTGTTGTATGGATCAGCAGAGAAACAACTAGCTTTGCTCTGTTGAACAGATTCTGCAAATGTGGCCTGCCTGTAACACCCCTCTTCCCACCAGAGAATCATTGCCTGAGCCCCCTCGCTGCGCCTCCCCCAAAGTGCTGAAGGCCATGTTCCATCTGCTGCATGCTGTGTATGTTTACCCTGGAATACCCTGCCCTCCATTTAACCCTTGAGGGTATTTGCTCTTTTGGTTAAACTAGAGCAACCTAATTACTGTATATGCTAGTATTCAAAATATACTTCGGCATTTCCTGGGAAAGAAATGTCAGGCCATGCATTGCAAGTGCTCCTGCACATATGCATTTCAGTGGGTGTGCACAGGAGATAACAGCCATCTCTCATGTAAAACCTACATTTCTAGAGTTTCCGGGGAAGAAGCTGAACACTGAAAGATAGCTACTCTACCAATTCACGTTAATATTTTAACAGTATTAATAGATAATAGTAGTTAACGATATTCCAAGAGGTTCTGCTATATGACTATTCATAAATATTGAATATTTATTTATTGAATAAATAAGGCATCACCCAAAGGCCAAGAAAGGGATGAAACAAGGACAAAACTGCCTGGAAGAAGGATCACAAAACAAGGAAGTTCTCTTTTAAAAAGGTTTACTTGGAGTGTTTCCACCGTAGCAGCCATTCCCAACTAAGTTTGCTAATTCAGGCTCATTCAATAGATTGGTCCTTTTCAGTTTTTGCTAATGGTGATATAATTTTAAGGTGGTGTTAGAAGTTATGTGGAGGAAAACTATATAATGTCCGAGTTGATACAAGTGCTAAAAAGGGTTGGATATATTAAAATGCTTTTTTTTTTTCAAAATCTGTTTTAATTTTCAGAGTCCAAAGATCCACATACCATCTCCACAAAACTTACTCTTTGCAAAGTACTTACTCTCTTGACTTTAGTGCCTTACATCATCTAGCCAGACTTGGGAAAATTGCAGAAATATTCTCCACAAATGAGCATAAATAATTTTTATACTTCCATTCCTAAGTAAATTGTTTAAACTAGTATAGCAGAAGAAGATGCATGGGCTTAACATCAGATCTTCTATCTGGATGACTTTTGATTGAGCAGAGCATTTCTAGGGGTGGAACAGGGATTGGATGTACTGATGCCTTTCTCTCTGCAGCCTATTGCGCTGCCTGAAAATTTGCTCTAGAAAGTTGGTGGATCATCTGAAGTAGCATGCTAGCGAATACTTGGGACAGTAGAGGAAAGGGGGGATAGCAAAAATAATCCCCCTTCCTACTGGCCAGATGGTTCTGAGGATAATTCCCTCAAGAGTGCTTTCCTCTGATGAGAGCAATCTCTGAATCCCCAAGGACGGCTTTGTCCCGTGGAAGACCACTGATTGAAATGCACTGGGCTATTAGGAAATACATTGCTCTTTCCTAGCATCAGCTTAACGCTTGCTTTCTCTGGCTTCTGCCTTTTCAGTTTCTTGGTACAGCCTCTCCTTCTTCAGGCATGTGCTTAAGTAGATCCTAGTCCGTGAGTTTCTTAACTTTCCAAATTTCATCTGAAATTGCAAGTAAATTCTTGCATGGTGCATGCACACGCAGGCACATCTTTCCACAGTGAAATGCTGTCTTCTCCATATTTAATGGAAGACAAACTCTTGTTCATCATGTGATTTCACACTCATCCTTGGTAATCTCTCTTCAGCATCCACCCATGAAATAAGTTTCCACACATGGCATCCTGTTAAACTCCCCACTCTGAAATCAAATTGAATTGGTGGAACAATCAAGAAAAAAGGGAAAAGCTAAATTCCCTTTTAATCCAGAATTGTTCAAGGCTTACTTCTGTTTCTACATTTCTTGTCATCATAACAGTTTAATTCACTGTGCATAATATTCTGCTGTGACTGATAATGGCTGTTTTTAAAACAGAAAGGGTGATGAGCAAAAAGTGTCCAAGTGATGTCTTATTATTAGTTTGTGCATGTTTTCTTCCAAAGGCAGTAATTTCCCTGTGTTCTTGTATGGCAAATTGTGTTTGGAATAGAACCTTGCTGAAAAGACAGCTTGAAAACCCACCATTAACTGTCCATTCCCTTGTTTAGCTTGTGGCTGCAGGCTGCTTACTCATGTGAAAGTCAACACATTTTACATTTAAAAGCACTTTAGTTCTTGCTTGGATAAAGTTTCCCTTGCACCAGGCAAAGTCAGAACAACCTCAAGGCTCTGTAAATAAATGTGTATTTCCTGATTTTTGGTATATAAAGAAGGGTAAGCCAGTCAATAGAGTTTCCTGGGTTGGGTTGTGTTTCTAATTATTTTTGGTCATAATTTTCAAGCATTTTGCCTTTAGATAAGTACATATTTTAGGCATTTTAGGGTGCAATCTTATGAATGTATAGGCAAAAAAAATGCTCTATAACTCCCAGCACTGCCATGTATGTATGTTTGTATGCATGTATAGGAATATGTCTATAGTAGACTATTATTTTTCTGCCAGGCCCATTAACATTCATATATGTGAATGCGCAGCTTACCTATCAGTCATACTGCATGAGTATATACATGGTTTGAATAAATGACAGTACCACAGTGCCAGTTCAACAGCCATGTTATGACATGCCATTGCTCCATGTAACCCAGGGATGCCTACTCTGATTTCCAGTAACTCTGCAAAATGTTCCCCATCCTTAGTATCCCAAACTGACGTTGCCTTGGGTTGAACTTTGGCCTTATTGAAACTTTCTGGAAAACATGTGCTCTACTACTTAGCTATGACCCTTCCCCAGTGTGGTATCATGCTGTGTGATGTACTGTCATTATGAGCAATTCAAGGCAATGCCCCAGTACAACTCTGTGGGTTACTGCTCCTTTGCTGATCTAAACTACTACTGCCAGATATAATACTTCACTACCAAAGTGATTAAAGAAAGGTTGAAACTAGAATAATAGTCTCTAATAGGAATCAGAATCCATCAGTTTAACCACATGGGCATTTGCCTGTTGTCTAGCCTGTCTTGTAAAGGCAGCCTGAAGTCAACTGATTAGGTAATGGAAAGTGTCACCTTTTTCTTTATGTGAGAGTTGTTGTTTATTCTGCTTTCCTTAGAGATAGGGCTCACCTCTCCTAAAGTACAGCATTCCAACATAGCTACCCCTGACTCTGAATTTGAAATGGAAGAAGAGACAGAGTTGGAATTCTTAGCTGACTTGCCAAGACCAGCATGGCCCAAGTTGACTAAGCAATAGTTGAGAATCAGACCATGGCTCATTCTGAGGAAAACACTGTTCAACAAGCTGAGTCAGAGGAGAGTGGATGTAACTTGATCAGTTTCAGAGTCCAACATTAGATCAAGCCCATTGAGTAGTACCTTTCACTCCCACCGTTTGGCCCACAAGCAGTGGAAACCTTCCCGAGGGTGAAGTTAACTCTATTTGGTTAGGAAGGGAAGAGAGGGATTCAATTTGGAATCAACATCTTGGCATAAGCTGTATTTCCCTTAGCCTGGGGAAGAGAAGACTGAGCGGAGATATGATAGCACTCTACAAGTAGGCTGACACAAAGAGGAAGGACAGGATCTCTTCTCTATTATCCAGAACATGGTCTCAAGTTACAGGAAGCCAGATTCTGGCTAAGCATTAGGAAAAATTTCTTAGAGCAGTACAGCAATGGAGCCAATTATGTGTGGGCTCTCCCATACTAGAGGCATTTAGATGCAACTGGACAGCCATCTGAGAGGGATGGTTTAACTTGGGGTCCTGCACTAAGCAGGGGGTTGGATCTGATGGGCCTACCCCTTCCAGCTGTACTATTCTATGATTCTATGACATTAACATATAATAGTAAAACAAATGACATGGTTTGGGCTTTGTTTTGAAATGCTGTGTATACCTCTGCTCAGTTTCATCCCCTTCCAAAGGCATAAGGTTTATATTTTGCCATATTTCTTTATGGTCTGCCACTAATACTATTGAACTTCATTATGTAGTCACATTATTTTAAATACCTTAGTTATCTACTGCTGTCTAATGCAGAATTGATGTTCTAAGTGATCAAATGCTTTTACTTGAATTACAATATTTGTATGCTTTTAGCACATACTGGTCTTTTCATTTTGTTAATTAAAATGAGTTCTGATGGTGTGTCCGCATGTGCATATGTGGTTAAAAGCATAGGAAATATCTGTATAAAAGATACTATAGATCATGCTTTAAAGCATAGTGGTTAAAAGCATAGAAGATATCTGCATTGAACATATCTATAAATTTCACAACTGCACACTTCATATTTCTACAGAAGGTTGAAATGCTATTGATTATGTGTGCTTAATCACTTCCTGGTTGGAGATTACTGTGTCACCTAAATTCTATTGATTAAAGTGCACCAGCAAGACTCTAGCAACGTATCTCTATTATTCCATTCCATAGGTATGTGCAAACAGTGCTCCCCAGCTGAACAAAATCTGGATTCAAAGATTTTTATTTTTGTGCCAGAAGGTGCTTTAAGAATCACAAGAGAGACTATAAATGGATGATGGAACAGTATGGATTAGAATTAGGATTGAGAGTTTCTCAGCTAAATTAAATATTAAGGACTTTATAGCCCTGGGGATTCTATTATAGTTCTTTAGGGTTTTTCCATACAGAGCATATATTTATCTGTGCTCTGCACTGAACTTCATTAAAATCCCTCACACCTGGTATCTCAGGACATGAAATGGAATAAAGGAGCCTATTTAACAAATGAAGGGAAATTCAAAACAGGCCCATTAATTAGGAATGTCAGGCATCAACTAGAAGCCTGCAAGTTGTGATGAGGGAGGGGAAGGTATTAGCTGAAATATGGGGTTACCTGTTTGCTTTTAGCACACTAATTTATTATGTGTTAATTCAGGGACAAAAGCTGAATTTTGCTACTTTCTTGCTCTCTTTTTATACACTCTCCCTTTTGACTTTCGTCTTTACCACTTCTTTTAAAACTGCTTTTCTAGCTGCCCTCTGTCTCAATTATTTTCTACGCCCTTTTCCTTTCTCTGTCTCCAAGATGCTCTCATCCAATGCCACAGTGGCCTGCCTTTTACATGCATGCAGAATATTATAGAGATAAAAAAGATGCATAAGCGGGCAACCAAACTAATCAGTATGTGGGGGGACAGGTTGGAGCAGTTCCAGAGAACTTTAGAACTTTCTAATTAGAAAAGGGATGAGTAAAGGGGAATGGATATGACAGAGATTTATAAATCAGGCATGGTGTAGAACAAGTGGAAAGGGAGGTATTTCTCCCTCTTTCATAATATTAGACCAGAATTACCCAATAAATTGGATGGTGAAAAATTCAGGACTAAATAAAAGGAAGTAATTTCCTAACAGTGCATTGTTAAACTAGGGAGTCACTAGCATGGGCAACTTTAGAAAGGGATTAGGCAGGATGAGTCTATCACTGGCTACTAATCATAGGGCAGTGTTCTACTTCCAGGATTAAAGGCAATACTTCCTGAATACTAGTTGCTGGAGAACACAAGTGGGGAGGTGCTGTTGACCTCATACCTTGCTTGTGGGTTACCTCGAATCATCTGCTTGGCCAGTTTAGGAAAGAAAATGGGGGACTATATGTAATATTGGTCTGATCTAGTGGGCTCTCTTCTCTTCTCTTCTCTTCTCTTCTCTTCTCTTCTCTTCTCTTCTCTTCTCCACCTGTGACCATATAGTAAGAAAAACTATTCTCAGAAGGCCAGAATGAAATGCTGCTGTCAGTTTCATGCTCTGTAGATGTAGGAATTTCTCAGGGCTAGAAAGATATGAGACCTGTATGCTTATTCAGAGATATGAGAGAAGGACTTTTGGAATGCAATATAATGTTTCATTGAGCTGGGAACAGAACAATGCATGCTGATAAAGACACATTCTTTTTTGAAGTAATATATTGAGCCAGTTAATTAACTTTCAGGAAACCATTTTGAATATTCAGCTCCATATTCAACCCTCGTGGGGCTTATGTGAGGCTTAAACAACAAGCTAAGAGAGCGCAGTGTGTGTTGTGTTCACAGGGCACAACAACCCTTGCAAGAATGCTTACAATAAAGGTTGCAAATTTAAAATGGTACTTCTAAATGTCATGGCTCATAATGGGTTAAAAATGGTTAAATTGATATTTTAGGAGATGCTTTATTATGCATGGCAGATTATGAAAGGACACATTTCAGAAGATGTTATAGTTTACCTGTGGGCCCAGCTCCATCATGGGAGAGCTGTCGTGAGAAGTGTGGGATCCAGTTAAAATATCAGAAAGGTCAGCAAGTAGTCTTGAAAGATTTGCCATCTATTAGCCTAAACTTCATATTAATAATTTCTCAGGTAAATCACATGGAAAGAAGATTTGGAAAAGCCAGCATATAAACATGTAAAGCTTAAATAAGTTACAGGCGCATACATAATATCTTAAAAGAGTTAATATTTTGTTAATGATAAAGGCAGGCATACTGCTTAAGGAACTTGCCGTCTGTTGCCCAATAAAAATAGGCCACTTGGGAATATGATTTTAATTAGAAGTTTAATTTTGTAAAGAAATTTTATTAAGTTATTAAAAATCTAATTGCATCATAGCCCGCGGATATGCAGTGTTAGCGCTGAGGGGAAAAGCCTTATTCCAGCTCATTGAGTGCAACCTGCTGTTTTAAGTATCCCAAGTTTTGGTTCTTTACTAAAGTTCATAGCAAACACTGATTACTGATTTGATGATCTATTGCTCTTTAATACATTTCATCGGTCACCTTGAGCTAAAAGAACAACAGGCCCATTTTGTGATTCTATTGTATATGCAGCCAGGATATGAACACCAGATTTTACCAATGGAAGGGGACCTGGCCTTGCAGAAGTAGTTTGTGCCGGGAAATATATGTACCAGGGAGGCTCTTTAGCTGACAAGGCTCCCCTAAGAATAGTCACTGTTATGACAGCTGTCAGAATCCTGGAATCTCAATTTGAGAAGAGGAAATAAATCTCGGGTTCGTGGGAAAGATCAAGCGTCCAGACCATCTGAGGCTTTATTGTATTACCCCAAGGCTCCTGTGGTATTCACGATAATGCATGCATTACCGGGCAGGCAGAGGTGAACTCTGCTGCAAAGCTTCAATACAATTGCAGGGTATTTTATAGGTACACAGGTACAGGGCAATTGATGACAGAATGCAGACATTACAATAAGATTCTGAGGTCATCACATACAGAACAGATAAAGGAATGTCAGTCAATCATACAGAGACAATGAGATTACAATATTTCTAATTGCAGTGTATTGACATTTTAGTTCAGTAGCTTGAACCCATCTCCAGGTCTGCTTAGACATGTAAATTCAAGCTACTGAGAAACTATTCATGATAAGCTCAGACTCCTATCTAGACTCTAAACATTCTGAATGATCAGGGCACATGCAGCCCTCTGGGCTATCAAATGATACTTCTTTGTAAACTGAATTCCAACAATGACTATTTACAATGTATATTTGGACTGAATGGCCTGTCTACTGTAGCCCACAGCTAAAGCTGAGAGAAAGGAGCGGGGCAATGCCATTTTAAACAGTGACTGCTTGGTTTTGAGAAGGAGTACAGGATTTGATCCCACAATGCAAGGCACACAGAAGTAATGTTTTTCAGACAGGATTTATCCAAATTTTCCCAACACAGCCCCAACCTTCACCCAACAATCTAAAAGATAAGTATTGGATACCAGTTTTGTTACCCAGCCCAGATTACATTGGGGTGGGAAAAGTGAGGATAAGCTCTTTAGCTTAAATTTTGCAGCATGTTGTGATAGCCTATGTGCTCAAATTAACGTGCCAGTTGCAGCTTATAATGCCAACTTACAGTCTTTAAATAAGTTTTATTTCCAAACATAAGTCCAGAATTGAAACCATAATATCAGCAAATAGTTGTTTTGGGTTGTATGCACTGATGAATTACTGTATACCCAATGAAATGAATGGGACTTCAGTTAACACTGGAAACAACCCATTGGATTACCCCCTTTATTATTTATTATTGGATTGGATCAAGAGGTTTGCCACTTGAATGGAAGTACTCCCTCTGTTCATGGAAGGGGTCAAAATCTGATGGCACCTCCCACTGGAGGCAGAGGGGTAGCAGTTTTGGGTGCATTTTCACGGCCCTCCTGCATCATCTTCTATGCTATTGTAGACGAGCCTCTACCAGTTTTTAGTTCCTTCCAGTATCAACCAAAAACATTACCACCCAGTCTAAATTCCAAAAATCCTCACCCAGCTGGAGATACTATTTAAAACAGAAAAGGTCTTGCTGGTCAAATATAGGACTAAGGATGGGACCAGACTTTCCATTTTATTGTGTATAAAATATAGAATGCAATAATAGCATTCTGTTTTATTTAGAATTTTTATCTGAATTCTAAATGACAGAAGACTGGTATTTGCTGAATCACAGTTCCTTTCCATTCCATTCTTGCCCACCTCCTGACAGGATTTGGAATGGAATCCATAAGCCTCAGGGCAGAGACATAGGTTGCTTCCAGCTAGACAACTCTTGGTCATTCAAAAGGCTTTGTGCAGCTATTTTCTCTCTTCCTCTGTAAGATACAGGGTGCATGCATGCTTTTGTGCATGCATGTGGGTAAAAGATGCACCAAGTTGTGGAAACACACCAGAAGAGTACAGAGGAAGAGGAATACAAAAGAGGAGGACATTGTCACCTACTTTAAAGCTATTGAATGAGTCAAAATGACCCCAAATCACCCATACTGAGGAATGAGGCTGTTTCCAGGGTACCTTAGGTCTCCATGGCTGCCTGATGTGGTGCAGCATCATTGATGTAATTCCCACATCTTGCAGGAAGCATCTGTCTGTGCTTAGTGTACTTGGAAAGAGATGGTTGAATACTGAAAAATACTTCCCTACTACATTTACTATTTTCTGCATGGGTTGCTTTGATCACTTAGGGCAACTGTTTCTGAGATGGAGTCCTTCATATGTTATGTGCTACAACATTTTGACCATTGAGCGTGGTGTCTGAAGTTGATGGGAGTTGAAGCCCACAAGATCTGCGTGGCACCATGTTGGGTAAGCTAACTTAGCAGATGGCACTTAGGAGATTGAAGGCTGTAGGTCTGGTACCTCAAAAGAACTAGGTTATGGCTTAAGCTGGTCTATGATCATAACAAATTGATGGAGTAAACTGGAAGTAAATGCAATTATACCTAGGCAATGAAAATATAGACTAGTTGTGCATGTTCTCTTTATTGCTTTTCCTCATTAGACTAAGACTGGATGCATTGAATGAGTGCAAATTCCATCTAGGCAAAGCCTTAAAGTTAGAGATTGCAGTGCTAGTGGATATCAATAATTCTGTCTCCTCTGAAGAGGGTATGGAAAGTTGGAGATTGTTTTACTTTGAAGCCCTTAGCAAGGCTGTCTCTATAGTGATGTGAAGTTTAAAATGCACTGACCTACCCTCAACTTTCAAAGCTGGCTCCTTTCCAAGGCTCTTGTTTACAGCGGCTGCTGGATTCTTTGCTTAGCAACATATTTAATGGGGCCACAGGGAATTTGGACTTCCGTCTAAATGAGTTTAGAATGCCAAAGAGGAGGAGCAATAGTTCAGGTGGAAGAGAAATGAAAAGAAAGTCTTAAGATATTTGGTCATCACCAGTAGTAAGCCTTTTCCTTCTCTCTCTCCAAAAATGGTAACATTTGGGGGGGGGGGCGTGCTTTAAAGTCACCACTGTAAAGAAGTCACAGCCTGATTATTTTTCCCTTTTCTGCCACAGAAGTGTATTTAAAAAAAAAAATCAAGTGCAGGCTGCTTCTTTCAGTCTTGTTGTCTGGCATGGAAATACTGCCAGGAAGTGAAAGAAGTGAAGTACTTCAATGATGTCAGTACAAAAGGGGGAAAACTCCTGTTTGGTAAAAACCAAACGGAAATCTCTGCTGACTATTTTTGATTGGACTTACTTGCCTTCCAACATAAGTGATTCAACGGGGTTGAAATTATGCTATTTGCACAGAAGATGGTTTCTTTCAATAGAAAACAAAAATGCTGGCTTTTTAAATGGGTGTCTTCCAATGTTCTAGCTCCACATAGCAATCTGCGGTGTGGGGTGAGGATTGAAAAAAATTGTTTTCATGAAAATCTGTGTGGTGGTTTAATTTGTCCCAATACTCTAGACACCACCTCTTTTTTCAGTGTTTCTGGGAACTAAGCAAAACTTTTTCCCACTACACAATTCATTTTCAGTGGTAAACAGCATTGTTTAGTGCAGGGAGTCCAGATGCACGATGCATTCTCTGAAACACTTAACATGTTGGCACAAAATAAACTCCAGCGTCATCCTATATCACTTGGTTGCTTTTATTTATTTAAAGGTTTTTTATTTATGTATTTAAGGTTGTTTCAGTAATTTTTGAGTGTTCCTGTTGTTGACACAATTGTGTGGGCCTCCACAATTCTGGGTGTTATTGGGGTTTCCTGGAATGTTCCCATATCCACAGTTTGGCAGTTGACAACACCTGCTCAGTGCAGTGCCTGTCAAGGAGGACCCATTTGACCAAAACAAACAAACAGAAAAGTTATTATTGCATGTGAATTATAGCTAGTGGTTTTCCATGTTGTAAATGCAGACATTACTCTGAGGATTAAAAAGGTTGGCTTTCCAAATTCATTTTATACTGTTATAAACTGGCAAAGTAAGTGTTGTATCTGTGGATTAGCTTTCACTGAAAATGATTACTTGGAGGTATGTCTCAAGTGACCCTCTTAGCCATCTTTTTAATTAGCTTAGTTTCTAATGTGATGGCTCTTTCCCTCTTCTTGCGTAGCTTAAATTCCCTGGAGTAGAATGTGCCATGCCACTAATACCAAAGAGGAAGAATTTCCCCCATGTTATTTGACCTGATTCCAGCAGAAATACACATGAAGTTGAGCAAAATATGACTTAACCAATGTCACATGAATAATAATATGTGTACAGTTACATATTGTACAGTTACATAACTGTACAGTATGTACAGTTACATACAGGAGACCTTGGGTCAGTCTTTATTTCAAAGCATTTGAGTGTATGCATATCTGTACTTTAACAAATACAATGAAATAAGAATCTGCCATTTTAAGAGTACATTCCTAAGCATGTTTATTCATACTCAGGTCTCTGGTATTTGATGACTCTTGCTCCTAAGCAAGTCTGCATAGGATTGCTGCCAAGGTCTTACCTTAAAAACTGCTTGTGGTGTTCCAATTGTTACTTGAATAGTTTAGTGGTGTTTTGAAGATAATAATTATTCCATATAACACGTGCATTTCCACAACATAAACCTTTGAAATGTTAATACGGAGCAGAGAACATGCACAAGAAGAAGTAAATAGCTTGCTTTGTGTTCTGGAACATGGGTGAAATCCCCCCTTTTTGGCAGGACTTACTTTTTCATTAGATCCCAACAATCCCCCACCCAGACTTCGAGAGTTGGCGTAGGGAAACCAATTTAAATCTGAGCTCTAATGTGAGGTGTAGGGGGTGCTTCTAAGATTTGGACTGGATTTTCTGTACCTATTCCAGGATAATAATAACATTGCAATGAGCTATGGATGTAATATTATGTCTGGTTTGCCCTTCAGAACTAATGCATTTTGAGCCCAGATATTTGTCTGAGTACTAGAACTGATCGGTGCTCACAGTCTTTCTTCACAATAATTTATTTCTGGTTACTTTCATTGGTCTTCATTTGAGCCCTACAATTTAGGTCGGAAGGATGTCATTGCTGCTGCTGCTGCTAAATAATTGGGAATCACTCATCCTTACTAATCTGGTGTGATTGCCCAGAGATCTACCAGTGAGTCCAGATCTCCCACCTGCTCACCTCTCTTCTAGATGGGTAGTGATGTTAGTGCTGCAAGACTCTGCTTTTGTTGTAACTGCAGTGTGAAGTTATTTTGGATTGGAAAAAAAACAGTTTGAAAGGAACTGATTGGAAAGTAAACAATTCCATAACATTTTTTAAATGGAAACTGGTTTGTGGTCCACATTTTTGGTCAAAGAAATTAACTTAAGCAGTAGCAAGTATGAATTTGGTTCTGTGTCATCTCTCTTTATATTCAAGAGATTATAATAAACAAGAATATTTCTGGTACTTAGTAATTCAAATGAAGTCGGTATGAGCACTGCTTTATGGAAAAATAATTTTATTGTAACATTGAGATATGCATATTTATTATTCCTTATACAAAAAAGTTGTTGAATTCTTACAATAGTATCTGTTTCATTAATGTGATTTTAAATGTAGATTTGAATAAATTTCAGTTACAGAGAAAGTGCTTATTGTAATCTAGACTTTGTCTTATTAAAAACATGTGTTAGGATTTTTAATTCACACTTAAAACAAAGTATTAGGAATATACTTGTAACAAGTTTTGTCTGTGTTGTAGTCGAAATCCAGAATCTACATTATTTTCATTCATTTGTACAATTTTAGAATCTTGAATGAGGCATTGAATAATCCTATACATGTTTATTCAGAATAAGTCTTAAGTGCCTATTCAGATATTTTTATGATGTCGTAATATGGTGCAAGTGGGAGTCTTCCTAGCTGGTTGTCTCCATTTACATGAAGGTTCTGAAGCAACAGAACTCAAGTTCACTGAGGTTCTCTGAATGCCATTTCATTTGGACTTGTTGCATTAGATTGCGGTAATGTGGGGGCAGGGGCATTGTTTGTTTGCATGAACATTTGCGCATATGTTTGACCATATTTTACCAAGCTATGCACATTTTCTCCCATTGATTCAAGTGAGTTTGAACAGAGGTTTCAAACATATTTTTCAAACATAAGCAAATTTGAATGGTCTGTTTTGGTTTTGTTTCATGAATAACACCGAAAGCGCAGAAAGATACACATTTCAACTGTCACTGTGTTTTGCTCCGTACTGATAAATTTCTCCAGCACCTCTTCTTTTTGTTAAGATTCTCTAGGCAGAAAACAAGAATTGTAATAGGATTCCATAATCAGGATAAATCTTCTGACGCAGCCTAGGCCATCCAGCAACTTCAGGCTGGGTTATTACGCCCCACACAAAGGTTCTCTCCTGTAGGCTCTCATGAGCCACTGTGATGTAGGGAAGTTCTGGAGTGAGGACCCAGGAGATCCATGTTGTAGTCCCCACTCAGACATGAAGATCACCGGGAGATTTTTGGCCAGGCACTCATTCTCACCCCAACTCCACCTCACAGGGTTGTTGTGAGGATAAAATGGAGCTGTGTAAGCTGCCTTGGGTATCTCAGATGGGTGGGGTATAAATCCAGTATCACCATCATCCTCATAATACAGCTCTAGGGGGGAAAGAAAAAAGAAAAGTGAACTATCCTTAGAGTACAAGGGGCTATTTACAATGAATTTACATTTCTGACACTCAAGGCCAGGAGCCTTCAATAAAATACATGGGGAAGGTTGTAGATTCCCTGTGCGACATGGGGCACACATATACAGCTTTGGTCGTTAGTTAAGAATATACATTTTTGGCTCTCAGAAGGCAATGACTATTATTTTTAAGATAATTTTTATCCTTTTTTGGGTTCTCTAATATACATGTGAAAAGTTGTATTTTTAAGTATCGGATTTGGCACTCCTACTGAAAAGCAGCATTCAGGATATTGACCCCAATACATCTTTTTGCCAACAGCCTAGCCTCCTTTATCTTGTTCTTTAATGAAAGTTCAAAATATGAAAAAGGTGGTATAAGCCTGTAAATAAATTTTGGTTTGTCTGCACAGGGCACTTACGTCAGAGACAAAGCATCTCCCACTAGTGCTTGAAACAACATTAAATTCTGTCAGATTCCCTTAAGATCCAGGCTTTTACTGGTTGCCACAGATATATGAGATCTCACTGCCAGTCTTTGATTCCTTGGAACTGTCAAAATTAGGTGTCAAAGAATGTACTCACATTTTCTCAGCGCTTCTTTTCTGAAAGAGACTCTGCACATGCTCTGGAACCAAGGCTTCGTTCAAGCATGTCAAATGTAGCTTCTCAGAGATGTAAGGTACCAGTTGCACACACACTTTAGTAAGTTTCATTGAACCCCGTGGGACTCATTGCTGAGTAAACATATATTTTACATTAAAGTATTTGTGCTACATAATCATTGATTGAGGGTGTGGTCTCTGGCGGAGCTCAGAACCTTCTGCACTTGGAGGATTATTGTCCTCCTTTGCAAGGTAGGAGTGAGGAGGCCCGAGAGATGGAGACTTTATTTCCGTTAAACAGTCGCCACTGTGTTTTTGAAAGTATAGAGAGGGATTGTGCTAGTAGAAAGCTTTCAGTTTTATGCAATTAACTTTTTGTTTTCTTTGCATTTCATCATATCTTGTTCACTTAAGACTTTTCCTCCAATATGAAAAAGCAGACTGTTGTTAATAACCACTCTCAAGCTTTTCATTATTGAATAGACATAATGAGAACACAGTGATAATTGGCTATTTTCTTATTTTTTATTTAAAGTGGTGTCCGACTGTTTTCATTTGGTGCAATTGTTGGGAAGAGTAGCAAAAATCTAATGTAATTGGTTTCATCAATAGAGTGCTGCACATATATATTAGTTAAAGTGCAGCAGGAGAATGTTGTACTGTTTGTTCTAGTCTGCATAAAATCTAAAATGAATTCCTTATTACCATAACCTAAACAATGAGCTTGCATGCTGCCTTTGGTGAACTCCAAACGGTGATCTGTCCAATTACTTTTGCTGAATGCTTTTGAGCAGCAGGTAGGTAAGAATTAATTGTATTGAAATTGAACAGTTATTTAAAACAGAGAACAAATGTTATGCAAAACATGTTTTTTCTCCTTCTGTGTATGACTCCAAGAACCTTGTAGTTTTTCCCTCTTATTCTCTCAGCAGGAAAAAATGGGTCCCTGAATGGTTTGCAGTAGACATTTAAGTCTTTAAATGAATTGTGAAGCCATATCTTATACCTTTCCATCTATCCGTCTAAGTAGAGGGAGCAACAGTCTGGGCATCATGGATTCATGAATTGATGACGTTGCTGTAACGTCATGTTTATCAGCTGGAGGCCATGGAAGCTCTTCTCACCTAGTTCCACTGCCATGCATGCATAAAATTCCAGTGGGGCAATGACTGTATGGAAATGACTAGCTATCCTGGAAGCTTTGACTTTTGAATTTTTGCCTTGAAGGAGGGGAGCCACCCCAACAATGCAAATAAGTAATTTTGGTGTATGTGACATTTGTGAGGCAGCATGATAATTTTTTTTGGGGGGGGGGTCTTCTTTACTCATTGAACTACTCATGGAAGCACTCACATTTTCCCAGAATGCTGCAGACATTGTCGAAAGGTATTCTGGGGGGTGGGAGCTAGTAGCTACTTTTATACAATCAATGGAAACTATATACATCATGTACAAAACAGAAAAGACTGCATATAGTGCCTATAATTTAGACTGGGCACTATTTCCAATGGAATTGAATTCAGTAATTTATCTCAAGCAAATCAAATGCAGTCATTCACAATATTCACTTACTTATTACATCTCTGTACTTCCCAATAGTAGAAGCTCTTGAAGCAGTTCACAATAACTGATAGAGAAAAGGCAGAGGAATATTGCACTGCACCTTGGACTTTACTGTTGCAAAACGGAGTTCCTTCTAAAACCATCAAAAACTGATTCCCCTCAAAAGGAAGGAAGGAAGGAAGGAAGGAAGGAAGGAAGGAAGGAAGGGAAGGAACTTTGTGATGATATGTAATATTTTACATACAAATGTGTCTAGATTATGGATCCAATATATAAGGAGGCACCATGTTGGGGAAAGCTGGTTTGGATACTAATCCAGTCTGGTTCAGATCTAGACTTATGCTGATGCCCTTTGCCTGGCACCTGCTGGCAGATCTGTAATAAACATACAAAAATTATGTCAACAATTATGCTCCAGCAGTTGCTGCTCATTTCCCTACCAAACCTGTCAAAAATCCTCCAAATGTACCAGCTTCTAAGAGGGAAGTAATTTGTCATGGGAAGGATATGCACAGACACATGCACTAGTAGCATTTCTGGAAGGTTTGAAACACTACTGCTGGTAAGTATTCTCCTAGGAGACTTTTTAACCCCAATAAATCAATTATAAGCTAATTATAAGCTAATTTCACATGTGCTTTGAAGAAAAAATGTCAACATGATGCACTTCTTTTAGTACAGCATTTTCTCTAATCCCTCCACCTCCACTTATAAAATCTACCAAGGTGGGAGAGTGTGCCTAGTTTTTGTCTTAACCAGTTATTGGACAGTCATATGGTACCGAACTGGGAAATAGACATTGCATTATCACCACAGGATATAGCTCCAAAATGTTGCATGGTTGGATGATCACTGTGGGTAGTTTCCAAAGCCCCTCAGAAGCCCTGATGTTGGTTCAGTGTTGACTTACTACATAACAACCAAAAAGATGAAGTGATGATTCTCACCTGCCATGGAAATCTGTAAGTTGCAAACATACCTGCAATTTGTATGTCTTCTCTTGGTAAAGATGTGCATGCCCATCCATTGGGTGGTGCATGCATTCAAGTACAGGTGCTGGCAAATTCTTGGCAGCTGATTAGGCAATCTGGAAGCACACAGGGATAGGCTGGAATAGTGAACAACCTCAGGCTAAATGCAGCAGATCTGAGGGAGAGATTTATAGCTGGTAATAGTATTGACAGTCCCTTGGGCTGCAACGAGATCAAACCAGTCAGTCCTAGAGGTGATCAACCCTGACTGTTCCTTAGAAGGACAGATACTGAAGACAAAACTCAAATACTTTGGCCACCTAATGAGAAGGAACAACTCCCTGGAGAAGAGCCTAATGCTGGGAACTATTCATGGCAAAAGAAGAAGGGGACGGCAGAGGATGAGGTGGCTAGATGGAGTCACTGAAGCAGTTGGTGTGAGCTTAGGTGGACTCTGGGGGATGGTGGAGGACAGGAAGGCCTGGAGGAATGTTGTCCATGGGATAGCAATGGGTCGGACGTGACTTTGCCAAACAACAACAGGAGTGGCTTTCTGGAGATGACTTAATTTTTAAGATCGGGACAATGTTGATGTAAATTTTTATGCTGCCTTTAGAGACAAAGTCCTCAAGATGGTTTGCATATAAAATGATAAAGTAAAATGTAATGTGAACTAAAATGCTACGACAAAACTTTTCTTGAAAATAACACTGTATGTAAATTCTAATTTATAAAATAAAGAATAGCATCCATTCATTTTGAAGCAGACCAGAACATCCAAGGGATCCAAATAACTCATACCTTCTAGGCCTATATGGAGTTGAGAACCCACCATCTTTTCAAGATCTGATTCAAGAATGCCACATTAAGTACTGGATGATAATTATCCTGAATCAAGATATCCATGTGTGTGTTTTATCAAGGTTGAACCACTGCTGCCTTAAGTGCTGTGGAACCAATACGTTCTTTCAGAGAGGCTAAGATAACTTTTCAAGCTCAGTTACTTCAACCTTGACAGATTTTAATATTCAGGAAGGGCTTGGACTCAGTGAGCAGGTGCCAGGCCTCAAACCTCCAAGAAACACGTCAGTATCATCTAGCTGTACAAGCTGAAACCTGTCAAAGACATGACTAGGTGGAACCTTGGTGGACCCATCTCTAACCCTATTAAAACAATGATCTCCAGGTCAGAACAATGTAGATTATTTTGTCTACAAAACATAACACACACTGGCCACAGTGCACCTTTGAGGCCTCCATCTAATTTCCTGATTTTTACACTGGCTGACATTGTGTCGATGTTATTATTATTTATTTATTTGGAATTTTTGTATGCCATCCCATTCACATAAGCCTTGGGATGGCTTCCAACATATAAATAAATATCTATACAAATACATATAAAATCTGGAAACATCCTGGCTAATAATTTAAAACCAATAAATAAAATCAGCAATTATTAAAATATTGTTTAAATAAAAAGGTCTTGGCCTGGTGCTGAAAAACAAATAACGACAGCGTCAGGCGGACCTCTCTGGGGAGCACATTCCATAAGTGGGGCACCACCACAGAGAAAGCCCTTCTCCAGGTACTCACCCTCCTAATATCTTTCACGGAGGGTTCCCGGAGAAGGGCCTCTGCCGCTGATCTCAAGGGGTGGGAGGGCAAATATGGATGTAGGCGCTCCTTTAGATATCCAGGTCCCAAGCCGTTGAGGGCTTTATAGGTAATAACCAGCACCTTGAATTGGGCCCGGACTTCGATGGGGAGCCAGTGAAGCTGATAGAGGACTGGGGTTATGTGAGAACAACGCCCAGTCCCTGTCAGCAACCTGGCAGCTCCATTTTGCACCATCTGAAGTATCCGGACCGTCTTCAAGGGCAGCCCCACTTAGAGCGCGTTACAGAAGTCCAATTGGGAAGTAACCCGATTGTAGATAATGATGGCATGGAAGGAACATTTCATTGCTATCACTTCTGTTGGTGCTTGTGCCCTGGCTGAAATTCTTTTGTTCCCTCTGTGACCAAGAGTGACATAGGGAACAGGGGCTTGATTTCAGACACACAGGGCTCCTTCACTGAACCCCATTGGCGCCTGACAAAAGACAACAGAAAATGTATACAGAATCTGTGGGTCACTTCTGTCAATAATGCCAGAATGTATCTTCCAGTTATTGAAGAAAACTGTTCCTTGCAATTAGTTCTGTTTAAACAACACAACAAAAGTATACTGGGATTATTGCTGTGCCAAGCAAAATGTTCCCTGATCTGTAATGTCCTGGCCTTGGGGTTGGGGAGAACCCAGTGCTGTTTCTGTAGTGCTAATTTTGTAGATTAATCCCAGAAGGTCTTGATTGTAACTTCACCTTCAAAACTGTTGGATATGGTTCTTCTCTTTATTTCCCCAGCCTATGATTCTGACAAAGGTACTTTGTTTCTAGTTCTAGATCACAGCCTTGAAAGCATAGATGCAAGGGCCCTTTCCTGAAACACTTTAAGAATGTAAATTCTACTCCATAGTGTTGGTCCATGGGACAATCCCCACAAAAGAAATCTCCTTCAGACTGCCATCTCTTGCTCTTTGAATAAAGGAGCTTTCAGATTTCCAGATGAAGGAAAGAGAATAGAATTTGAAGCCACTGTGATTTGATTATAGTGAATGAGAGTCAGTAACTACTTTAAGGGGAGGCAGATGGGGCTCTTTTCCACCCTCATAAACAATAACACTAAAAGGGATGTCAGCTAATTCGGTATCTGGAAAAGGCCATCTGGCCTTTTTTCAACTGTATTCATACTGCAAGTATTTCTTTTTTCCCCATTTATTCTACTTTACATCTAATTGTTAGGTTTTATTTCTGTATTGATGGATGCCTTTAATTTTTTACCTTAAGACGACCCTACTGTGAGAATGGATACAGCACAATGACAAAGAAACTAAGTGAGTAATCAGGAAGTTTGAACTGAAATCGTTAGATGGTCTTAGGGAAAGCCTTTTTCCCCCCTGTACCTAGTGCTCGTTCCAGGTTTATGAGAGCCCTTGGGCAAGACGCCTGCTGACCACCGTTGTTCCCAGCCACTTTTGCTCCACATCCTCTTTAGGGTCTTTGCTTTCATTTGCTTACTTGACAGACAGAATGCCAGTGAGCAAGTAGGCAGTGATATGTACTGTTCCTATTTCTCACTACCACCATTGTCTGGGACAGAAGGGAAGACAGATGAACAAGCAGGTTTCAAAGATGAAGAGGTGCCCATCCATGACCTACTGGCACTGGTCTTGTTTGGACCAATCCTTTGTCTGCAAAATGGGCTGACCTACTTTATGGATTGCTGTAAGGATTACAATGATCATGCAAGTGAGTTGCATTCCACACTCAAAAACATTACCAGGGCTAGGACACAATTGGTTGCTGTAGGAAACAGTATACTGGACTAGATAATGCTTTGGTGTGGTCTAGGAGGCTATGCTTACAAGCTTTTCTGCCTTTTCATATTTTGGGAAGCAGAAAAATAGAAGGTGAATGTTAGCCCATTACTAAAGAAGAACTAAAGAATTCAGTCAGCCTGGGACTTCAGTGAAATTTTGGTACATTAAGTGCTCATGAAAGGTTCACTTGTAAGTCAAAGCCTAGGAGGACTTTAAGGGATACAGCAAGCAATTTGAGCATCTTTAATCAGTATTTATCATTTTACATAGATTTGTTATAGCAACACTTTATGTCTCCTACGTATCTCCTGTAATGTTTATAGTTAGTTGCCAGCATTTGGAATGGCTTCTTTTGTTGAGTTTCTTCTTTAGGATTTGATGATACCCCTTTTCCTGGACATCATCAGATATATGGACAAGAAAATAATTATGCTTCAGCTGTTATCTTAAAAGTCTTCAGTGTGTCTTTGGCTTATACCCTTTTCCTTTTCTTTCCATTAAAGTTCAGTACCATTTTATGTCAGTATTTGGTCTCCAGATAAAGAATTGATTGGTGCACATTCATTATGCCTCAGTCACTTTAGAGTTTTCCCATTTGCAGTTAAAGTGGTGCACAAATGTACATGTAGAAACCAATATTAATGATGGGCTGACTCCAAGCTAAGTTAGTTTTACTGTAGTCCAGTTGAAATCAATATAAAAAATAGGTCTGGCTGAGTAAACGAAGGAGCTTTGGAAGCAGGCATATATCATTACAAGGAAATGTATTTGTTTGGTGTACTTCAGGCACTTGGTTATTTGGTGGGAAGACTGCATTTACTTTTAAATTGTTCTGTGATCTAAGTAGAGGCAGCTATGAAGGTTTCCTGTGGCCAAACCCCATAGTTTTAATAGACAACTTAACACTGAGAACCTGGATATATTGAGTGGGGAGCATTTGGTCAAGCAACCACTGTTAAGATTTCTGTGTATAATGATGGACCTTGGATTCTGTGTGCCCAACCAAATAGTTTTGGTTGGAATGTCGCCACTCTGATACTGTCTGGCTAGGACAGAGAGGGAATGAGCACATTTTGACTTAGAATTGTAATATTTTGAGAATAGGAACAGAGAAAACTAGAAAATACCTGGTGTCTTGGTAGCCACTTTGAAATTGATTGGCATCAATGGTAGTAATTAGATGCTGAATTAAGTAAGGTGATAGACTAACCAATATGTTTTGTCAGCTTATTTACTTTACTGAAAAAAGAGATGAATAGGAATAGATCTTAAGACAGGTGACATGGAGACAGAAGGTTAACCTATCCTATGTGCCTTTTATAAAAGAGGAAGATAACTCCTGGATCTTTTCTATGTAAATAAAGAGCAAGCCCTTTCTGGTTGTTTATTCTTGCCATTGTATATGCCTGCCTTTGAACGTAAAAGAGAGAATATGAAGTGCAACTGGGAGAAATGGTTACATCCCCTCCTCAGTCCCAATATATAACAAATATTGGGAAACTGGGATGCTGGGAAGAGAAGGAAGTTCTTAAAATCCCACCCAGTGGGATTTCACCTCCCATTTATCCCTGCCAGCACAGAGAAGCCACTACGGTAGCAGTGCTGAATCTTTGTTGGGGCCCCAAGTTTCTGGCTTAAACAGAAAGTGAAATCTTGAGTGGTGTTTCGTAGGTGAAGCAAATCAAAATCCAAAGTTCGGCCATACCTTTATTAGGAATGTCGGTTGTCCTATTAAAAATATCCAGTTATATAATTAGGAGTCCTATGGTGATGAAGTTGCTAGAAATTTTAATACCACATTTGGTATAGATTTTAGGACTACAAGAAAAAAAATAGAAGACAAGAATTGTAAAAAATGTGATCTAGGATCCTAGACAACGACAACTACTACTACTATTACTTTTGTGTCAAGTATTATACAAAATACCTCATACAAAATATAAAATTGCTCTGTCTGCCTCTCTGCCTGGTTCTGTGGCAAGGAGCAGGAAAACTTCACCATCTAGTTCTGGACTCGGGGCCCTCTGTCTGGTAGTGTTGAAAGTGATGGTGGGGGTAATGCTTTGTCTCTTGCTTCCTTGCCCTGGGCTTTCTCCTAGTACTATTGGTGAGTGGAAGGGAACGTGAGTAGAACTTTCTCAGAAGTGACACTTCTTTTTAAACGGAGGATAGTTCCTACTGATTGCATAAGTTTGCAGCCCAACAGCATGCATTATTATAGTTTATAATACATTTCCATGATCTTCCTTGCCAGTATGCCAGTGCTGGGATTTATAGAATTTTTCCTGCCTAAACATGCATAGGATTAAACCCATAATCACCTAAAATAAGGGACAATGTAGACTTTCTGTGACTGCAATGAAATTATGAAACTGTGATTAGACTGTATAGGCAGACTTCTTTAGCTGCAAACAACTAGATTTACACCCCCACACACACACACACAATATCGCTTTAGAATAAATGGATTTAAAACTGAGGCAGGAACTGTAATAAGTGAATGTGCACAGTGGTTCATTTCCATTAAACCGTTCCAAATATTTTATAAAACAGTCTTTTGCTAGTTTGTGCATTTTAAATTTGCTGTTTAATTGTCCAAGGAATAGGATTTGCTCATACCACTTCTGTCGATCATTTTTCACACAACTTTAAGATGACAATATAGCCCTTTTATATGTGTGTGTGCAAGTGTGTGTGGGTGTGTGTGCGCGCACACATATTTGGTCAAGCAGCTCAGGGTTGTCCAATCCCCTTCCCACCAGCTTCCTGAGCCAATGAGACTACCCCCATAAGGACCGGGGTACTCCTATGAGTGCTGTGGACTATGGTATGGGGGGAAATCATGGAAGAAGCTTTGTTTTCTCCATTCACAGACAATGTTTATGCCATCTCCTCTTCCCCTCAGCCTCCTGTGCCACATTATACTTCATCTAGCAGGGGCTCCAACACTCAGAGGAGGGAGCAGGGAAGTCCACATCCATATGCTCTTGCTGCATGAAGAGACCGAGAGCGAACTCATTCCATGTGGGAATGTATATAGAATATTAACTGAACACAACTTTAGGGGCATGTTATTGAACATTGTTATATGTATTAGCAGGTGGGAAACAGATGAAGCAGGGTGACATGATGTAGCCACATTGAAGTCTTGTATATAATTCTTGATTTACCGGTGGGATTCCTTTCTCAAATCACAAAACCTATGAGTGTAAGAAAGGGCTTTGGCAAAAGCAAAGCAGTATACAAGCAAATGGACCAACAATTAATGCACTCAAAGGTAGTGGTGTTCATTCATACACATGCATGTGTATCCATGATGGGGAAAAGAAAAAAAAAGGACACTGTGACTAGGCTGATGACAGGGATCTTTCAGGCTTTGATGACTGGAATGAGAGTAATTACTGAAGTATAATTGTTTTTCATTACTGTATATAGTAGCCATTTAATAATCCTGGGAGAATGATTGTATACATTATTTAGTTTGTGTGAAGGAACATAGTTTCACACTGCCAAATTATACTTTCATTAATACTCTTGAATTTCAATTGAGAATATGATCAAACAATATTTGTAGCTCGTGCTCAGTCCAGAGACTGATGAACTGTATTTTGTATTTGATAATGATCTTTGAGTTTTTAGTACTTACCAGAGTTTTTTATTTGCAAACAAAAGTTCAAGAACTAGTATACAAAATACAGTTAACACGCTTATTGGTTTGTATATGTCGCATTAGTACTTTGCCATGGATGGACAGGCAAAATGTATCAGGTCATTCAAGCTGATACCTGAATGAAACTGAGAATGTTAAGAAGTTACATGACAAACTGTAGAACAGCTAATCTAATCTATGCAGAAATAATTTATTCTTGGAATTCTTGCACTTTAGCCTGCTTTACATGTCACTATTTTGTGTCAGTGATCTTAACTGTGTTGCTTGAAACAAATGCAATTCTAAGCCCTGAGCTATATCAGTAACAGGTTTTTAATGTACTGCTGCTCAAAAGACAAACATACAAGATACATGAACAAGTTCTTGCTGACCTATACAGTGCTGGCATTATAATAGGTCATATTTCAAATACTGTGTGTTTGATAAATAGCTTGCCTCTAAAAAGCTCTATCTTCAGTGCTAAAATCTCTCATGATGTATGGGCACATCTGGCTGATAAATTCTAATGTCAACATGTGTGTGCTAGTGATTCATCAGGTTTGTAAAGAGTATGCTCAGTGAAACATGTTGAATTCATAAAGATACAGTTTTTTGAAATTACAGAATTACCACTGGAACTTTCCACTCTCCCACCATAAAGACCTTTTGAAAACTGTTTGCATGTTGCAAGCAGCCATTAAGATTTTTTTTTTAATTGACACATTTAAGTTTGGAGGCAAATGGATCATTTTCAGACAGTTACGAGGGAGATTTTAACCAACCAGTGGCAAACTGACAGTATGTGGCAGCCTGGGAAAATGAAGACAACAGGAGAACATTAAGAAAGCACTACAGCTTATAAAAGTTGCACTTCTGGTGTTTTCTGAAATCCACATAATTAATAGTTCAGTCATTTTGTAACACTTGTGTTAAAATTCCCTGCCATTTGTAGGATATAAAATGGTTGATCAAATTAACTTTGAATTCCTGTATGAATGTGAGTTATCGTCTTTAATGTTCGGCCTTAGCTTGGCTTTTTTTGTTTTTGGAAACAACGTAATTGTAAGGAACTGCAAATCTCCAAGAATGACAACTGTTTTGCTCATTCAAGCAATAAAGCCATGTATGGATTATTCAAAGCTCCAGGCCAGAAGAGGGCATGCCAGGTATAGTGACTAGCTGTTTATCATTTCTTATATTTCTGTTATGTTTTTCTGCTATGATGAAGCTCAAGGTATGCTATCTTGGGTTTCCAGGTATTTGACAAAAGCTTGCCCTGATTTGCTTAAATTACTCCATCACATGACTTCAGATCATAACTTTTCTATCACGCCAGTGGTTGCCTCACTGTTTATCTACAGGGCTTTCTCGTCAATATTGACCTAAGGCATTTTGCAACCTGAAGAGCCCACATGGTAGCCACTCCCACTCAGACCAACATTTTAAAGTTTCTCATGGTACCATTCTGAGTTTCTCATACATCCCTTATGCGAAAAAAGTCCTGCCATTTTGTTGTATTCTAGAACCAAGCCCTGTTCCCTTTTATTGTATAGCTGCTATTGCCGCTTTTCTTTTACCACTTCTGATTAACTGCTTTTCTGGCTTTGTCCCTCAGACTACCTTCTTGACAGTGTGTTAGATTATATTCAAATGTTTATCTTTTTCGTGATCTTGATATTGTTGTGCTTTAAGATTTTTATTGGGTAGAGTAAGTGTTTGTAATGTGTAACTCACACTACAGTACTTATGAGACTAATAATAATTTGGAGACTTTGGAATACTCCTTCAATTATACATTACATCTATTTCCTGGGAGATAAACACACACACACATTGTGAAAAATTACCTTAGAGCTCAAGCAGTGAAGAACATACCATTTTGAAACATACTTAAGAGACCAATTTGTTGTGTACATTTTGGTAAAACCACAGCCTAAAACATATATGTTCTAGGCAATCATGCCTGCATTTCCACAGGAAATTATGGCTGTATTTATCAGAGATTAAAATGCATGTGCACCTCAGAAGAAAGTCTTTAGAAAGAAAGAAATCCAAAATATTTTGATTGTAATCAAAAATTGTATTTTTTCCTCATAAAAAAAGTTTCACATACTCACTGTGTCTACTCTACAGAATTTGTCCATTTCATTACACCACGGGTCAATTCTAGTTTTATTGGGTCACTGCAAAAATTCGTGGCTAATGTGTGTCATACAACACAGGAGGAGGGTATTACTCAGTTCCACTATTCCTACATTTAATTAAAAAACAACAAATACAGAAAAAATTCTCATCTACTTGCACTGTTTAGACAGCACTGAGTGCCTCTTAGATTATAAGAAGCCACATCATAGAGTCCTAAAAAAACAATTTGGTTGGCACAGAACTCTTCCAAGACAGGTGTTTGTTTTTTTTTAAAAGATACCACACCAGTAAATATTTGTATTTGAACCCAACACCATCCACAAAGTCCAAGATTTTGATTTTTATGGAGGAATGTTTTTTCTTTCTTTTTTGCTTTTGTACAGGGCACAGCGACAGTCTTGTGCACTGCCAGTTTAAAACTGCGTGGTAATGTTGCTATTTCAGGCTATGTTAGCTGGAACCCCTATAACTGTTGCTTGGACTTCTAGTGCTGTGCTTTTCTCTTTCCCAGTATCCCAAAGGGTGATTAGAGGAGGATAAAGCTCACTGAAGGAAAATGATTGTTTCTTCAGGTAATTCCTGAAATAGCTGTGTCCTGCATCACAGTTCATTTCATGGGAGATGCAACTGAAGAGAAAGACTACACAAAAGAATCCCAAAAGGACACCAAGGCAGGCAAGAAATGTTGTGATGTTGCTTTTCTTGTATGTCGCCATTGCCATATCCAATCCTTTTGTGGTAACATTGATGCATTGTCTTGCATTTTGTAGTCGGACGGTGGGAATGTCAATACAAATTTTATATTCCGTTGATGGGGAGAGATGTGTAAAATTATAGACCCTTACATGAGATGGAATTCGGGCACTCTGTGAAGCCAAGGAGTTTTCATCTTTTGGAAAAGCAGTCCATCTAATGGTGGTTCTCACTATTTTAGAATGTGCTTTCCAGGACAGTAGAATGGAATTAGATCGAACATCTTCTACTTTAATAGACAAAGATTTATGGTTATCCTGGGGGAAGGATCCATCCACATTGATCATAATGGATTTTAAATCTGCACCGACTAAATTAGTGGCTATGCATGTGTATAGGCCACTTTCCTTTTGTGTTATATCACTAATGTCTAGCGTTCCTTCTGAATGTACATAGTACTTGAGAGAAACAGTGTTGGGCAAAAGTTTCTGACCTGATGGAGTTATCCAGTAAACTTCAGGTTCTGGTTCTGCAGTTGCTCGACAGTGTAATGAAATGTAGCTGCCTGTTTCTAAATTTAGGCTTGAGGGAAAACTTTCTGGGGCTATCAGGGGAAGGCAGATTTCCATCATTTCCCTGAAATGAATCTTCCTCACATTTTGGCCTTGAAATTCAGGAGGGTCTACACAGAATAGTGATTCTGGCTCCATGAATCTAATGCTAGTTTTATTCATATTAATCCACCGGATGACACAATCACATCGAATTGGGTTGCTGTGCATACTGATTTCCTTGAGGTTAGGCAAAGATTCAATTGTACTGCGATACAGGGCACTAAGAGCATTACTGTTGAGCATGAGTGATTCCAACCGGGGAAGTCGATAGAATGCATTTGGATGTATATATGATAATCTAGGATTATTGGTTGCTTCTATTTTTCTCAGATCTGGTAAATTGTCAATAGCCAAGTTGTCTATAGATATCAGTTCAGGCATGTTATTAATTCCCAATTCTTTGAGGTGTACCATATTGCTAAAATCCCCTCTTCGTATTCTGTTAATGGGGTTTTTGTTTAAATCTAAAAATTTAAGATTTGTAGCCTTTTGAAGAGCTGTACGGGGCACTTTTACTAATCTGTTGTCATAAAAAGAGATGCTTTCTAAATTTTCAAGGCCAACTAAGGCATTATCAGGTACTTCTGTGAGATTTATGCCTGCTAAAACCAGGCTCCGCAGATTGCTAAGGGATTTAAAGTTCATATCTTTGATTCTGATGATTGGATTTTCTCCAATCATAAGAATCTCCAAATTAGGAATAGCTTCAAACCACTTACTGTCGATGAATTGCAAACTGTTGGAATTGAGATGAAGTCTAAGAAGATTATCAAGGCCTGTGAAGGCTCCTGGTGCAATTGTGGAAAGAAGATTGTGATTAATGTAGAGTTCCTGAAGATTGCTCAGTCCAGAGAGGCATTTGTCAGGCAATTCTGTAAGTTTGTTTTCCTCCAGGTAGACTGAAAGAAGTTGGGGTATCTTTCGAAGTTCGATGTTGGCCACTGAGGACAAACTGTTCTGAGATAAATCCAAACCAGTAAGGTTTACTGGGAATTCAGATGAATATTCAATTTTTTTAATGTTGTTTGCCTGTAGGAGTAGAACCTGTGTGTCAGCAGGTAATCTGGTCGGAAAAGCAGAAAGGCCGGCATCATTGCAGTCTACTGTTGAAGCTTCCATGTATATAGATCTTGGCGTAAACCACGGTCTTACTTCACATGTACATGACTGTGGGCAGTCTGCTTTTTTATCTACAGCTTGTACTAGTGCAGTAATAGTCAGGCCAAGTAAAAAGTGAACTTTGAGTGGCATGTCCTTCATCTTAGCTCAATATTCCAGGAAAGTAATTGGCTGTTAATAATTGCACAATTACAGTTTTTAAGTTCAATAAGAGTTGCTCATTTGATAAAACAAGCACTTGCATCTGTCAAATGATGCATGCTAAAGAACCAGGAAACCCCTCTGTTTCTAGGAAATAAGTGGCACCTTTGCAATCACTTTGCCCAGTTAAAAGAGGCATATTCGGGGAAGGATGCTCTTCTTTTCATAAGAATAAATACAGCAGTGTATTTGAATGTGAGGTCCATCCAGAAGGTGGAAGAAAGGAAAGCAGGACACTTATATGGAAGTGTTAACTTTAGATCCCATGATGTTGTTCTTCACTTCTGTTGTTTTGGAAGAGAGACCTACAATATAAGGGAAGTGTAAATTAGTTATTGCACCTTCAAAAACAACTTAGGCATAAATATTGTTTTAGGTGGAAAAAGTACTGTGTTTACTGCACATGATATTTAAACAGTTGGACAGATTAATCCTAGAAATCTGTGAGGGCACATCTGTCTAAAACACTCCTAGCTGAGCAATAATCTGAAGTGTGTGGAGGGCAGGGGAGAAGCAGTAAGTATGTAAATTTATATACATTTTATCTTAGAGCAACATGCCTTGGATTTTGAATCTTAACTGATGTTACAATGTATTATTCTTGACACTGCAACCCTATGTGCCTATTCAGAAGCAAGGAAGAAGAACCAAAGAGGGAAAGAAGAGTCTCAAGTGCTTATGGAAAGCCTTTTATTCTTTATTTTGCCCAACATTTTTCAGAAATGCAAGGGTCCTTTTTCAGGAGCTGCAGTAAAGATAACAAAAACGCAACAGCATTTTAGTGCTACTTGAAAATGTATAAAACCCATATTGTTATTGTTATTACATTCCACTTATATCCCACATTTTTTTGCCTTTTGCAAGGAACCCAAGATGGCTTCCATTGTCCACAACATTTTCATGAGCAAGTGGCCAGAATTCCATTTTCCCAGGTCTCTAATCCAACACTAACCACCAAGCCATGCTGACTCTCTCTAGTGATAGACTGTCAGGCTGCATTCTACATTTATGAAATCATTTTTTTAAAAAAATCCATATAACCCTTATAACCAGTAAGTTGGCACTTACACTGAAATTCTATTGAAATTATTGAAACCAACACAGGGGGAAAACCCCCTAATGAAGACATAACATAAACACTGATAGGACATTTGATGTTACAAATAAATAAAAACACCTTCACTAATTTAACCTCTGTTCCATTATGTAAAAAAAAAAAAAAAATATAGGGCATCTCTGTTAACTTACAATGATAACAGTACTTCATACAAATAAACGCCATTGTCCCATTAACTAAATAACCAAATATATATTGCATGCTTTAATATGACCAGTGCATGTTGTACGGGCATATTCACAGCAAATGATGTGCATTGCCTAAAATTGCAAGTCTTGATCTTGCCTGTTAAGTGAAGTTTATACAATATTGTTCCTAATAGTGCAATCCTGTATGTGCTTGCTTAGAAGTAAATCACACTGCATTCAGTAGAAGTTATTCCCAGGGAAGGGTATGTATAATTGCATTTGGATTGGATTTACAGCTTGTCTTCAATTTCTGAGTTTCTGTGTTGAATAAACACCGGATTTCACTACACAAACACACATGCTCATTCATCTCTGCTCACTGACTTGGGACCTACTTGGCCATCACTGCACCATCTGTAGTGAAATTATCATCTACTAGATGGTGATGCCCTTACTGTGGAATATCCTCCCAGCAAGGGATCATTTCAAAACACTGCATGTATCCATACACAGTATACATTATACATCTGACAAATCAATCTCTAGATTCTGTGGTGTGCTCTCTGTTTTGCTTTTTGCATTAACAAGTGACAATGGCAGCATTGCTTACAAACTGTATGATAGCGTCAGTGGTGAACTGACACTGATAAATGTACTATAAGATGTTGCTGGTTAGAAAAACCTGGATGAAAAACTGTATCATTGGCAAGGATTTTGCCTAAGATGTAAACCATATAAAACTCTGAACTAACACCTGATTAGGCTCTTTCCCTTCATTCGTTGCTATTGAGTCTTTATCAGTAAAACTGACAACTTTCAGATAGCTAGTAAGTATTCTGCCAGTGATACCTGTTATCTGAAATGAACATTGCTGATGTCAGCAAGAAGGGAATGTTATGTTTCTTGGAACCATCCATACGTTTCATGCTTTGAAACATTTTTAAAATGTTTAAAAAATTAAATGTTTTAAACATTGGGAGTGGTGCAGAAGAACAGCTGAGTTAAGTGGGGATGACTGGTGAGCAGACAAGACCTAGCCTTCTGCCTCATTTGCAGGCTCCTGCCAGTAGGAACCTTTCCTTCCGTCCGTCCTTCCTTCCTTCCTTCCTTCCTTCCTTCCTTCCTTCCTTCCTTCTTCTTAGTCTTGTTTGCTTGCTCAGTCTAGTTTGTTGGATTGCTCTAGCTTGCTGCAGTGGGAACTGTGTTGTGCTGTGTTGGGTCCTCATCTGTGTTTGGACCAGCTCTGGGCACAGGCTCATAAAGAACCAGCCCTACTGTGAGTGGCACAGCTGACCATGGTGGGGTTGCCCCAAGGGGGTGACACCAAAGAGTATTGCCCCTTTGGGGGTGCTGCAAGGGCCACCCCACTGACATATTGATCTGTTGGCTGTGCAGAGTCCTTGATGTGGGTTTCCTTACAAAAGGCTGGACAATGAGCCTCAGGGAGAAGCAGAGGGACTTGTGGGGCTAAGCAGAGGGACTTGTGGGGAATCATATTAGCATAGTGATGCATGCAGGGGAAGACATGGCACTGGAAGGAGAGCTAGCCAAGTAAGGAGGATGTAGCCCATACACCTCATGTTTTAGTCCTTCTTGCACCCAAAGGTTTGATGGTTGTCCTATCAGCCTACCCTCAGGTCTCCAGATGCCGCTTTTAAATGGCAGATCTGTATAGAACAAGCTATTCATCATCCATGAGTAATAATGGATGAGACAGCTAATGTGCCATGCAGAACCCAAGCCTGGTGAATGACCAGGAAGGAATGAATCTGTCTCAGCTGTGCCCATCAGTGTACATGGTTCAGCATCTGGGCAGGCTTGAGGGCCAGGAAGCTGGGTTGCCATAACTTTCACTCCCTCTCCTTCTGTCTCACCTCGCTGTCTATTCTCTGACCATGGGTCTGAAGTGTTGGATCTTGCATTGGGCCAAGGGGGAAGATTAGGAATTTTTCTTTTGTCCTGCCCACGCTGTTACCCATGGTCTTCCTACCTGAGCTGACAAGAGGTTGCCTTGGTTGAAGTGCTGAAGTCCCCAGGCAGTTAGTTAACATTCATTCAGTCCTGAATGGTTCATGATTTCATGGTCTCCGTAACAACCACGGAACTATGCCAACTTGTCATCAATCCAATGTATAGAAGTCTATGTTCTAGTTCTATTCTTTAAGCTGGCATTCTCTTTCTTGTGGAAAGTAGGTTTTTGATCAAACACCTAGTAACACCTTGTTGCCTGAGACAAGATTTGCACTAGGGACATCTGGGCTAATATACTTGGTCATGAATTAACAAGAAACTTGTAAAAGTTCATAATATCAACATTTTCAAGTCATTTGCTCCATTGTTATCTTTGGTTTTAGTGGAATTCTTTTTGAGCTAGCAATTTGAAGATTACAGTCAAATTAATAGGAGCTTTGTAGCCAACTTTGTACGCTTGCTACTTACATGGGAAGTTTAGAGGCAGTTTTGAAGCTACTCTGGGCACTAGGATGAGGAGTAACTAATTGCTGGCACTTTTCTTTAGCCATCCACAGTACTTTTTTGGAAGCACATACATAATGTTGCAGGTAGTGATGGCTGTGTTTCTGGGGGCTATTGTTGGCTTGCCACAAAAACCAGTTAAAACATGTTGGAGTGACCTTGGTGTGCAGCTGTGGGCAATAACGGCCCATAGCTGCTCCTCCAAGAAGCTCAAAGTAGTGTGCATAGTTCTTTTTTCTTTTGCTCTCTTTCATACCCATGCTCAAATAAACCTTTACTGTACCCACAAAGTGTCTCTGTGAGTTTGTGCACATGACTGCAGAACCATACTTAAGTTTCTACTCCAATGTCCCTTACTCAGATATAGACATTTTCAGGTTGAGGTTTCTATTTGTGTCAAAGGGGCTAAGCACATTTACCCAAACCCCAAACTTTCTGGGGTTTCCCAGTTGGCATTCCCTCCTACTTCCAGCCTTGTTCCATTAACTGCTTTCTAAAAGGTCAAAATGTCTTTTCTAAGGGCTAGTTATTGTTAGTAAGATCTTAAAGCTAAAATACTCTGGTCATTTTGGCTCTGTCACTGAGATCTATTCCAGACTTGAATTTGGTCCTTGGACTGAAAGAGCTTTCCCACTCCAGATTAATAGCAACTGGTTGAAGAGTTCTAAGTGAGCTACATGGTTGATTGGTGATTTGAACAAGTCTAACACATGGACCATTTCACCAAAAGGACAATAATGCTTCTAAGTCTGTCCCTATAGTATTGTCTAATTACTGCCTACATCTCATTGGTTTTCACTTCATGATTGGTGTATGTTATTCACATAGACAATTTTGAAAGATATCTGGCATTGGTTAATGCTTTGGCAAATAGCCAGTCTTTGGTGGCTGCTCATTGTTATGATCTAAGATCCTTTTATGCTTTATATGTACGTAGGTGTAAAACACATTAACTTGCAGTTTTTAAATATATATAAATAAAACAAACAGACAATGTGTGAGATAAACATGCAGGGGAAACATTCTGCTGTTTTGAAGTTTTGTAATGCATTTTTGTGGCACTGGACCAATTCATTTGCAATGCAAGGAGTCATTGGTACAAAATAATATAATCAAAGTATAATCTGTTCCATTAAATTAGATACTTTTCAGGCATGCACTGAAAAGTGCTCACAACAAGTAATTAATTAATCAACCTCTAGCATTAGTTCTATAAACTGTATTTTTTACACCCTGCTGTCCTTCTTGTTGTTGGATAGGTGGACCTGGAAACTTCAGCTGGTCCCAAATAGTGCATCAAGATTGTCAGTAGGAATTTTATTGGAATGATCAACTCTTGGCTTCAAATTCAACGTGCTAATGTTTTCTTTAAAGCTATAGACAGCTTTGAGCCAATATCATCTTTCACATATACCTGCTTACAGCCTAAGGTCAGAGCCCATTCATCAGAGGCCATACTTGTTTCACATGTAATGGCAGTAAATCATGGGGTAACTAACTAAATAACTATGCCATCAATCAATCCATGGTTTGCTAAGTTTGTATGCCACTGCCATTTTGCTTATGCAAACTCTGGTCAAATTAGTGGTTGTTCTGTGATGTGCAAAGACATTATGGGTTAATTGTGGCTTAAACAGCTCCAACTTAATGTAGAATTAGTTGTTAGTTAACTACCCCACAGTGTCCTGCAGTTACATGTAAACAGGGGCTATGTGTCCCCACCAAATAAGTTGAGGCAAGTGGCTGCTTTATTGGTGGCATCCCAGTGGTGGAGTGCCTAATCTTGCTGCTTTTATTTTAATATTGTTTTAACTAGTTCTTAATTGTACGTGTTTATTTTTCTTTGAGCACTGTACAGATAAACTGTTAATGTGCTGTATAAAATGCTGTCAGTTAAAAAATACTGCTGGTGAGAAAGGCTTAAACTGAGCCTGACTCTTTGCTGTATAAATATTTGGTGGGATTTTTTCCTTCCCTTGGATGTGAGCACAATTTCTTAGAAGTATTGCAAATACAAAACTGGCACTATGAAGGGACTAAGGTAAATCCAAGAGTGTAATGTTAGGGCCAGGGTTATCTTGGAAGTTTATCCTTGCTAATGCCTGTAGGTAAACCTCATTATTAGCACTAGCCAATTTTGGTTAAAGTGGAAAAAAGCTGATGAAGACTGAAATCAAGTAAGTGTATTTTACAGAAATGTTCTATATCCCCTTAATGTTGGCTTATTTATAACATTGTACATGCACCACCACATCCCTTACAATAAGAATGTAGGGTCTCTTGCCCTAGTAAAGGTTGGGCTTAGAAATTGGGGTGGTGGAGATTGTGATATTCGAAAAATGACATTTCAGAGTCATGAACTCAATTCACTGTCGAATGAAACTAAAAATCTGAATTTGCAGGTAGTCAGGGGCACAATCATATACCAAATAGTCTGATAGGGATTTACTTCTGTTAATAAACTATGTATGGATTTCATTGATACATAACAACATAAGACAGAGACTGCTCAACTGGACTGAAAACCCACCTAATCCTGGATTCTTGTTGCAATACAGTGCAACCTGATGCTTTTGGAAAGCCTACAGGCAAAGTGTGAAGAAAATAATACTTCCTGGTTTGTTCCTAACAACCGGTATGCAGAATATTCTGCCTCTGAATATGGAATTGCCATTAAAATATCATGGCTAAATGATTGGTCATAGGATTACCTGCCATGCATTTGTCAAATTCTCCATCTAAGCTAGTGTTTTTTTCATTGTTATTCATTGTGTAAAGGGAATATTTTCTTCCTTGCAATTGCCACCACTTGACTTTAGAGGAGACCCCAAATACTATTCTTAATAAGAATCAAGATATTCTTAATAAGAATGCTGAATTGCTGGCTGAAACAATAATTTCTGTCATTTGCATTTGTGAATGAATCGGTATTTAAGTAATTGTTTATTTGTGCAAAGCTATATGGTGTGTGAAGTCTGGAAGATGCAGGAGAGCGTCTTAAGAATTGCACTGTGTTGAGTCTCCCTATCAGGGTCTCAAGGAAAAGACTTCAAAACCCCACAATCCCAAGAACCCCTATAGGATATTTTCAGACAGGCTATACCCTCACTGCCAGTATTCAATATATTTGCAATTCATTTTTATCTCCAGAGGCACTGAACTGGAATAAAGGCATTTGTTTTTGTTTTGTTTTACACTAGTTTTGCGAAGACAAAGATCACATTATTAAAGATGGTTAGGGAACAAACATCAAGGTAACCATCTTTAATAATGTGAGTGTTGCTCTTGGTACTTCCTACAATTCATTGCCCTCTGACTTAATCGCTTCCTATTTCCTCCCCACCACATGCACTGCTGTACAACCATGTTTGTATATATGCTTGTATCTCAGATTAATATTTCATGAATATGAAATGGACTATAGTCCATCTAAGCTTAAACCATAATACATTTCTTAGGGAACAATCCTATTACAATGCCGGTAAGCCTCAAACTCAGAGGCTTACTGCCATCCTACGTAGAGCAGGAGGAGCAGTGATCTTTGTCTTCGCTCTCTGCATAACTTGCTGGATGAACTTTTTGGAGGATTAAAACTTGAGCTTTTTGGAGCAGGAGGAAAGGAAGTTTGAGGGCTTTAGGATACCTTGTTTCCTGGCCTTTGCAGTCTCCTCCCTTTGCCTTCCATCAAAACATCCCCTTTCCCCTCTCTAGGGTCCCTTTTTCAAGCAGCCAGCATGGTTTTTTCATGCTGATTACAAGGGGAGGGGTGGGGAGTCAGAGCTTTTCCTTGCTTTGAGGCCAAAATGCTGAGCTAAGCTCTGCTGAGCTTGGATCTGGGCATCTAACTCAATTAAATAACTCCTTGGACACAATGTTCTATATAACTAGGGTGCGATCCTTAAACATGTATGGGATAATGCCTCAAGATGTTTCTTTCAGGTAACATAGTGGAGAAAAAATAAGAATCCTCTCCTTAGCTAAGCAGATGTATGTTATTTTAGGGCCATACCAAGACTCCAAAGCCCAGTTATTATAGATGCAGTAATATTATCATATTTGGTATGCAATTATATATAAAAGGGAGAACCATGCTTGTTATGACAGCCCATTGTGGCTTTGCTTGAGCCAAGTGATGGTATAGATTTTTCTTTCACACATGGGTGATTAATTTCTGACTTTAAACATAGAAGGATACAGTGCAAATAAGCCTGAGAGGTCAACAGTGGCTTTCTTGTCAAGATGAAAATAGGTTGCATACAAATTAGTATTTTGCATGTAATTGAGACAGAGAGAAGGGTAAATCTTACTTCTATTTCCAAGGTGCAAATACTGAAATTAAATATTGATAGTGAGAATGCTTCATTTTTTAATGAGAAAGACATTTTACACACATTTCTTAACGCTCGGAAAGAGTGTTAGTTTATAGACAGGAGGAACGCAGATATCTTAGTGTATACTGGAAGGTTTCTTGTTAAAAGCTAATATGCCTCTGGCAAAGAAGCTCTTTGGTACCACTACCTGCCGGCTACAATTGGCATGCTGAGGAATGATCAAGCTTCTTACTTCCTTGCTGTCTAGCATTTTAAAACATTTCTGGCTTAATATACAGAGATTCAGTATATAGATGGCTTTATACTAAAGTAATTTGATTGTTCTGTTGTACTCCCTCAATGGACACAAATAAATACACAGACTCTGCCTGGGTTTAATTTATGTCTTATTCTCTAACATTGGTTCAGTAGGAAGTCCTGCTATCCAGCTTGCTTTTAGTTCAGTGTTTAAGGGTCAGAGCAGATCCTGGTTGAAAGAGGTAGCAAACACTTTTGCTTTCTGTGCTTTTTATGATAGTATAAGGGCAGGGCTCCCAATCTGGACTTTGGCCCTAATGTTGGGAGAAAGATGCTTTGGTCCTTCCCTCCTCTGCTGTGGGTCCAGTTCGATTCAGGGGCCCATATTTGCAATTCGCACTGCCACATTGTGATCTATTTGTCTTCAAATATTACTATTTGGTATATTTTGCAGGTTTGGCCCTCCCCTATCTGAATCGAGACCACTGTGTGTGTGTGTGTGTGTGTGTGTGAGAGAGATAGAGGGAGGGAGAGAGGGAGGGCTGGAACCTTCACGCCTGTACTTAATAGTTCATCAAAAAAAGAACAACAGATGTAGCTGCTTGCTGTATCTCTAAAGTTATGCCTCTTGCCTGCTGTGACAAGCTAAGTGTGTTGCAACTGGGGATGTAGTTCAGTGAGGATAGCAGCTTGCTTTTGTGCTAGTCACTGGGATCAACCTTATTCAGGGTAAGGGATGAGTTTGGCCTTGCAGTTAATGTTTCCTGCCTGTGCACTCTGCTATTATCTATCAGAATGATTGCCCATTTCACTCCTACTTAATCTGAAGATGTGGCTGTTTTAGTCATGGATTCGCTGTAACCTCAGGTGCCACTGGCTTTTAGCCTCAATTAACCCATCTGTACAATGGGAGCAAAAATGTCATATTGCACAGAGGTATTTCCTAAGGCTCACAAACAATTGTGAGCTAATTTGGTAAATGTAGATGATTTTATAGAAACCTAGCATAAACCTCATTGGGGAGAAGAGAGGATATGCAGCTGTGGTTTTTTGGGGTACTCTGCCCTAAATCATCTAGCATAATGATTTTTTTCCCCTTTTTGTAAGCATCAATAAAAATAATTTGCAGCTGTGATATCTACTTGTTGAAATGCATCCTTTGTTAACTGTGACAGTAACATTGACTGTTTCTGGAAAAATATGTTCCGGACTCTCTGTGTGACCCTTTGCAGACTAATTATCTCTCTTGTAGACAATGATTGGTATGCCTTAATTAGGCTTGTGCCTCTTACTGTCACTGATGACTCATGCCTTGGTTCTCAAGGGATGTGTGTATCACTTATTTGAGCTGGAATGGATAAAATGGAACATTGTTTTAATCTCTGGAGCTTAAGAACCAGTTAAAGTGGGCAGAAAGGAAAGAGAATGCAAGACTCTAGGCATCTCTCCCCCCACACACTTTACCCACAGAAAGCTTTTGAAGAAAAAAAGAAAAACATGCAGTCCTTTGAATGTACTATCTCCTCCTGCTAATGAGGAAAACAGTTCATTTCACATGGGCCCATTTAGCGGTAGCAAGGATTTCCCAAACAAAGCTGTATCTACAGAGCCACCTCTCAAAAGAAAACACCATTGAACAAAACGTTCTATAACTTCGGTTTTCTGTGTTAAAGTGGAAGAGCTTTCAGGAAAAAGCAACAGTGGGGAGGCTTGCTCATCTGGCCTGGAAAGAGCAATCGGGGAAAAATACCCCCAAACATTACAAAATGGTATGATTCTTAAAGAACAAAATCAATTTGTAGCTGCTATTTTTATTTGCCATCAAATATTCACCAATTCAGTGCATCCCTATGAATTAGTGTTCCCCAGAATATTGAGTCCTTCACAGCCCTGCTCAGCTCTTGTAAACTCAAGGCTGTAGCTTCCTTTATGGATTCGCTCTACCTCATATTTGGTCTTCCTCTTCTGCCTTCGACTTTTGCTAAATTGTCTTCTCCAGTGGGTTTTGCCTTTTCATGATGTATACAGAAGACGCCAGCTTCAGTTTCATCATTTTTGCTTCTAGGGAAAGTTGTGGCTTGATTTGATCTAGGGCTTGCTTGTTCATCTTCCTGTTGACTCGGGTACTCTGCAAAGCTCTCCTGCACACCATGTTTTGAATGTATCCATTTTCTTCTTGTCAGGTTGCTCCACTGTCCAGCTTTCTCACCCATACGCAATGTTAGTATGCAATGAGGTGGATGCTCTTGGCCTTTGTCTTCAGTGAAGTATCCATACACTTAAGAATTGATGTGACATTTTTCATAATTCCATGCCCTTAATGAAGACCTTAAAGTTGTGAAAGTCTTCTCTAGGCATGATTGTTGTTTTCTTAATGTTCAGCTGCAGTCCTACTGTTGCACTTTTGTCTTTCACTTTGATCAGGAGTCACTTCAATTAATTGCTGCTTTTTGTCAGTAATATGGTTTCATCTGCATATTTTAACAACTTGCGTTGTTTTCTAAACTAATGATCAGTTCACTTTTCCCTGTGTATTGGTATTAGTTTTAGTCAGAGAAAGCTGGCTTATGCTGGGGCACTTTTCTGTCTAAACTTGCCTAGGATTTTGTTTTAAACCATGCAAATGTAGAAGGTGGTATTAATACAGGACAGCAGGTTTCTTTACACCTCACATTATCAGGTCTAAACATTTTATGATAGAACATAGCAGTATGAACACAAGTTAGAATGTGTTCTCTAACACGTACTTAGAGAAAAGGATGAGATATTTATGCAGTACAGATCATTTTGTGAAGCACTTTAATTTCTAGAGCTTGATGCCTACCTCTCTTGCTTGCCAGCCTTCTTAAATTCAACCCAGTTGAGGTAGAAAGAAAACCTTGGACCCAGTGCAAGATGGTGAACTCCTAGTATCATTTGCCTACCGACTGTAGAACCAATTTCATGGTTTTACATAGTTTTTGACATTCTGTGTAGGAGTTTTCAAGAGCCACTCTGTGCATTTTTTTAGAATGAGGCAGAAACATGTTGGGTTCTACTATTTAAGGGTGTAGCTGTGTTGTATTTTTGAATGATTCTTTATGGCACAGCAAGGTCAGTGTGAGTCGTCCCACTGCCTGAGGCAAGAGATTGTACTGCCGCCTGCTCTTCTCTCCCATCCCTTGGCTATGATGGCAGTGTACACCCCACCTTCCCTTCTCTGCTTCCTCCCTGACCATGGCAGTGGTTGTGGGTGGCTTCCTTCTCCAACTTTCCTTGGCCACAATGAACTTCTCCTCTGTCCCCCATAATGGCAGTGATGGTGACCACCATGATCCTGACTCTTTCCCCGCCATGGCACTGCTGTGCTGGAGGTCTTTCCCTTGATGCCTCACTGTGCGGGGTCAGAGTGAGGGAGTTAGAGTGAGACATTGGCACAGAGGGGACTCTGGAGGTTCCCTGAGCTGCTGCAACAGAGGCACTCTGCACAACCACCTCCCCTCCAAGGCCTGGCTCTAAGGATGGGCTTCCTGCAGGAAGCATTTGAATCAGTCTCTCTGGGGAGCTGCACTAGCCATACTCTCCTGAGTGCCTGGAGAAGCCTCCCAGAGAGTCTACCACTTAATACCATGGTCTGAGGCATCCTCAGTGTGAGGCATGGGGCAGTTGTTGTTCAGGACAACTGTGTCAGCTCTCTTACTATAGCAGGGGAGTGTCCAGGAGTGCCAGAAAGTCTTCCTATGGGCGGAATCTCCTTCCTTTTGGGATTCATCACCTAGTGCAGGAGCTTCATCTGGCTTCACAGAAGTCCAGCCGTGGTACATGTAAGATGATCTCCCTCTAGAGTGTGCTGGGTATTTAGGATTGGGAGTGGATATCACAATAAGTCAAAAATATTGATAAACATAATCAAGGTTTACCTCCAACCATAAAAATCTAATATGTAGAATTCCTGGGAGAAAGGAAATTGCCCGATGCAGAGAACCTCAAGGCGGTCACCTCATTCTGAATATTGAATAGATCGGGCCTGCAGTTCTTGTCTTAAAAGGGCATTTCTAGAGGATGTCTTTCATGGAGACAAAATTAAGGGTCATGACTAATTAGCAGACTTGGTATGTCATCTGCGTAAGGGACAAGGACTTGTGTTATATATACACACACACACACACACACACTTCTTTTCCCTAATGTTGTACCGCAATCTGTTAAAAAATGTAAGAACATAAGAAGAGTTGTGCTGGATCAGAGCAGAGGCCTGTCTAGTCTAGCAATCTGTTCCCAGCATGGCTACCTAGGAAACTCACAAACAGGACATGAATGCAGTAGCACCCTCCTGTTCATGTTCCTCCATAACTGATAGCAAGTGGCAGGCTGCCTCTGATCTTAAACATCATGTGTAACTGTCAAGGCTAGGAGTCATGGATAGCTTTATCTGCTATTCATTTGTCCAATGCCATTTTGAAGTCATCCAGGTTGGTGGCCATTGCTACACCCTGTGGAACCAAATTCCATAAAATAACTATATGATGTACCAAGAAGTACTTCCATTTGTTTGTCCTGAATCTTTCACATCCAGCTTTTCCTATTTATTTAAAATATTAATAGGTTGCCTTTCAGGACAGAACCCTTCTCAAGGTGGTGTACAAGAATAAGATGCATGTGATAAAATTCATAGTAAAAAACCAATACAGTAATAAAAACTACAGCCACAAAACAACAAACACCAGCATCAGACAGAATGGCTGCTGTAATCCTGCCTGATAAAACATAATTGGGGAAGACTTGGTTCTGTTTTTATAATAGAAGGATAAAAACTTCTCTTGCATCACACCACATATAATTTTATACACCTCTATTTTATTTTATACACCTTAATTTTATACCCGCTTTCTAAACAAGCCCCAAACCATTCTTCACAGTGGAGTTGCTCAAGTATCCAGATCAGTTTGATTGTCCCTTTCTGACTGCTAAGTAAATAATCAGTGTATTGGTGAAAAACTACAGTTCTTTGTGAACTACTTTTATGAACCTCTTGCTTACATGTTGCCTTAAGGGCGAGCCAAAACCTTAAAATATTTTGTATTAAGTTTTCATTTTTGTTAAGTTCTCACTTTGGGGGCTATTTTGGGCAGATAATTTGAAAAGTTCTTCCCTCATTTAAAAAAAGAAAAGAAACAAAAACCTATTATACCTAAGGACTATTGAAACTAGCTTTCATCTAAAAATAGTTTGGGGAAAACTATGGGAATTAGACATCTTCAGTTGGATTTTTTTTTATTTTAAAAAATCACTATATTCTTCGATATTAATAGGCTTTCATCTTGTAATATAAGGCTATGTTAAAATGGAAGTTAGCTATGCTGGCTTTCTTATATACACTTAAAATACAGTGATAATACAAATATCAAATAGTAATACCCATACTGATAATAGAAGCAAGCAAACTCCCCTCTGCTTGCCTAAAATTCTTCTCATCCCCCACAGCTCTCTTTGAAAATAGTAACCACACACAAGAGTTTGTTTGTTTCACATTCTTCAGGAAACTTGAAAAATCAAATGATTGCCTCAACTTGAGCCAGGGCTAAACATAGTCCAGAAACACTCCTTCAAAAAATGTCTCCGCAAAACAGTCACTATGTGGTACAGAATCAAGATTATTTAATGCTCAAAAAGGTTCAAAGTTCAGCTCAAAATGTGCACTGTGTTTTGGGTCACAAATGACTCTTCATCAGGGGAATTGTATGCGTGGAAACTACAAGCTTTGAATAAGCACAGCATTTTAACATGAGCTTCTTCTCCTCAGAGATTTCAGTACATGTAATGGCAAACCTGTAGTTTATACTTTACAATTCCCTTGTAAAAAGAATCTCACCAGTAGATAAACAATCAGTGGAAACAGAGTTGTAGAAAGCATTGGCAGTGTTATGCAGTGAAGTATAGAATCTTCACTAGTACATTTGGGGATGGATGAATTGTGCACTGCAGTCTTTCCCAGACTGGTACCCTGCAGATGTTTTGGATTACAGCTCTCAACATTCTTGACCATTGGCCAGGAATGGTGCTGAGGAAAGTCAAAGTCCACATCTGGAGGGGCCCAAGCTTGAAAAAGCAGGTGTAGCATAACAGATGTAACTTTTGGCACTGCACAGAAATGTCGAAAACAAATTGGTATGAATTCTCCTAGGGGAAAAAAAGAAGCCAGGTGTATTTTAAGACTGGGTGCTATGACACCCATTGGGCTTCATAAATCTTTTGGTTTTGCTATGCTAATATGAACCTACAGCTGTTTTCCATTAGAGAGAAGATCTGTTCTGTAGTTGGGTCAATTAATCACAAATGCATCATTTAACAAAACAGAGCATAACAATGATATTAACACAGAACACACATAGTAATGCAATACTTTATTTAACAGAAGCATACATTTATAGATACACAGAAGAATCCATTTCCAAACTTTCTAAAATGAGGATTTGGTAACTAAAGTGTAAAAAGTCTGATAATTTACATTGCACATTATTAATTTGCAGTAGTTAATAAAAAAGACTTGGATGTCACATAGGACATCTTTTTTTAGTGGTGTGAAACAGTAGTTCCTACTGATTTCTGGGGCAAAGTATTAGGTTGGGAAGCATCTGAAACTACATTTTCCATGCTGTCCTGCAGCAATAGATTTTTGATGTGCTGCAAGCTCTCCCAGCCTCCATTATCCCTCCTCACAGTTAGGTTTTAGGAAAAAAAAGAAAGATCACTGAAGAAGAACAGAAGGGATCTTCCCCTAATTCATAATGATCCAACTTTAAGAGCCTGAAGAAAGTTCTGAGATTCTGAGATCCTCCTTTAGATACTTTCTTCATCAAAACCTGGGAAGTCTGAGCTATTTACGAAAGTGGAATAAAGGAGGGTCACCCAGCAGTATGTTGTACATCAGCCTTGCCCTCCTGGGGCCTTCCAGATATTCTGGACAACTCCTCTCAGTATTTCTGACCATTGATCATGTTGGAAGTTGAAATTGAAGAGTTGAAGGAACCAAGTTAGGTAAGTATGTAACCATTCAAGTTCTATTCATCCTTACATTTAAGCAGATGCTAACGATCATATATTTGACAATCTGTCACATTAATCCATTTTACAGTACAATGGATCAGCCAGGAGCTAAAGTTTCTAGACCAGATATCACAAGTTATTTTGGGTAGGGAAGATGGGTTTTCCTTTCCAAGTATTGCGTATGGGTATGCACGTGCATGTGTGTGTTTTAATAAATCAAAGCTACAAACAGGCACCAGTCCTGGGAGAACCCCTACCAAAGATCTAACTTGGATAGTGCAGAAATATCCAGTTATTTCCACCAGGACTCTACTCATTGAAAACTTACATGATGGTAAATTTTAGGTATCCTTTCTTGGTTTATAAAAATTTCAGTATAAAATGCCTGGGATGCTCTAATGACTTTTAACTTAGTTGCAGTCAGTTGTTACATCTGTGAGCATTTAAACAATGAAAGCAGATGACTGAAATAGTTAATCTTTAAAAAATCTTGTTCTAGTAGGAGTCTTGGAAGGAACCACCTGTGCTAAGGAAGGTGTTTCAAAGACTACAGTTCTGGTCTCTAATTCACATGTAAATGTTATCTTTGCAGACAGTCACCTATAATTGGAGTAAACATCTCAATCCAATTTGTGTGGTAGCTAACAAGACTGTCCACCAGCATCAGCATAAAGATGTAGAATGCATGGACAGAATTGAAAAAGAGAAATACGTTGGTGACTGGAGTCTGGAAACCAAATTTGCAACATAAAAGTGAAACAAAAGGGGCCCCAGTAACCACACCCTGACCCACTGCCAGTGAAAGAAATTTCACCAATAAGCTGCACAGCAGTTTTTACTTTAACCTTGTTAAACGTATCAATATAAGATAATTTTATACAAAAGAAACAGTGCCTGAATTTTGTGCAATTTAAACATGCTGAATGTAAAACTACCAAAATGGATATTCTAGGGTGGGGAGTGGGGCAGGGGGAGTACCCCAAACTGTAATGCTACAGTTTGCAGAGTTTCACAGAGGGTAATATATTGTGTGTCCGGATAGCTGCCATTTTTCCTTTTCTGGAATGATTTGACAGAGTCATTCGAGGAGCATGCAGTACCATTTGTTGCTGTCTCCACTGTCACAAAACTACCTTTCCATTCTGTCCCATGGGCAGGAAAAATGGGAGAAAGCAATAATCTACTCACCCTCAGTATGATGGACACAAGAGCACTGCAAGAACGCCAAGTTTTGTCTTAAGGACAAAATTCAGCAGATCCTTTCCCCTGCTTAGCAAAACTGGCTACTTGTGAATGGTGGAATATGTTGATCACTCCGTTGTGTTTAATTGTATTAAAATGTACAGCCAACATTAAAAAGTCTGTGTATGGATTTCTTCTAGGGCCTTGTGCATAGTTCTTAGTATAGTTGAAGATTAAGCTTTAACCAGCTTTTTCCTATTGATTTCCTATAATTTTATTAGTTGTCTTCCGATTTTAACAGATATTCACCATGCAATTTAGGAACAAAATCTAGACAGTTGCAGAGCAATAATTTCAGGTGTTATTTTGGCCTACTTTGTACAAATCAGTGTGACTGAAGTGACCTCATATCCTTTAGCAATCTTGCCAAAAGTTATGTATGAAAACTGAAATGAGAACTACCATTGAATTCTATACAGAAATAATGTAGAAGTCATCATGAACTTCATTATGACAGAGTAATTTAATCTTTTTAACTTCCAAGGGAGAAAGTGATGACTAGCAGTATGTCCTCCACAAATCTAAGTGTTCAAATAATGAAACTTGCCCTAGTGGCCACTACTTTTAGAACAACCTGCTGGAAGTTTACTAATTGGGCATTTGGCATTATTGCCATTATTCCTGTTTGTGCTGGTTTCTGAACTACCAGGTGACATACTATTCCCACTGCTTTTTTTGCTTTTCCCATCATGTGTTTATAATCATGTCAGCCTGATTTGTCTTTATATATTTTAGATGAAGCTATCTGAGATACTAAAAGGCATCTTTGTGCATGTTAATGTTGTGTTGATATTTATTTCACTTATAACTGTAGATGATCATCTGTGGCCCTAAATACACTAAGTTGTTTGAGTAAATTGTCTCTTATTTAGAAATTTAAGAAGATTTGTTTCTACGCCCACTTAAAAAAATATTCTGGTGCTGCTTTAATTTTGGACATTTTTCTCTTTCTGGGCTACAGTAAATTAACCTAGCAATAAATATAGAATAGAAAAATGAGGTTAGACAATTCGTTTCCGTACTGGGAGTCTTCTCCATTCCTATTTATTTCATTTGTATTCCACTGTTTTTTCTTGCATGGCACCCAAGGTAGCTTACATAATCCTCTCCCTCCCCCTTTCCATTTTATCCTCACAGAGGCAGGGGTCACCACTGGGTTAGGGTGAGAGTCTTTGACTGACCAAAACGTACCCAGTGAGCTTGATGGCAAAGTGGGAACTACAACCCAGATTGCCTGAGTCTCAGTTCAGCACTCAACCACTAAGCCATGCTGACTCTCATTTTTAATATGCTGGAATTTAAAAATTAATAGTAATTACCAGCACCCAAACTATCATTTTCAGGATTTCTCCCTCCCTAGTAGGCACTGGTGTAACTTTGCCTTTCATCTCTGGTTGTCAAGGAAGGGGTTTTTTAAAGCAGCTGTAATCTGGGGGTTAAATGGTGCTGCCTATATTCCTTCTAGAAGAGTATTTCTTTCTGATAATGAAAACTTCCCCATTTCTTTTCCAAGAGTTTTAAATGGCTTGGTTCAGAAAAGCATTCTGATAACTTGATGACTTGACTTGTGTGAATTGAGTATCACAGGTGAAACACCATAGCCAGAATTTCCATATCTCCCGAAACGCTACATTTTTGCAGTTCAGTCACTTCATTCAGCACCTTGTCAATGAGCCTTATTATGGAGCCTTGTTATGAAGAAAGAAGTTTCACTGCATTAAAATATCTGGGAAAATCACTGTGTATAGATTTCTTTATTCTCTTTCTTTTCTCTATATAAAAAATTAGCATGAAAAGCTAGCCTCAAAAGTATTAAGGTACATATTAATATTTTTTAATACTTAAAACTATAAAGAAAAAAAATCAGTAAATGTGATGTACTGTTTTTCTTGTTTTCTTGTTTTTCTAGAAGGAAAGTGAATTTTGGTTATCTGGTGACAAATGAAAAATGAGTATGAAAAAAATCAAAATTGTGGGAAAGCACAAACTGGAAACAAATCTGCCTCAAAGTACAATAGAACAAACTACTGGGAGGAAAACTCCAATGCCACACTTATCAGTAGGCTTTAATCACTGAGAACTAAATACCTATTACTAGATTGCTAAAACTGAATGAATACAATACACAAGCAAATAGGAACCATGCCCCTTCTTCAGAGCAATGGAAGCACCATAATCTTAAAAAACACCTTCAGTTTGTTAATGAGATCCAATTCCATAGTGCTCCACTCAAAAATCCCTCTTAAAATTCTTCTGTCTTAAGAGCTATGACCTTATGCTGGTATGTCACAGAAGATTGCTCCCAGCTGTTAAGGGCCAATTTTCTCCTTGTCTTTCCCTGCTGATATAAACTACTGAAGAGCACTGAGCATAGGAAAAAACACTGGTCATCTACACAAGCCTGTTTCCCAGGCTGAAGAAAAAGGCAGGTGTCACCTCCTCTTAAACAACCATACCTGGAGATGTACTGGAAGAGACAAAGACATAGACACATTCAGCAACTTTCTGGGAGTGAGTTGCCGTCACACCAGTGGGCAGTATACAGAGCTGCCTCCACCCAGTCATCAGTCCCATTCATCTCAGTTAGACTTTATGTGATTGGACTCATTTAAGTGTCATTCACTCATTTTACATTTGACAGTATTGTTAATGTTTGGTTGGCTTCAGATACTGGATGTTCTCCCTCACTCAGCAATAATGATGATTTTGTGTACAGTTGTTGTTGTTAGTCGCGAAGTTGTGTCCGACCCATCGCGAACCCATGGACAACATTTCTCCAGGGCTTCCTGTCCTCCACCATCTCCCGGAGTCCACTTAAGCTCACACCAACTGCTTCAGTGACTCCATCTAGCCACCTCATCCTCTGCCGTCCCCTTCTTCTTTTGCCATCTATTGTTCCCAGCATTAGACTCTTCTCCAGGGAATCCTTCCTTCTCATTAGGTGGCCAAAGTATTTGAGTTTCATCTTCACTAGCTGGCCTTCCAAAGAGCAGTCAGGGTTGATCTCCTCTAGGACTGACCGGTTTGATCACCTTGCGGTCCAAGGGACTCGCAGGATTCCCACAATTCAATTCCCACAATTCAAAGGCCTCAATCCTTTTGCGCTCAGCCTTCCTTATGGTCCAGCTTTCACAGCCATACATTGCAACTGGGAAAAACATAGCCTTGACTATACACACTTTTGTCAGCAGCGTGATGTCTCTGCTTTTTAGTATGCTGTCTAGATTTGCCATAGCTTACCTCCCCAGTAGCAAGCATCTTTTAATTTCTTGGCTGCAGTCCCCGTCTGTGGTGATCTTGGAGCCCAGGAAAATAAAATCTGTCACTACCTCCATTTCTTCCCCAGTTATTTGCCAGGAAGTGAGAGGACCGGATGCCATGATCTTAGTTTTCTTAATGTTGAGTTTCAAGCCAACTTTTGCACTCTTATCCTTCACCTGCATCAAGAGGCTGTTTAGTTCCTCTTCACTTTCTGCCATGAGAGTGGTATCATCTGCATATCTGAGGTTGTTGATATTTCCCCCAGCAATCTTAATTCCAACTGGTGATTCATCTAGCCCCTCCTTTTTCATGATGTGCTCAGCATATAAGTTAAATAGGCAGGGCGACAGTATACAGCTTTGCCAAACTCCTTTCTCAATTTTGAACCAATCAGTGGTTCCGTGTCCAGTTCTCACTGTTGCTTCTTGACCTGCATATAGGTTTCTCAAGAGACAAATAAGATGGTCTGGTACTCCCATCTCTTTAAGAACTTGCCACAATTTGTTGTGATCCACACAATCAAAGGCTTTAGCATAGTCAGTGAAGCAGAAGTAGATGTTTTTCTGGAACTCCCTAGCTTTCTCCATGATCCAGCATATGTTGGCAATTTGATCTCTAGTTCCTCTCCCTCTTCGAAATCCTGCCTGTACTTCTGGTAGTTCTTGGTCCACATACTGCTAGAGCCTAGCTTGTAGGATTTTGAGCATAACTTTGCTAGCATGTGAAATGAGTGCAATGGTGCGGTAGTTTGAACAATCTTTGGCATTGCCCTTCTTTGGGATCAGAATGTAAACTGACCTTTTCCAATCCTGTGGCCACTGTTGAGTTTTCTAAATTTGCTGGCATATTGAGTGTAGAACTTTTACTTCATTGTCTTTTAGGATTTTGAATAGCTCAACTGGAATACTGTCGCCTCCACTAGCTTTGTTGTTGCTCAGACTTCCTAAGGCCCATTTGACTTGACATTCCAGGATGTCTGGCTCGAGGTCTGTGACCACCCCATCGTGGTTATCAGGGACGTTAAGCTCTTTCTTGTATGGTTCTTCTGTGTAATCTTGCCACCTCTTCTTAATCTCTTCTGCCTCTGTTAGGTCCCTGCCATTTTGGTCCTTTATCATGCCCATCTTTGCATGAAATGTTCCCTTCATATCTCCAGTTTTCTTGCAGAGATCTCTGGTCCTCCCTGTTCTATTGTTTTCTTCTATTTCTTTGCACTGTTCATTTAAGAAGGCATTCTTATCTCTTCTAGCTGTTCTCTGGAATTCTGAATTCAATTATTTGTTTCTTTCTCTTTCTTCCTTGCCTTTCGCTTCCCTTCTTTCCTCAGCTATTTGTAAAGCTTCCTCAGACGGCCATTTTGCTTTCTTGCATTTCTTTTTCTTTGGGATGGTTTTAGTTGCTGCCTCTTGTACAATGTTGTGAACCTCTGTCCATAGTTCTTCAGGCACTCTGTCTATCAGATCTAATTCCTTAAATCTATTTGTCACCTCTACTGTACATTCATCAGGGATATGATTTAGGTCATACCTGAGTGGCCTAGTGCTTTTCCCTACTTTCTTCAATTTAAGCCTAAATTTTGCAACCAGAAGCTCATGATCTGAGCCACAGTCAGCTCCTGGTCTAGTTTTTACTGACTGTATAGAGCTTCTCCATCTTTGGCTGCAGAGCACATAGTCAATCTGATTTCTGTGTTGACCGTCTGGTGATGTCCATGTGTAGAGTCGTCTCTTGGGTTGTTGGAAAAGAGTGTTTGCTATGACCATCGTATTCCATTGGCAAAATTCTACCAGCCTGTGCCCTGCTTCATTTTGTACTCCAAGGCCAAACTTGCCTGTTATTCCGGTTATCTTTTGGCTTCCTACTTTAGCATTCCAATCCCCCCATGATGATGAGGACATCATTTTTTGGAGTTAATTCTAGAAGGTGTTGTAGGTCTTCATAGAACTGGTCAACTTCAGCCTTTTCAGCACCAGTGGTTGGGGCATAGACTTGGACTATTGTGATGTTGAATGGTTTTCCTTGGATTCGAACTGAGATCATTCTGTCATTTTGGAGATTGTATCCCAGTACTGCTTTCCTACTCTTTTATTGACTATAAAGGCTACTCCATTTCTTCTGAGGGATTCTTGCCCGCAGTAGTATACCTGATGGTCATCTGAATCAAATGCACCCGTTCCTGTCCATTTTAGTTCACTGATTCCTAAGATGTCGATGTTCAGTTTTGTCATCTCTTGTTTGACCACATCCAGCTTGCCTTGATTCATGGATCTTACATTCCAGGTTCCTATGGAGTATAGATCTTAGCAGCTTCGGACTCTCCTTTCACCACCAGATACATCAGCAACTGAGTGTCCTTTCGGCTTTGACCCAGTCGCTTTATTCTTTCTGGCACTACTAGTACTAGCCCTCCGCTCTTCCCCAGTAGCATATTGGACACCTTCCGACCTGAGGGGCTCATCTTCCGGCGTCATATCTTTTTGCCTTTTGGTACTGTCCATGGGGTTTTCATGGCAAAGATAGTGGAGTAGGTTGCCATTTCCTTCTCCAGTGGATCATGTTTTGTCAGAGCTCTCTGCTATGACCTGTCCATCTTGGGAGACCCTGCACGGCGTAGCTCATAGCTTCATTGAGTTACGCAAGCCCCTTTGCCACGACAAGGCAGTGGTCCATGAAGGAGAGGCAGTGATCTATGAAGGAGTTGTGTACCGAATATACAATTATTTAGAAATATGCCCATAGTTGAATAATATACTAAGTATATACTAAGATACTAGCACTATTTCTAATCATCCCCAAACCTATAAAAGGTATTCTTTGTTCAACTGATTCAGGATAGGACATGGATTTTATGTGAATATCACGTGCAATAACAGAAGCAAAATCACCTTCTTTTATGTGTTAGGGTAAATGTTTAACATTAGGTGAATGCTGACATTTGAATATTTTACAAATGGCCAGCATACACCCCTGAGATACACCACTACATATTCCCATTCATTTAAATGTGATTGTCCTTATTTATTAGTCCTTATTAAAATTATTTCCGGCTATTAACAAAATTCATCTGGGGTTATTGGCATTGGGATGCAAATGTCAGCTGGGACACATGCAAGAAAGACAGCATGGTGGTGTTAGCACGTTGGATGGTGACCAGGGATCAGCTTCCAATCCTTGCTTGGTGCCCTTGAAGCTTACTGGGTGACCTTGAATGGAAGATATTTATGTTAATGAGGAGTCTTTTGACATCTTAAAGTCCAACGCATATACTTGTATACTGGTATGGCTTATGCACATACACAGAATTTAAACCTGAACTTTTCCAGTATACTTCATGCATCTGATGAATTGGGCTCTAGTCCACTAAAGCTTAGGTCAGAATGAATGTGTTAGTCTGTAAAATATCACCAGACTCTTGGTTGTTTTTAGCTTATAGGAATACTGGCAGGCTACACTATAACACCAACTGAATGAATGGATACTTGCATGACAATATTTATCACCTATTTTATTTTCCATGGAATTCTTGTGAAATGAATTTTACAAATGCTACTAACCATTTATCGAGAACACCTACAAAATCTAAGTTTCAAGTCCATCTGTCAGGTTTAAGCCTTGTGCCTTACTTACCAGAATCTTCTTGGCTCTTTACTACAAGGACTCCTCTGTGATTTGGAAAGCTAATATTGTTTCAGCACTGCATGCTCCCCATGTGTTTATGGTGGCTCCCAAATATTGAAAACATTTGGCTATGCAATAGGCCAATTGGATTAAAAATCATGACTAATGTAAGCAAGCAAATGGCAACACTGATAGATACGTGTCTGAATCTGCAGAGCAGCAAGGTGTTCAAGAGAGGGTGTGATGTTCAGGCAGCCTAATGCTCTTTACCGGCACTTGCAGGGCTTGTACCAGGTCTCTAGGTGCTTGCAAGGAGTAGAACCACTTGCAGTCATAGAAAACCACAGGTGGGGCCAGAAAAGGCCTTGCCTAGTTTTATCATAACAAGATGAGTCTTCGTGGCGACTGTTTTGTGTCCCTGATCTGGCATCTGCATCTGCATCTGCATCCAGTCCTAAAATGTATTTTATCCATGTCTCAATTCCTGTCTGTTCTTGATCCAACCATTGTCAAGTAGCTGATCTTTCTTGTTGCCTATGGTTGCATAATTCCTTGCTGGTATCTGGTCCTTGCCTATTCTTTATTCTGCCCTTTGCCTCTGGCCCTGCCATGCCTTGCCAGCATCTGACCCTTGCTTGTTTCTGACTTTGCCTTTGCTGCTGGCCCTGCTGCATCTTGCCAAGCCCTCCATCTTCCTCCTTGTCCTGGTGCTCCAGTTATAGACAGCTGCTGAACACATCCCAGAGCTGATAATATTTAAACTGACAATTTGGTTTATTTCCAGATACTGCATCACAGCAAACACATATTAAAAAGGAAGTTAAGTGTATTTAAGTTTGTACAAGGCTGTGTGTGTGTGTGTGTGTGCACACACCTTAGGAAACCAACCATAAAAGTTCCTTTTATTTTATTATCCCTAAAATAATTTTGAGAGATTGGTTGGCCTAAAAGGGATAATACAATGGGATTCACCGTGGAGCAATAAGCATAAATGAGTGTTTTTACATTTACTTAAGGCATCTTGAAAGATGCTAAGGCAGTTGTGAGACATTGAAACTGACAAGTGATAATTGGCCAAGTGGATATTAATCATCAGAATGCTTTTTGTAAAAGCTTAGAAATTGAAGTTCTGGTCTCTGCAGTATTTTATATTAACTGAAGTTATTTTTTTAAATGGCATGCTCATAAATTACCATCTTGTGGATATATAGCTGTATCTGATTACAGGAAAAATTATTTGTATTTATTTTTAATTACAGTTTTTGCTCAGCTGAGCACTTCATTAATGATATTGCTTGTTCAGTTGATTTTTATACATGATTGGCAAAACAAATGATATTTCCAAACCTGAAATTGTCATCTTTGCATTATATAAATATACTTAAACTATTTGATATCTCTAATCTACAGGATAAAACTGTTATGCTTTGTTCTCAGCTGAGATAGATCAGAATGTTATTTCCTTCCTAGTTGAGAGTGCATTTCCTTCCTGTTCCCTGATGCTTCATTTGTATGCACATCTGAAAACATACAGTAAAAAACACTAGTAGGAGTTGTGCTGGCTGAGGTCTTTGTGTATCCATCTATTAGGTGTTTTCAGACATGTGTGTTAGTATTAGATAGTCATGTTGGATCTACCATGGAAAAGCAAGCACCTGTCTTTTATGGTGACATCTAAAGTGGAAATCATTTTCCTGATAGCCAATATATCACCACACAAAACCTACTTCCCTTAAGATTATGAAATGCCTTCTGATGGCTCATAGGAGGTAAAGGGAACATAATTCTAGGCCCAATAGCCAATTTTCTCTGGAGAACTTAAAGATAAAGAACTAAATGCTCATGCTAACTTTCCCAGCCCACATACACTCCTAAAGCTGCTTCAGAAATTACATGGACTGTTTAGGTCACACATTTCACTAGTGGAGCATGCTCCACATTTGATCCAACCCAACAGAATGTAATGAAGCTGGCTAATGGTATAATCCAGGGCATGCTGGAAGATGTGGGTCTTTTTTTCCTCCTCAAGCATACATAGGATTGCACCTTACTCCTGGTAGCCTAGTTATTCTTCTTGTGCAGCATGAACCTAGGGCTGTTTCTGTATAATGATGTCAATATCCATTGTTCTATTTTGTTTTTTGAGAATGTCTTTGTCCAAAATAATTTTAATGTCTGCCATCTGAGTCTATAGCTCTTATGACAGATATTTTCTGTTCTTTCCTATATGATGCCATTTTTATCCATAGTCTTCAGTAATACTTCAAAAACTAAAATTGGGAGTCAGGGTGATGTATTCCTTAAGAGTGCAGGGCAGGGACTTAGGCGATAATCACTGCTCGGCTATGGAGCCAACTGGGTGACTTTGGGCCAGTCCCAGACTCTCAGCCCAACCTACCTCCCAGGGTTGTTGTGAGGATAAGATTGAGAGCAGGAGAAGCAGAATGATGTAATCCTCTTTGAGTTCTTTAAAAAAAGAAAAAAAATGGTATTGAAATCTAATTAAAAAAAAAAAACCCCCATTAAATTTCCCTGAAATGGCCAGGCTTCTTCTCTTAACCAAAGTGCCATATAGTTATTTGTGAAATGTTTATTGCCAATGCTGAAGCCTAGCATTATGCCTAGTCAATTTGGCATATCATTTGTGTTGGTTGATACAACCGACACAGTGCTAGGTAAAGCATGGCAGGAAAAAAAGTTTTGTTGCAAGTGAGCTCAAGGGCTTGTATGTGCCTTGTAGGACTTTTTACTTGTTTTCTTTTACTCTTTTTAAACTCTAGTTTTCAAAAAGTGTCTTTTTTTTACTGAACTTGTCAACAGATAAGACAAATGACATGCCATATGACTAATTGATTTGAAAATATCCCTTGATTTTAAAAATCATTTGCCACACCAGTCCAAAGCTCTTCACTGGATATAAGGAACTAGAAACATTGAAACATAGAAACAGAACGAGTCAGAAGGGGTCTCCCGGGCCATCTAGTCTGACCCCTGGCTCCAGCTGGCTCTGCTAATGACATGCCCACCATGTGCATGTCTAGCCTATCCTTCAACACTAATTCATGGGTTCTTGTGCAATCTTATACCTGGTTGTACAGGGAAAAAAAAGTCCTAAACTCCCAGCATTACTCAGCCTGCCATGCTAGCTGGGCAATGCTGGGAACTGTAGGACTTTTTTCTGTCTAATCATGCATATGATGAGCCTTAACATGTTTAAAAAATCCACTTTAAAGCACTCTTGTTTTTAAGCCAGGATGTCCAGAACAATATCCAGCATGACATCCCTGGTGATTACCTTTGCACAAACAACACCCAAGCTGCCCTATGTTGAAGTACATACAGCCATTCATGCTGATTAAAACGTTTTCTGTGCATTGTTAAATATGCGTAGGTGCCAGGTTATAAATAAAGTTTCATATTTAATAAATCTAAATACTTTGGCAGTAGTCTAACAGTGCTCTGGATCTCTTAAACATTTTACATGAAGGTAGCTTTGAATCAATGGTATCAGTTTGCTTTGCTCTATCTTGGTAGAGTTACTGCTTTGAAGCATGTGCAGTCATCTTTATGCATATGTACATCAACACACACACAGTACACACTAACCGAATTAACCGCACAAATACATTTTTGGCTCTAGGCTATCTTATTACAGGTAACAATAGTTCCTCCATCCCATTTGAATGGCTCTGTTGCTCCTGTCAACATCCTTTCACAAAAATAATGTTTACAATAATTAAGTTTTACTTGTTGGCTCTTGTACATGAAATAGCTTCTTTCAAACATGAATACATCTTCACTGTCCTTGATGAAACTAATGGGAACAATATCCCATATTATACCATCCCTGCATCTTCTTTTTTCCTAAATAAACTTTTGTCATCTGGTTTCAAACAAAATATATGGCTGATAGTCATGTGAAGTCAAATGAACCTCTGTGCAGCATTTAAAGTTTAACTAAACTTTTAACTAAACATTCAACTAGAAAAGGACTAGAAAGGGATCTTGGTTCAATTTTCTGTTGGTGTAGTCTTTTGCACACTACAGAGGTAACACAACCGCCCTGTTAATTGTGCTTATACAGTTATGTCCCTACCTGGCTGCTTGTATTCAGCTTCTGAAAACTGAGGGCTTTTTTCCAGATTTCACAGTCACAAACAAACCCTGAGCAGAGCAGAGCAGAGTTAGGGTTGATCACAAGGTGAGGAATCCAACAATACAGATCCAGGCATGGTAAAGCCGTGACAATTGGGTGGTATACAAATATAGTAAAACATGAAGAAGCAAGATGACTGGGCAAGAAGGAAGCAGTGAGAGCAGAAGAGGAGACTGATAGGCAGATACACTGAAAGGCTAATGAGACACATAAAGTCCAACATCTATGGAACTCATGCAGAGGCCTAAACTTGACAGCTTATACAGCAGTTTTGTGTCAAAAGCCTGGGGGTGAAGTCATGCTTGAATGTTGAGAGAACACTTCTCTCCAGTCTATAGCCTCATGTGGTTTATCACTAGGATACCACTGTGTAGGCCAAAATGTTCCCACAAGTGTTGGCTGCCTCTGGCAAAATTAGTTCACATTGTGCATCAGTTTATACCAGTCTGAATCCGACATACAGTTGTGATGATTTACATGGGACTTGCTGAAAGCCAACTGTTCATTTTGTACTGTCTTAAGAGAGCCGTGACAAAAATGGTGTTCGTGTGAGTGCGTATATGTATGTCCTGTTCGTGTGAGTGCGTATATGTATGTCCTGAAGATCTAGCAAATATTATATACAAATTTATACCCTCTAGAACTGGGCATGTTGAGAAGGTACATCAAGCGGATTTAGGTGGTTTAGTAAATATGATATACTGATGTTAATGCTAAATGTTCTAACAACTCCCAACTTTTCAAGATTTCACAATCCTAACTCCATGGCAACCCATGACCTGGGACACTGGATTGCTTTGCCATGTGTTGATGTCTGCTTAGAGCCACTCAGTCTACATTCCTAGTGTGCCCAGATAGGTGCTCACCTTCCCCCGCCCACTCCAACACCACTGCTTCACCTGAAAACCTGAAGTGAGCATTGTGGCGTGAAGCATTGTGTCACAGAGGCTCTTGGATGTGAAGAGAAGTGCTTCAGAGAGAAATCACTGAGAGGTTCATTGCAGCTTTCAAATTATGCCTCACTGGGTTTTAAATAACAAGTCTATGCCTGTGACATTTAATCAGAACAAGAATGGCATTTATAGAAATGCATAATCAGGATTATTATTTCAGTACCTCACCAATTAAAATAATTTTTTGTCCCTTGAAAGGCCCATGAATGCACAGCCCGTGCTATTCTTGCATCTAGCTTTCAGTTACAGTGGCCCTTTATCTTATAAGTAGTTCATTATCTTACAAATATTTAGTTGAGGGCATTAATTGTAAGATGCCACTTAAAATGTTAGAAATAACATAAGGCAATTATAAGATGTTTTTTGAAGTGAGGTGGGAAACTAATTATTGAGATTAAGGAAATTTAAATTTGAAGGCAATTAAAAATTCTAATTTTGATGAAAAGGTAAGTGCTGTTTATTTTCCTAACTATTAATTTTTGTAGTCAATAACAATTTCAGAATCATAGGGGGAGAATATCCAATTGCCTGATCCAAAAACTTCTACATCAATGTGTAAAGGGAGAAGGTTGAGGGTTATTAATTTGTTAGTGTTCTATCTGCAAATGTGCTGCTATTATTCTATCACCGCAGTGGTATCTTTCTCCAATTTCATGCGGCTATTTAGAAACTAATACAAACAGTAAACTGTGAGTTGCTTGTATGGGTGTGTGTGTGTGTGTGAGAGAGAGAGAGAACGTACATGTGTGTTTAGTCAAATACATGACTGAATATGGAGGGAATTTATTAGAGCCGGATACACATAATGATCCACTACAGGGGCACCCAAGAGCTAATTCCATTGCATGAAGGCAAATCCATGCACGCTCCAGTGATCCTGATGCAATAGCAGCCAGAAAAAAGTGATGTGTATGAAAGTCTATTGGGAAGGGAGCAGAGAGTGTTTGCTTAGCCCCCTGCTCCAATGATCCTCATGCAAACCATTCCTTTCTTTTTGCTGCTGCCACCCACATCTGGACTGTTCTTTCCTTGCTGTATGACTTTGGCTGTAGCAGGGGAATCAGAGCACCCTCAGGAGTCACAATGAAGGCTTTGGCAAGCTAGCTCTTGTGCATCCCTGATATACTGGGTCATATGTCCAGAGTGACCTTCTGCGATGGCGTATTCTCCCCTGAACCCCCATACGCTACCTTCTCATGTTCTCCATTAGTATATGCCTGCAGTTTTGGTACCAGGTTTTGGTAGTACTGCCCCTCCCCGCTGGGGGCAACAATAAACAAGCTGGCAAAGCTGTGCCCTGGATGACAGAGGAGCACCCCAGAAACAGGGTTGGGTGAGCAGTAAAATGATGGACATTTGCATGCCTAAGTTATCATTGGTTTTTCCCAAGTATAAGCATGTCCCAAAGCTCCATGAAACTTGTTGTCCGTGCTGAGCTGTACATAGTCATACGAGGTGGGGATCCTTTCTTCTCTGATGCATAAGAGGATGTGGAGTTGCTGGACTCTTGATTCAGTAGAAACAATATAGTAGTCCCTTATGGACTGAATCTGTTCTTGTCGGAAGCCTTGACATGATATGTCTTGCCCATTCTAGAATGTCTGCATCACAGGCTGCTGAACTGCAGGAGCTGGTTCCAAAAACCAGGAGCTAGTTAGCAACCCTAGGGACGGATGAGGAACCCCTCAGGGGTACATTATCTGGCCTGATAGTATTTTCTGATGTTACTTCCGTTGCTGATCAGAGATGGGGTTCGGCTTTGCCAGCTTGAAAATGGTTACATAGAAGTGAGCTGTGCTTCTCAGACCTGGGAGCTGTTACTCTGGGGCTGACTCGCAAGTAGACACACCAAGAATTGAGTTGTGGCTTGTTTTCTTGATGGGGACATGTCCAGCCAGCTACAAATTACAGCTGGCTGCGCTCCCTATGATTCCATTCTGTCTTTGGCCACATGCCCTGTGCTGTAGCCACACCCATTACTGGAATATAGCCCCAGATGCCCTTTCCAGATTGAATTTTGGCCCCTGGACAGAAAAATATTAATCACCCCTGCTTTAGGTGATCTCATACAGCATTTAATATAGATCTATCTTCTTGTTTTTAAAATAAAAAGGATGTGAATGCATATTTTACTTTTATTTTTCCCATAGGCATTTGAAAATGTTTGAGTTAGGCAGTAATAAAATGCATGTTAACCAGTTGGATAAATAAAGAACAAAAAGACTGTTTAAAGTGCAATTTGGAAAAAAAATGATGCACTAGCTTACCTTTGCTTATATTTTATTAGGATTCACATCCATGGTAATTGTTTTTTCTTTCCCATACACAATGTAGTAGTTTGAATATATACATAGCATATTAGAAGTGCCATTAAGCAAATGATTCTTTGTGGAATTGTTGAATGAAAGAATGAAATGGATGCTTTGCAATTCTCTTCTGAACGCAGCACAAATTTTCTCCAATTATCCTATAACTGATTGCTCTGTATTTGTAGCCCAAGGGAGTTCAGACATGCTATTTGTATGTGCTGCACTCCATTTCTCAGTTTGATTAAATTAAATACTAAAATAATAATTTAATTAGCTACTTCTAGAGGTGATTCACTGTGACGCTGCAGTGATTTCTCCCCCTCAAACTCCCTCCCCATCCTTTGTATTCTGGCTTGTATTTCAAAATTTTGTGTCTGATGGTGATGCTTTATGTTGGCAAAATGGTCTTCCAAATAAATATAGCAAGAAAGATTTGTGAATATTTAACTTGGACTCAGCAGTTGAGGTTAAATTATCAATTCTATTTTTGGCTCTTTTAGTTTTTGTTAACCAAATACACATCTCCAAATTTAGCTTAGTCTTCCAATTTCTTGTTTAAAATTATCTCACCTGCTTTACTGTCTGTTGATAAATTTATCAAATGAATAGGCATAGAGTTAATTGGGCTTTCAGCACCATGGCACTGTCTTTAAAAAGAGAAAAAGAAAACAAAAGCATTGTGTGGGGTGACTGAAAAGCATCATGAAAACAGGTAGACAACATTGATGGTGTTACATAATGTCTTTTCAAGTGTCTACCGTTATTTCTAGCATGGATGTTTATCAAAACATCCAAGAATGGTAGTTTGTAAAGGGTGGCTTTCCCTTGTTGTTGCTTTGTAGCTGCTGGATTTCTTTGGTTCTCAGCCCTTGTCCTTTTCCAAAACTGTTCAGAAGGCAACAGATATTTGTCCATCTGCTCACACCTCAGTCTTTCAGTAGAAGGGGGAACTGAATATTTACAGCTCATATTTCAGAACTGCATATAGAACAGAAGTGTGATTGATGAAGAAGAATAGAACAAAGTGAGACCAGAAGGAGGTCAAATATATCAGGTGGGGAATTGAATGAGAAGACAAAAATAATACTTTGATGAATCAAATTGGAGACCATTCTAAGAATTTCTTCCATTACTGAGGAGGTTGGAGATCATGATCAGACTGAAATCTGACCATGGTCAGACTTGAAATCTGAAATATATGTACTCAGAGTTTGGATACATATGGAAACTATATCAGTATCCTCTTTCAAAATTTTCTGCTAAGAAAGGAAACAATGATTTTAAAAGAAGTATAGGGTTTTTTTTCCCTACACGTGAGCTTTACCTCAGGCTTTCCCAGTTGGCATACTGTCAGCTTGTAAGTCCTTTCCTTTAATTAAAGATTGAGGAAAAAATAGATATGATAGTTCAGTCTCTGAACTTACTTGGATGCACCCTTTTATTTCTCACATGATGGTGTAAATATCCTGGAGCTAAACTCTGATGACCCCAGACACACATTTATTGCCAAGAGTGCATCTTGCTACAAACAGATGCTTGGCTTGTTACCACATTCTCCAGAAGCTGTTTCTCTCTAGATGTATAAGAACTCACTGTGACATGATAACACTTGATTGTCTTAAAAGATTATACTGATATCCATAAATATAACATACTGCAGATTTAGTTCTGGAATTTTTTCCATGAGTCAGTTTCAGACTAAAAAGAGACCAGATCCTCATTGCCTGAATCCCTTCTGGAAACCAATGACCTGCTTCTGATCCTGAAACTCTCAGAGAAACCATCATCTGGGGCTCTTTTTATCCTTCATTCATTCTGAGCATGTACAGTGTGCCATCCCCTTCTTGAGCAATGAATAAGTACACTCAGCCCCTGTGCATTTAAGACTTGGAGTCATGGCATCTAGGCCAGAGAATAAGGTTCTGAACCTATTTCTTTTCCAGTATGTTACAAATTAAGCAAGACAAGAAAATCAAGTGCTTTTTCTCATAAAGTTTCCTGCTTTGTGTATAATGGGCACTTTTCAGATGAATTTCATTCTGTAAGCTGATATATGTCAACTGCAGAGAGAAAATACCAAGGGACAATCTTTGAACCCTGGAGAGAAAAAGAGAGAAACTGTGAACCCTAACCCTAACCATTGACCTGTGATGGTTGATTTGGGTAAGAGCTAAATGAGCTTGGTTCAAGCTGCTTTGACAAGTGGAGGTGATGTTGCTAGATTACAGACAGACATTGTCCCATCATCATCTACATTGTCATTGTCCTTCTCATCTTGCATTTATATAATGCCTTTTGGCCTCTTATGGGGATCCCAAGGAGGCTATGTAGTTCTCCTCCCCTCTATGTAGTTCTCCTCACAACAATCTTGTGAGATAGGACTTGGCCAGGAGTCCATGGCTTGCCCAAAGTCACACAGTGAGCTTCATGGCTGAGTGAGATCTAGAACCTGGATCTTCAAGGTCCCCAGTCCAGTACCCTAACCACCCACCACACTGGGTGTCTTTGTTATCTCTATGGAAGTAGACACTGATTCATGGTGAAAGGCAGCTTGTGAGATCATTAGGAAGCACATACAAACCTTCAGAAATATCTCTATGAATACTTGAGCATCTGAGAAAAATATTAGGCAACCGAATCCCCATTTTCAGCCTGTTTACTCCTGCTCTTGATACCTTATGTTGTTATATGTCAGTATCCCATGGCACAGAATATATGTTGAGGTGCGGATACCGTATTGCAGTAGCAATGCACAAGCAATACTAAAAATAATCATTGTACTAGATAAGCATATCCTTTTCTGAGTTCCTCTGCCACCTCCTTTCAAAGGATATAAATATAAACCCTGATGATAGGAATAATTTCTCTTCTGTCAGCTCAGTATTATTACAGTATGGCAAAATATCACTCAGCATCCTGTATCCTCTGGTAACATTCAGAAACACAACAGACTACATAGCAACATATTTTCTCCTTATTTGCTTTGAATCGTAGACACAAGCTCAGGAACATGTGGTAGTTGCTAAGGAAACAGGTTGGTATAGCTTAGTGGAAAAGAGTAAAAGAGCAAGTGAACTGTCTGTAAACTTCCTGCTGATAGGTGAAAGTGAGCTCCGTATCCTGTGATCTACTCAGTTATTGTTGTTTGTTTCTGACCAGTGGGATATCCAATCCCACAAGGCTTTGAGTAGAAAGTAACAACTTGAAACTGGCCACATTGTTTTAAGGGTGAAAATGGTCGCCCTTTGAGACTATCTTTCTGGCAGTGGCAGAGATGTACTTCACAGTCTGGTGACAGTTCATTAATGGGTAATACGTTGTGTGTGGTGCTTAAGGAAGAAGGACATTAAATCAGGATGTTGGGCTGTGTATATACAAAATAAAAGAGGATATGTGTGTTTCTGCCCGTCATGCATGGAGCCCTGGGTGTGTACCTCAGGGTTATTTTTGAAATGCATGGATTGATTAGAATTACAGTATCATCTAATATGACTGCTCATAACCCAATTCGGAGGATTACATATGTTCAAAGAAGGGTGGAAGCAGCATGGAGATGAGGATTGTCTTGGCATCCTTAAAAAATGTTATCAGTCCCAAGTATTTTTAAGGATGCCAAGACAATCCTCATCGCCATAGGACTGTACCCTTAAAATTTATCTGTGTGGTTGAAGCCTGCAGTAACCTCTTCATTCACTAGGACAGACTTCTCTAACTTGCACATAGCTTTGCAGTGAAGACAGCTTGGAGCCAGGGGAGTGAGTAAGCCAAGGGTCACAGTTATACTCTTGCTCATCTTCCTGCTGTAGCTCAGGGGAGTAGAGTTGGCAGTCCTTTAACTAATGAGACTATAGGGATACAAGCACCTAGGGACTGAATCTAGGGTTGCCAGCAGACATGGGTTTCCAGATGTGGTGGGCCCAATGTATAGCTTAAAATCTTTATCAAGCTGTGGGTTACTCCAACTTGTGAAAAGCTGGGCTTTGATTACTTGGGAAGCTATTTTAAAAGTCAGAAGGAGCTTAGTGGATAGCAGCCCTTACTTCTGTATCACTCAAGAGGGACACAGCAAAATTAGTTGAATAAGTTAGTGATAACTGGCTTAATGGCCCATTGATTTTAGCAAGATTCAGCCATAATGAATTACCATTTGGATCCAACCCTATTAGCTTCTGAATTTCAAAACCCAGGGTATACGAACAAACTAAGTTATTGGATTTGCTATCAAGCATGTCACAATTCAACCAGTAAGATACTTCTGGGGAGTATGCTTCTGTATTGCTTACCCATCATTACAGTATTGTACTCAGTGCTTTTTTTGTCATAGAACGCACCGGAACGGTGTTCTGGCACCTTTTTTTGATGGATTTTCCAAGTTTTAAAAGTAACTTTTGAAAATTTGATGTTTGGTCCTTGCAGATTTGAATTGCCCTGTCGAGCGTAGCAGGTCGGCGGCAAAATCATTAACACTGTGTATGTGGGCTGCTTGTGTGTTGAGTCCAATGCATGCCTACTTTGTCCCCGCTGGTTATGATGGCGCTGCTTGGCTTGTGGCACTGCTCAGCCTGTAATTGGACATGTGGTCGCATGCTAAGTGCTTACTGCGGGCGGTGTGTATGTGTACAGTTATTGACTATGTGTGAAAGATAAATAATTTCATGAGTTCCAGCACCATTTTTCTTACAAAAAAAGCACTGATTGTACTTATTGTAAAATATAGTGTGTGTGCATGCATGTGCACACATTAGTGGTCTCTCTTGTCCTCTCAATCCATTCAAGTAATTGTGTACTTTCTGGGCTGACTCCATGCCCTCCTGTAAATCCATAAGGAAAACTTTACAATGGTTGCCAAGTCTTCATTTGAGATATGTAATCTTGGCACAAGAAACCTTATGCCACAGGATATTTTACATTCCCTGGTACTGTTCCCTGTTTGGGTCATAAAAATAGGATAGGACATGAAGGAATTCCACCATCTGGCTATGACCCAGAACATCTCTCCACTTTGAGCAGTAAAGCTGTTGCGTTTCAGTTAACAAAAGAGATTGGGCCCATGTGTGGGTAAAATAAAAGGGTGAGGGTGAGGAGATTGATATATATCTCAAGCAGGATGAGATTACTCCAGGGAAAGTAGAGCTGAAACATTTTGTTGGCTAAAGGCTCCGGATCATGGGCAAATAATAGTTGTTATTTTTTCCAATATCTATAGGCAGTATAATTAACTTACAGAGAGGAACCAACATTGACTCAAAAGGAATGAAAGCTATTTTGTTTGAATTAATGCCAGTCTTGACTGACGTTTCCAGAAAGGGGGGTGGGGAATCATGGCTCATGTTAGGGACTATGCTGTCACTTTTAATTATTATAATTACTGTACAGTAAAGGAGAGTTTTATTTCTGAGTGGTTCATAGTTGATTTTAACTTCTACTCCAAGCATGTTGTTCCTTGCTTCATAAAAACGTATTTTTAATTATTCTGGAGCAGTATGTATTTAATGAAAAATACTTTACTTTCATACAAATGAAATCTAGTTACTCGTAAAGAATACAAGTGAGAACACCTGGAGGTGATAAGGCAGAAAGTTTATACAAGGGAAATTTACTTGTGCTGTTTTCTAACTTACACACACACACACACACACACACACACACTGTCATCAGAGTTGGAGAGGGTTGGTTTTGCCACTTCATGGTTTATTAGGGGAGAACTAGGAGGGCATTGATTATGATCTGTTATTCCTTGCACAGAAATACATAACCAAGGTTAAGGTTGTGATAGTACTGTTCCGAATGGAAGGCCAGTCAAAATTAGAATACAGAAGAAAAGAGAAGCCTAGGCTTTGGCTTTTGTTTCATCTACCCCACCACAATGACACCTGAAGTGTTCAGAGCACCATAAATTACTGGGTGGCAAGTGTAGCACTGTGGTATAGTAACTCGCTAAGTAACTCTCAGCGCTAAAATAATAGCTCTTCTACGTTGGTTGAGTGAGCCAACAGTGGCTGGAATGGTTGTGCATATGCAGCAGCTCATGGGCCAACAGTGGAGCCACCATCAACTAGTTCCCTGTCTGGAGCCCTTCTGGTTCCTTGAATCCATTCTCTAGTATACCTCTTCTATGAAAGCATGACTCTTAATGTAGCAACTTTGTCAGTGGGGTTCAGGATTTAGGGTGTTGGGATGCCTCTTGTGAGATCTGGCTTCTAGTTGTCACTGGTGCTTAAGCTCCTGGATGACTTTAGGCCAGTCACTCACTCTCAGCCTAACTTAACTCATAGGGTTGTTGTGAGGATGAAATGGAAAGGATGGCATCCATCTTTGGTTCCTTTGCCAGGGAAAAAGGTGGGCTTTAAGTGGAAGAGAAAGAGAAACAGGAGGAGATGAGGTGCATAGGATGTCCTTTCCCTAACTATATCAGCACAGTTGAGCCCTGCGGCCTGTAGTAACCACTGTATTCTGTACTCCATGTTCTTCTATTCTTTCTTGGATAGCTTGTTTGCGCTTATGCAGGTTCCAGGGTTGTGAGATTATGGTGGGTGGTGACAGTGAAGAAAAGGAGCCACAAGCAGAAACTTGTCTAGTGTCAAGGAGCCTATATGGCAGGTGAGCAAAGAAAAATGCTTCAAGTTGTGTTCCTACCTGTCCCTCACTCCCCAAAATCTAATGCTGGCCCTGATTTCAGAAGCTAATATGAGTCTGTCATTACTAGTGCCGGGGCCTGGAATATTCTTCATACACCACTGTTTGAACTTGTATCCTTAGCATTCTATATCAGACATTAGCTGTACCCATTTTCTTTCTGTCCTAGGTATGTAGGAGTGGAAAGTGCAGTTGATCTTGTCTAGATCCGTATAACTTAGATTACAGCCAATTCAGTCTGTTGAAAACAGGAATGAACCTTGGAACACCTTTTGAAAATGAAACTATGCTTCCCACACCAGGGTTTCACTGTCATTTTCATTTGAGCAACTTTATGCAGGTCTGCATTGAAAAACAGAGCTATCTGACATAACTCTTCCTCAAGACATTTCTTTCTAGCTTGGTTGCTTGCATATTCTAAAACAACTTTAAGCAGTGGTGGTAATAATAGTTGCAACTTGATGAGTCTCCACATTGGCAGTAGCCCAAGTTAAAAAACCTACTTGGCATAGAGATGCAGTTTCAGTTGGCAAGATTCTAGCCGGTCTACCTATCCTAAAGCTAATTGTAGCTTTGGGACAGATTAATGTACAAAACCACATCAATTTATTGACTGCTTTGTGGGGAAAACCAGGAAAGCCCTGATAAAGAAACAACAACCAGCATAGGGATGAGCCATCTTGCAGAGTAGGGTCTTCCCATTCTATTGTCACAATATCATTCTGCTGTATGGCATAAATGGGTGCGCATCATTTCCCTTGTTACCCTCTTGAGGCAGCACAGCAAACATTAGAGATCCCTCAGTAATTTCCACAGTCACAGGACAAGCAAGTTAGAAAAAGACTAATATATATGGGTCCTCTACAGCATCTTGTTGGAGCAGTTCTGACTAGGGGTGCTGTGATGACTCAAATGGGGTGCTCACAGAATGAACACTCCTGAAATCTTCATAGTATTTGAGTCATAGGAACATAAGAAGGTGGCTTATGCTAAAAGCTCTGTCTTGTGCAGTCAGGGCTTTGAACATCCTCCACTTCCATGAAAGATGCTGATGAGACCATCAGAGGAACAGGAGATGGGAGTAGCACAGAAAAATGTTTTCTGAACCTTCTCTTTGAGTGTTCACAAAAGATCTTTTAGGTCAGACAGACGGATGCTTGTGTCCTTCAACAAAAATTACCATAGGCCAGCATACTGAGAGTTTGTAATACTCTCAGTTTGTAATACTCTCAGTTTATAGATAGGAGGGTGTGAAGTTCCTGTTTTATCCTATAAGCAAAAGCTACTGCTGCTCTTGAGTTGGAATGCAAATGTACAAAAGGACCCCTGCTTCATCCTGGGGGGAAAAACTGGCCTATGTACCCAAAGAAAACACTTTCCAAAGGGAGTAACAGCAGCACAACTAGCCAAGCTAGCAACAAGCCTTTTAAATGGCTTAAGTAAGCTTAAATCAGATCACTTGGTAAGGCCTCCCTCAATGGGCTTGTCTTCTAGACTGCACACAAATTATTTTGCTGTTGCTGCTTCTGTTTCATGCCACAGTCCTACTTTGCCTTCACATCTCCTTACTTCATTTCCACCTTGCTTGCTCTCAGGATCTTGGCCTACTGACTTGGAAGGGGCCAGAAGTGATAGAATTTAATGTTGTTGTTTTCAACAGACAATAAACTTAAACACTTTCCATAAAAGCTAGCCCCATTTTAGCCAAAAGAACTTATTCCTTTTGGATTACAGGATTTTGTACAAGATTGCAGCCTTAACACTTTTTTGAACCTTTGGTTTCTTTGCTTTGGTGTACACACTGGGAAGAATTTGGCAGACTACATGAATGCTTGCTATGGGTATAATAAGGGGAACACCTATTTCAGGAAAGTTGAATACACATGCAGAAAATAAAAGTTAGTCCTCGATGTAATTTTGAAACAGTTGATAAAAAAATGAAGGCCACGAAGGTAAGAAACAATGTTTCCAGTTAAAATACCTTTAGCCATAGTATAATAAAATATCCAATATAAAAATAAAGGGGGGAACGCAATTCTGTTCCTAAGCTATTGCATCAAAGCTCTGCCAACAGAGATTGTGCATTCCTGCTTTCCTGTGTACTTATTATGAATTATGGGTTTAATTCCTCATGATTTTCCCCATGGCTAGCAGGTTATTAAATATTAAGGAAGCTAGCTTTCCTTCACTGTGAAGATAATACTTTTTCAAAACAGTAGGCTATTCCATTTTCTGACTTCTTGCACAGTTGTTTTCTCACAACAGTGAATAAATACTTAGTATTGCCCCATTTAATCAACATCCAATTATCTATAAACTGATTAACTGAGAGAATGGGTGACTGCACAGTTCCTTTAGAGAGTTAGAACTTGGAGTCTGGCTTCCTACAACATGGAGATGGGGATTCTTTAGATTGAAATTCTGCTTTGTTTGGTTTTTGATGAATGGTTTGACCATATCAGCCAAATGAAAGTTGAACAGATCTGAGCTGAACTCTCCTCCAGAAGTAGCCATCTGTATGAGGCTTAAAACCCAGGCTTAACTTGAACAGTCTCAGGGTAAGAACATCGTTTCAGTCCCAAGACTTAACCTGATGATAGGAAAAATGGAATCTTCATACCTTTGGTTCTGATGTTGCCAAATAAAGAATGAGTATCTTCTAGTGCTTCTAGAATCGAAATAGCAAAGAAAACATAAGCAACCCTTTCTTGGCTTTCTTATGACTGAAGCATTACAGGTGGAAGTGGCTGTACCTTAGCATGAAAGCAGAAGTCCAAGTCCAGCTCCCCAGCATTTCCAGATAGAATAAGGAAAGAATAATTCCTGTAATCATGGAAAGTTATTGCAGACTGCAGCAAACCTATTTAAATATTCCTGTAAGAAAGAACTCTCAAAGAACACTCAGTACTGCAACAGTCCTGCAATGTACTGCATCAGTATTTGACCCCTAAAACGCTGTGATTGGATACTCCTGATGAAATAATAAAAAGTGATTAGAAGCTAGACGATTTGGTCACATAGATACACCCACCTAATCTCTCTCCTCCTCCTTCCTATTGTGGTGTTTTCTTTATAGAGAGAGCTGTGGGAGAAAGGTATCAGGTTTGGCATATGCACCCTCCATGTCTCTGAATTACTAACAAGTCTTCAGCAGAGTTCAGATTCGGTTCAGTCTGCTTTAGATAACCCCCACCTCAGTTTGGATGTTTCTTGGATCTTTCCCCATCAGCCTGATTTGGTCCTAGATCTGGTCTTCATCCAGATTCACTGCACACCAAATTCATTGCACACCTCAAGCACAATGTTGTGGTAGAAGCATAAATATGGATTGTCATGCATATTGCACACTTACAAAACAATGTTCCAGCTATGCTGTATTCCTATTCTTACAATGCTAATCTAAATGTACTCTTTGTGACTTTGGGATCCATATGTGCTATCATATGGATCCATGCTGTTCCCATGAAAGTACCACAGGTCTGCTCACAGAAGTAGTTCTGTATGCTGGGCAGTGGTACTTCCAATGATAATAGCTCACCTACTCCATGGCAGAATTGCATAATGACTTTACAGTGGCACCAGTACTGGTTAAGATGAGAATAGCTCCCTTGAAGAGTAGAATCATTTAAGTAATTGAGAGGTAACATAGGTTAAAATCCTACCAGCAGAAACATAGGTCATGTCTATGATATATTCTTTAGTCATGAAGTACTAGTACAATTGCCTTATGTTACTTGTTTTAAAGGATCTTCTTTCATTATAGCAGGCAAACAACCTCACAAAACATAGCAGGTGTTAGAAAGATAGTTTGAAGGCCCATGAAACTGCAGAGTGTTTGCAAGGGGATGCTCTTTGCTCCAGCTGTTTTGTCATCTGTTAAGTCTCTTGGGTCTTATGTCCCAAACATGTTGGAAATGGACAAATTGGCTATTCCAGGATAGATTTTGGTGAACTATAGCTCTGAAACATGCCTTGTGCTTTGATTGAGCAAATGATGATTGAGCAAATGATGAAATGCCTGGAAGCAGTTATATTGAAAAAGCCAACAGGGTAATCAAAAGAAAGCCCTATTCCATGTAATAGAATAAATGAGAAGGGGTACCATAGACAATTTGAAGGTGGCATCTGCAAAAATTATGTTGGATGGTTTGAATTGCCATTGAGTTTTGACCTGTAATTGTCCTGTTTTCTTGTTTGTTTTCACTATAAAATGTTTCTTCACAAAACTGTGTTAGAATGTTGATAATGGGAAAAAGAAAGCAACACAATTAATGAAACAGAATAGGGTCTCCCCATTATGGATAATTTCACTTGAGGATTTCAGAATGTGGTTAATTCAGCTTAGCACTATCAGAATGGAAAACAATCTTACGTGTGGTACAGAAAATGACCAATAAACCTTGCAGAGCTGTGTGGGTGCTGTTTTTCTGTGTTCACTTCTTGTGAGGCTGGGCTTCTGCTCACAGTGAGTGGCCCAAACATGGAAGTATGTGGGTGCCCATTCTGTGGGAGAGGCACGAGAGATTGCTTCTCACCCACATGCCTGGGTCATATAAACATGACCCTCATTATGAGGGCCACTCTCATGGAAGGGGTGCAATGTTCTTAAAGGTTTCCTGAGAGGTGGTCAATTGTGCAATTTCAGGTGTGGCTAATGAATCTCAACTGTGACTATAACAGTAGAGATTGAATTTTCAAGTGTGTCCAAGTCAGATGGGAATGGACCTTTTTTTGGTCAATGGTCACATTCCTTCATGGGTAACCTGTTGGAGAATACATACAAGAGCTACAAATGAATAGGCTATTGCTCTCCTCTCTTTCCCTATTCTTTCTCATGTAGCATACTTCCAGTGAAGCGACTGATCATTCTTGCCAGGAGTGTGAATAGATTTCATGCAGAGGATTCTTGAACTAGGCTGAGTGCTGTATATACAAGTTTGAATTATGTTAGTCAGTAGCACATGGCAGGAAATAAATGTAAACATACCTCTTAGTAGGGTGGATTTTATTTAAATCACAATTTAAAACACTAATTAGTAAGCCTAGATTTAAATCATGGTTCTCTACACAATTTGCATGCATGCCTGTCTTACCTTTAGGTAGAGAAACTTTATTAAAATATTCCCAAACTGGGTCTTTTTTATGGCCTCCTGCCATTGTAGGTTTTCTCCTCCAGGGAAATAATAATATGATAAACCACAGGCTATACAGAAAAAGATCCAGAGACTTGTGGAGTATTGTGCTCAAAAAGTTTCACTTTAATTTTTACTGCTTGCCTCTCCCTCCTCACACTTGACTTCTTTGCAGATCTATTCCATTCCCAACAATGTTCTTCTATTCATTGTTTTTTTTTTCCTTTGAAACTTAGCACTTAAGAAATAAGGGACTGACTATGTGCATATAGATTTGCAAAGAGACAATGAGATTCAGGTATTTTTCTTAACTCTGTATGTTTATAACATTTTTTGTTGTGAAGAAGAGGCATGGGATCTCTACAGACATAAATTCACAGTTTTGAGAACGTTAAACCAAGCATCTGGGATAATATCTTCCAAATAGAAAAACTGCTCAATAATCTTACCGAAACCTCTGGAAGAGCATGCCATTGTGAATGGATTAATGGAATTCATTTGCCAACACATTTAAACATTGCAGGATGCTACTGCCTCATACTTCATAATTAAAAACTAATCCTTATTTCATGATGGATAACCTTTGGACTATAATGTATCTTAGACAAATATATTTGGATAGATTTTCTCAAAAGCATTTTATATTTAGAAAAAAAATCCAATTTAAATTTTTAAAAATGCAATTTAAACCAATTTTATCCACCTGCCTCTTAGATTAATATTAATACATGTATCTAAATTAGCAAATGAGGAGAGAAAATATGAGTCTTTGTTGCAACTGGCAAAAAGTGAGAACTTTTGAAAATATGCCTGTGGAAAAAATGCATTGGGTTGGGAACCTTGAATTTGCTAATATGCCTTAGGACATTTCGGATAGTATTTCAAAAGATGCAGCTACTTAGGACTAAATCTTGCTTTTGTCCCTAATTAGCCTGGCTATGGAGAAGAGTCAAAGTTGAAATAGCTTAAGAGAGCTTTAGAAGACTGTAGAAACTGTTTTAGTTTTCTGGCAACCTGGAACGGGGACTTTACATCTTCACTTGTATAGAATAAGCAGTTTAATCTTCTGTTCCTGCGACAATTGCTTTTCTACCTTTCTGCCACTGGTTGAAAAAGAATCCATTTTTGCCATGATTACCTGCACTGTTCAACTTAGACACACTTTCCTGGCAGTGCAGACTGTGGGATTCATTTCTGAGTAAACATGCATTACTTGACCTTAGTCTACATGCCACTGCTGTAGCAGAATGAACATAAAATATTGCCAGCCCATCTGTTTGCCAAATAGGATGACAAGGGATTGTTCTGTATATTTCCATACCTTAGTGACCTTTTAAGGCGGACTTGAAACCTTTGGGTGGAGAAAGATTTGATGCGGATGGGAAAGATAAGCATAACAGTTGGTTGCCTCTTTGCCTGGTTCTCTGGAAAAAATACTAACACAGTATTTTTGAGTTTGTTGTGACAGGACTGTGGATGGGGAAAAATGTTATCAGTAAAGAAATTGTTTACCATAATTTAAAAACTTTGTTAAGAATAGATTCAAAGTATTCTGCAGGGTGTCCTTTCTCCCTGCACCTTCTTAGAAAAAGAAACTGGCTGAAGAAATGTATTTTCTGTGAGCCATTATTTGACAGGTGGATGAAATTCACTAATGTGCTATAAAGTAGGCTGTGTACCCAGATAGCCCAGGTTAATATGGATATCTGGCAAGTACATGGCTTCTAACAGGATGAGCTGCATAAAAATGTGTATTTGGGATGAAACATATTGAAATGCCTCTGGCCTGGCCTTTAACCCAGACCCTATGAAAGTGACATGTTCACATAAGACTAATGCCTTGATAATCTTCCCATGATAAATGCTAAGGCAGCGCTCAGCTTGTGCACAATTGAAGTGCAGTCAGTGGGACTTCCTTGTAGGACAATGAGAGTCCTACATGAGTACACACACACTTTTTTGGGGGTAAGCTGCATGGGACAGAGTGAGACTTAATTCTGAGTAAATAAAACGTGCTGCACGGCTGCAGTTCTAGGCACAAATATTTGAGAGTAAGTCCTGTTGAGGGTAGTAAGACTTCCAGTTTACATTTTAGTAAATGCCATGTGGGGTCCAGGTTTTGGTGTGCCCTGTGGACTACACACAGTTCCCCTTTCTCATGAAGCCCACCTTCTCATCACCATTGGCACCAGCTGCCATAGCTCTTCCTCCCCTTTTCATCATAGTTACCATTTGCTTAATTGACAGGTGATCAGCAAGGTGGATCTACTGCTTTTTCTTTGCACCTCCACTGGTGGCAAGTGAGCAACCAGGCTGCAGTGGTGAAGAGGAAGCCACTCCAGGGGCTCTTGTCAATGGGCCCCTGCTGGGGTGAGGGCTTATGGCAGGTACTCCATCATGCCTACTTTTGTTTCCAACTCCAAATAAACATACCTAGAGGTGGGGTGTGTATCAAATGTATTTATCTAACTTTTATTTACTATGAATGTGAATACATCATCTATTTCCCCAGTGAACTTATCTTATGCAGATTCATCCAATTCCATAACAGGAATTGAAATTTTTGAAAGTCAAGGACATTTAACATAGAGGGTTTGGATTAGAGGCCAAAACATTGTGTTCTATATAAAGCCAGCTCTCCATCTGTCCTTTTCCGTGCTTCTATAAACAAGTTGTGATTTGTAGGAGATAGCACTTCTATTCCTGCTTTGGTTTAGGGCAAAAAGAATTCTAAGGTCTATTCTCATTCAGAACTGTAACTTATTGTTTCACACATTCTTACACTTTTCCTAGGTGGTGGTACAGAGCCTCTTTTAACCCTCAAATCTGAGTCAAATAGTCTCTGCCTGCATTGCTTGTATGAGAGCACTTGGGAATTCTTTCAGTCCCCCGCCTCTGTCTTTTGGACACTTCCTACATTGTTGTGGCTTTCAATTCTAAGTGGAGTACTGGTGCAATTCCCAGTGGATAGTTTTGGTCATTTCATATGTATGTTGCATGCTGTGAGTATCTAATTTATTCAGTAAGCCATTACAAAAATTGCCAGACCCCCAGATACAGCTTTGTGCAAACACTCATTTTCCCCCCAATGCAGGTAGCTAGATACCCAGGGAATTTGTTTCACAACTGAACTTAAAACTGATAATTCAACCTTTTTTCCCTTGCAAAATGTTTTTTTTTAGATTATAATGTATTTTCTTGCACAGCAGTTATTCACATGACAAGAACCCTCCTAGAAAAGACTCCTGGGATAATACAAGTAAATAGTAGGCATTTTGAAAGGTTTTCTCCTCCATTAGCATTTTGTTCAACTTTTGTACTGTTTAAATAGAGATTTTTAAGCAGCAAGGGATAGTGAAAAGTGGCTTCTTTTTAGATTGTGATTGCAGATACGTTATTCCAAGCTGCTACCCAGCTTGATATAAATACCGGGGAAGATTTTTTTTCTTCCTTGGAGGTAAGTCTGTAAAGGTTAGTAGATCTTTCCAGAAATTTAGCTGGTGTCTTTCCTGTGAATAATTGTTGCCAATAAGGTAAGATGCTCAGAATTTAGGATTTCCATTTTAATGCTAGTTTTCCTGGATTACAACTTTTCTGTACACAAACCCTGCACAGAAGATACTGTTTGGCAAGCAACCACTTTGATAAGGAAGTTCCTGGACCAGTTCAGATGCCCAGTGGTCCCACCTGTGGGAACATGTCGTGCCAGCTGTACACTTGCTACATGGCAAAATTTGTGTGTCAGGCAGAGATTGTATGGATAGTTGCCTCCATGTGAGGCCTGTATATGTGATTACTGTCATTTGCACAGTAATATTGGCCATCTTTCAAGCTGCTGTGATCACACAGATGGTGGCAGCACTTGTTCAGGCCCCATGTTGATGTGCCATTTCATAAATTGCCACCTCTAAGCTATTCCTGCCAAGTCACAAACCTATTGGAGGCATCTCTGCAATTGCATGAATTGAGCGTTTTAGCCCTTGCTCATAATGATGGTCGTACATTATCATCACATGGTTGCTCCTCCAAAAGTTAAATATTTCAGGGCAGTCACTCGTGTCATTTACATTTTAATAACAACCTAGCTCAAGCTATTCTATCAGGCTATGAGATAGTATGCTCCTCTTATACCAGATATATTAGAGCTAAAGTAGTTTAAGTTGCTTGATGGAAGTGGGATGGCATAACTTACTCTCTTGTGGCACTTTTTATTCAGTTATTCTTATTATGGCACTTACTTCCTTTTTAATCAATTAAAACCTGGTCCAAATAACCACACGTAAGCCACATTATGTGGCTTATATACCAGAACAAGGCTTTTGATGAACATCTGTGCAGCATGATACACAAGTAGCTTATATGGGAAGATCTCACTGAGTATCTACCCATGAACTGAAGTAGGAGCTGGAAAAACACTAGGTTACACAAGAGTTCTTGTTTGACCCTGGCTGGGATGGCAGACTCCTCAATATACTGCCACTAAGACAGAGATTAGTGGAGGTGCCCTCAAGCTTTGTCATAATTGTTAATTTGTCTTCTTCAGTGAAGAAAACAACTTTTATAGCCTTTTCTTATATTTCCATTAGTAGTAGTGAACTCTAGGAGGGTGGCACACAGCCTCCTATTGTATAAAGACTATTGCCTCTTGTCTCAGTCAAGGTACACACTGGGAGATAAATCAGGCAGGACTTTATGGAGCTTTGTTATGGAAGCCCACCCTTCATTTTGAGAAGAATGAGCTTAAGGTTCATATTCAGCGACTTGCTATATATTTCCAGTCATACAACTACATGGCTTTTTTTAGTCTTTTTAGGCAAACTTGAATGTTGGCAAAGTAACCCCCAGTTTAGACTGCAAAATGTACTAAGATTTGGAGCTAAATACATCACTTTTTGGTAGCCTAAAGTATTTTATGTATTTATGGATTAATTTGAAATTTACCCCCCTCTGGTAAATGGACCCCCACTCTGGTAAATACTGTCATACTGCACTAAATAATGAAGTTCTGGCCTGAGAGTCTCTCTGGCCCCCACAAAAACTGGTGGGCTTGCATTGGATAAAAATGTTTGTTCCAACTTTTCTTCCTGAACCTGGAGAAATACTTCCCTGGGTTCTATGAAACCTGGATGCAAATGAGCAGTGGGGCTGCCCAAATCTGCCACAGCAAGTTTCCTTCTTGTTAGAGTTTAGGATCCAAGCACTGAGCATATGAGTATACATACATAGGAGTAGTTAGGAGAAGAAGTTAGCAGCAAGGTGATAATACATGTAAATATGTGTTTCAGGACATTGTTAGGGCATTGTTATCGCTGGACACCTGCAAGGGCCCTTACCCCAATAAAGGAGCCACTGCCAGGTCTATTAAAGCAGGCTCATGGAATGAAGGGGCCCACTGAGTGCATTTATGCAAGGACTCTTTCAAAACTGGGCACCAACAATTTAAACCATGATGGCTATAGCAACAGCAGGCTCCATTGTGTATATTCTGCCCTGGTATTGGGGTTATGTGGGGGTTGATTGACCCCTACCTGGAGTTGTCATGTCGTGCAAACCTGGCCACTGTGGGTTCTTAGCCCTCAAGTTTACAGTAGCCAAGTTCACATGACACAGAAACTTCTGACAGAGGGTTGAATATGCAGAATGGTAGCTGGCTCATGCTTCAAGGCCCCAAGTGTTAAACAACCCAGAGAAGGGCTGTACATGTGACTATGTGGAAGTATTTCAGACCTGCTTCTTGCCAAGGTGGGAAAGTCATGTCTTGTCTGACTGTTTGAACTGAGTGTGAAGGAACACATAAAAGAGTGTTTTCTATGAGACAAAGACCAACCCTCCAACCCATTTTTTTTTAAAGCGTGTCAGGAAGATGGCTATGCTAGAAACTTTTCCTAGGTGTCTTTTTTATGTGGAGGAATTTTAAGTGATTCTTTTTTTAAAGGAAGATTTATTCAGGTAAGCTCTAACTGCAATCTAAAGTGGTACAGTCCAGACATAGGTTTATCACATCAGTATGAGGTAGGATTAGGCATTACAGTGTATATGTTTGTAGTGAAGGGATATGATCTGAAGTTTGCAGGGTGACAAGACAGAAGAGGCTCTTTTTGCAGGTGGTCCCAGCTGTACAGTTCTCTCCCTAGAGAGGCCTTCTTGTCAATTACACTGACATCTTTTCATTGCAGGGAAAGACACTACTGTTCCTCCTGGTCCTTTAACATTTCTATATAGCTAAGTTTTTAACTGGTACTTGTTATAGTTGTAACCTCTGACAGCATTTTGATTTGTGCATGTTTATTCTTATCAGATTAATGTAGCCCTTTTTATGTGTTTGCAATGTTTGTGCTGATGTTGTGCTTGATTCATTTTTATTGTATTATTTGATGTATGTTTGCTGTTGATTAAATTGCTGTGTATAATCCAGAGAGCTAATTGACAGCTAATATGTCTCCATAAATATCAGAACATCCAGGTCATAAGGTTTGAAGTGATTTGCTATTTAAAGGGACATGCAGAATTGCTAGCTTTACTCTGGAGCTAGTAGACTATGTTCTGAGCATGTGTCAACCTGGACAGGCCAGGAAACTTTCTTGAAGCATGGGGGGACTATCCTGAATAACTCTAATATGGCATTGGCAAGTTTTTAAGCTATCAGGAGTGAGCAGCAGAAAGCACACTGCAATATACCAGTGGTTGCATTACACCATGACTGAAATGATGGGGGTTTTTTGCTCCCACTGGTTGAAAATACCTAAAGTAACTCAAAGAGGTTGGACAAAAATTAAGAAAATAAGAAAACCCATGCCGGATCAGACTGGTGGTTCATCCAATCCAACACTCCATTCAGACAGTAGCAGAGCAGCTGCCTGGGATGGGTACAAGCTCTCTGCCTGCCCAAGCTCCTCCTAGCAACTGGTGTATGGAAGCATCCTTCCTCTGATAACAGAGGTAGCACAGAGTTAACAAGGCTAGTAACCACTGATAGCTTTCTTCTCCATGAATGTGTCCAATCCAAATTGGTGGCCATTACTACACCCTTCTGTTTATATCCTCCTGTTTACAATCAGCAATGGCAAGCAGTTAATGCCATGGATTGGGTTTTCTCTTATCCTATCTTACAAAAAACGATACTAGCTCACTCTTTAGCATTCTAAAAATCAAAGGACATTTTAAATGGCATAACCCAACATTGTATCTTCTCACTGCAACTGAATTTTATCCTCAGTATACAAAACATTTAATGGGATGCTACAATTTCCCCTCAAGTGTGATAACTTGTTTCTGTATGAGCCACAGAGTAGCATTGGTTGTGACTTCCCATTACTGATTAAGTTATACTATCAATAAAGGTTAGCAAAATGTTCTTTTAAAATCTCTTTCTTTCTGTGTATGCAAAGCTGCATTTTTATTGTCCTATTTTAGAAGTTTGTATTTTCAAACAGTGTGTACCTGAGAACACCTTAAATGTCTTTTATATTTTTCATCACCAAAATTTGCTATTAAACAAGGAATCTAAAAAATTACTGGTCAATGCATGCATTGCAACCCCCTGAACAAAATTCTACAAACTGTACATTCTTCAATTATCACTTTTTAAAGATAATCACAAATCTGCCTTTTCTTATTCTTTCACATCGCTCAGCCTGGCAGTTACCTATTTGATGGTCTTCTGTGTATAAAATGTGCCAAAAAGTTTCAGGACCCTTTCTAGAAGTGACAGTAGATAATATTACATGTTAGTGAAGAACCAGTTTGGAGAAAACAGATGAAACAGTGATTGACCCCAGTTATTAAAGTCCAATGATTCCAGTTCATACGCATTTGTTATAAAAGCAAGTTATTTGCTGGGACTGAAGAAGCAATAGCCCTCCATCCCCTCCCCTTTCCAATATTGCCTGCTACCATACCCATTGGTGCATCCGGCTTCAGGAAGCAATTCTAACACAAATATATTGGCTCTCCTAACCACAATTTTATTCTCTGCAATACTAACTTGGTGATCAGCCCACTAGTGTTTTGTTAGCTTCTCCCATGAAGGTATATCTAAGGTGCTTCTATCAGCTGCATTAAAAACAAACAAAGTGATACTTCTCTAAAGTATAAGGACCTGCACTTGGTTACTTCAAATATTATAGCATCTACTATCTCTGAGAAAGAGGCATGCAAAGTAGAAGTCCTCCTTTTTAGGATATATCATTGCATTATCCCAACAGGTTTTACAGTATGTTTTTCAAAAGGCAGGATCTGCTGTCACATCTGGTGAAACTACCTTGCTTTGACAGCTGCTCTTTTTACAGGACAAAACCTGCTTAACCTGTATTTTGAAGAGCTCTGGCATACTTTAATAGTATCTGCCCAATCTACCTGAAGTAAAAAATAGCACAATGGATAATAATGAAGCTTAGCAAGCGTAAAGTTAACCAAAGGTACTTTGGAATGTTATTGATTACGTAAAAATGAGTCACCCAAGTCCTGAGTATGTATTGGTATGTGCACACCACACTGCTTTGACCCTGCTTTCATGCAAGCAGTGCATTAAATACATCACCCAAAAATGCGGTATGATTTATTTCATTACTGCAGTGTAACATATTAGCATGTGCTGAAAGCAGAAAGAAAAATGTAGCACTTCTAGAGAAAGTAGATTTAATTCAACCATTACTTGCTACTACATAATGAATCAGGTTTGGAGTATCTTTAAAAAATAGAGGAGGAAAATAAAATATGTTGAGCATTTTTTGAAGAATGGCAAGCAAGCTTGCCAATAACAGGAGCTAATGCTTCAATGCCTTTTCTCCTGTCTCAAAAGGGACCATTGCCTTAAACTCCTTCATTATCTGAGGAAAAATCAAACATGGTTGCATATTGTGGAGCTGCTTTATTGCCATCATTTAGAAAGGTCAACTGAATTAATTGACTTCACCCAACATGTTGCTAAGCTCCCCCACTTTCTGACATATTTAAAAGAAAGTGACAGGTGTGAGAAAGATGGCTTGCGCATTTGGTGTTTTTTCTCCTTTCTTCCTTTTTGTATTGCACACTGCAGAACCAAGATTAACTTTCAGGTTTGACTTGCCCAGGAAAATAAGTGCGTTGGCACTTTGGGGGTGGGGCTGGCAAAGGGGGCAGGTTTCTTCTGGTGTTTCATGTGGAAAAGAAAGGAAAGATGTTTGAGGAGATGTGTGATGCCTCAGTTGCTTTCTTACAAACTTGCAGAAGCTCTATATGTAAACATTTTAAAAAACTACATTTTTTCCAAAATATTCAGCTGCTGTTCCTTATTCTCCCCTGCCCTCACTGTCCCTCAGCTGAGCTATCTCTTAATCTAGCTGATGTTAACAGGAGTCTTTCTGATTCATGTCTGCTGTCGTACTTTAATGGGTGTATTTTAATGTTAAGGGATGTAACAAGGTTCTGCTTACATTAGGTCAATTCTGTTCCTCCATCTACCTCTGTTCCCCCTTCTCTCTCTGTTTCTTGCTCCCCCCACCCCAAGCTAGCCGGAGAAGCTTTGCTTGTTAACTACTTCATAGGTTTTCTTTCTCTCTTATTTTCCAGCGCAGAGTTTTGCTTATTGCAAATGGCAATTCTGGTTAACAGACAGAGGGGTCTCCCCCACCATTGCTTTCAAGCAAACAGTACTGAGCAGTTTGTGCATGGTGTGTGTGTGTGAGAGAGAGAGAGAGAGAGAGAGAGAGAGCGAGCGAGCAAGAGTGAGGGGGGCAGGCAATGGTAATACACTGAATCTGAACCTACAGTGTTCTGAAAAGGAGAATGCACTTGGAGACACAGTGCCATGGTGCTTTGAATTCCCATGGAAGACTTAAAGCCTTCTTGTTAATGCTATCCTTTTCAGTTCCATGTGTCAGTTGCAGCTGCATTAGTAATCAGACATTCATTCTGGCCTTTCTGATGGTCAGGGGTGTGTGTGTGTGTGTGTGTGTGTGTGTGTGAGAGAGAGAGAGAGAGAGAGAGAGAGAGAGAGAGAGAGAGAGAGAGAGAGAGAGAGAAGGGGGTGAGGATGGGGGTGGCGGGGAGTCATTTGCTACAATCCTGGAAATGTAGTCTGGCAGAAATTCAATAACTGTTTGTGATATTCTCATTCAGCCTTTGCTCTCAGTGGCTTTTAGGTCCTGCCGTGACATACAGTGGCATTTTCTGTAATCCAGCTAGTGGAAGGTCGGGGAGGAGGGAGGGAGGGGGGTTGGGAAAAAGGCTGTCCAGTATTGCATGTAATTGGTTTCCCCACACAAAGTATGCTGTTTCCTTGTGTTCTGAAGGCATTGAGAAACAGGCTATTCAAACCCTTTGCTGTTCTGTCAGGTTAGTAAAGCACCAACTAAGAGTCCTGGAAAAAAAATCAGATTAATGAGGATTTGGTGGAGGCAGTGGGTGGATCAGGGCAGACAGGGGCTCCTTTGTATTTCTGTCCAAAAGAGTAAAATATGGAGAAAGGCAGTGTGGTGCTGGTGCTGGTGGTGGTGGTGGGAGAGCTATCAGAATTTAAACTAAACCGAAACAAAAAGGATAGGAAACGCATAAACAATGAAAAGCACAGAAGCACAACTGAAAATAGAGAAGACACTTACCCTCCAAGAGTTGTTTCAGTCCCGGACCCCTCCTGTGTATTTGGATTCCGTACTTCAGGTAATGGCATACTGATGCTCGTGGCAGGGAGCTGAGTCGATGCATGCACAGATAGTGTGTCACAGTTGTCTCTGTATATCCTGAAATATGAGAGCAGCTCTGTGCAGCAGGATGTGATCCGTTACTTTTTCCAGAGCTCTGTCACTGGTGGACAGACGCTCACAATCCAGCGGAGGAAGAAGGGGAGAAAGAGCGAGAGAGTGAGCTGCCTGCTAGCTTTTCGTCTTCTTTCTCCGTGTTTCCATGGTGGTTAGCGGTGCATCGTTCACCCGATCAGTTGTCACACTGACATGGTGCTGCCTGCTCAGCGGTCATTAATAACTGAACACCCTCCACTCCCCAGAGAGGAGCCAATAGCTTTAGAGTGCCAAGATGTAGCACTCGCAGCTGCTTCAGCCTGGTTGGTCGAGACAACCTGTCTGTTAGATGACATTGCTGCTTGGGGTACAAATACACGGAGCAACCCATTCCCTGCTTCCTGGCATTCTTTCCAATATGTGGAAGGGGTATGATTATCCTCCTCTGTGTAAAGCACCAAACTACATATCGAATCTGTATGGGTGTGCAAAGGCAGTGTTCAGAAAGAGTGGACAAAACTAGGTAAACGTCTGCTCAGGTTGCATCACCTTGCTGGTTGAAAAGGAACACTTTTTTAAACAGTTGTGAATATATTTGCTAATCTTACACTGTACTAGATCTTTTCTCTGTTCTTTAACCAGTATATTTTGCAGTGTACATAGATTGTCAGGAAAATATTTCTGAATTTAAAAGATGGAGTCTCTGAACAAAGAAAGCATCAGTGGACTATGTAAGCAGTTGGACACACACAGAAAATTAGAGCATGGTTTTTCCTCATATGTCTACAGTCCAGTGGGGGGGGTGGTTGTGGGTTGGGATTGAAGTATGTCAATCAACTATTTTTCTATTGGTTTTCAGACAGCGTAGTATTAAAAGATACAAAATTAGAACAAACATGAAAATATACTTAGTGCAAAGTAAAGATCTTAAACCTGTTAGTTCTAAAATAATGTATTTATTGCAAACATTTGTTTACAGATATTCTTCAAAAGGAGATTGGTTTTAGAAAGAGTGAGAGAAGTAAAAATATAGAAAGATTTGATAATCAACAGGTCAGATCTAGAAAAATTGGATTTACTGTACACATTTACTGATAAAACCCTGCTTTCAACACACCACCCTCTAGTGGAATAAAATAAAATTCAATTCTCATTTCTTTCTTCAACACGTGTTTGGCAGTCATAGGTAAGAATAGTATTAGGAGTTTTCAAAGGTAGCAAGAAATGGCTTTAACAAAATGACATTCAAAATACAATGCTACTTCCATTTTCACATGCAACAAGTAGACATTCAAAATCATTGTCCCATCCCAAAATGTTGTTTCCTGAAGAACCTATAAGATTATGTTTTAAAATCATTTTAACAGCACATTAAAGTAGAATAATCATTAACATTACTTTTCTAAGTTGTTAGTATAACAAGTAAACAATCAGCTTTTATTTTCTGACATGAGGCATGCACTTTTTTTAAAAGATAAGAACCTTGTTTAACAGCATGATTCTAAGTGTGCTTAGTTGGAAGGATTCTTACTGTTTTCAATGTGGCTTGTTTCCCAAAAGTACAGGAATGAAATCTATCAGAGCTCACTCTGGTTAAGGCAGGAGTTAAAAGCTGACTTCCCCACATTGGGGTTGGGTTGATCTCCTTCCCTTCTCCTGGTGTTGGCCAATGGGAGGAAATTAACTGTATTAGCTCCAGTAAGACCTACTGTTGAGTCGTACCAATGGAATGAGTAGGCTTAAGAACTGTGGATTCTTGTGTGCCCCAACATATGCCCATCTTGGTCTTCACAACCAGAGTTTCTTCTGCATCCAAAGGGTTTTCTTTTAACGTACCACTGGTGTTTCTCAGGTAGTATTTAGTTTGCCTTGCTCCCTCCATGCAGATCACCATTTACAGGACTTCCAACAGTTTCTTAAGTGGCCTTTGGATTGCTCCCTAAGAGTTGTTAAGATGTATGTGCACTTGAATTATTTAGAACTCATTCGGATTTGTTTATTGTTTGCCGTGGGTGGCTCTCTTGCCACACTGAACCCTCTGCACCTTCAGGGCTGTCCCCATGCCCTTGAATGAAGCAATGACCTTGCATGCTTACTGAAGTGAGTAGGGAAGCCCCTCATTCTGGAAGGCTTCATGTGTATGTCACAGAAGATGGTGGGCCCAGTCTCATGGAGGGAGCATATTCTAGATCACACCAACTGTAGACCTGTACATGTCAGTTTCCAAACTTGGAAGTAGTATATGAGGTTCACAAGAAAAAAGAATTCTGACAAAGTAATTGGATACATGAAATTCAAATTAAACAGTTATTAAGGAACTACATAAGTAGTTCGTTTGGTTGATTGCTCTGGACTGTATAATTGGAGGGGTGAATAATCAAACAAATTAGAATACACTTGCATGAGAGGAATAAGGTTTTAGAATCTTATTTTTCAAAGCACTTCTTTATTTACATGTATGTGCAGCACAAAATAACTGAAATTTAAATAATATGCTTTATTCAAGGCAGAAAAAATATTTTAATTTTCATTTGGATTGTTTTCAAGGATGTTTTAAAGATGTTCCAGAGTGCTTGTAAGGCAAAATCATCTTTTAGAACTGAGACAATTATGATAATTAAGGTTCATTAGAGGGTTTTTTTCTTACCCATTTCTCCATAATGATTTGTAGTGTTTAAATAGCAGGGCATTCTATTAAACCAGGTTTATTTATAGATTTGAACTTGAGTTCAGATTACATATACTTGAATCACAGAGGTTTCAGTGTAAAGTGTTACCATTATACAGGTTGACTCCCACCTCCTTTTCTCCTTTTCATCAGATGTTTATGGCGGATATGATAGATAACTGACACTGAGGTTGACCAGAATGGAAGAGAGAAATCAGCCGACTGAATCCATCCTCATTCTTGAAATTGAAAAATAAATTCTCTCACTTGGTTCCTCTGACCCTAGTTGTTGGGAGAAATTACATATGCATCTTTCTGTACTTAGCTGTTGTTACAATTAGATGTGTGCGTATTGATAGCCAACATAGATTAGTGGTTAGAGTACTGGAAATCTCCTGATTTTAGTCCCCACTCAGTCGTAAGCTCTTTGGGTGACTTTGGAGCAGTCACTGACTTCCAGTTTAACCTACCTCACAGGGTTGTTGTTAGCATAAAATAGAAAGGAGGACCATGCAAAGGATCTCATGTTCGTTATAAGAAGAAAAATTGTGGGATTTTTAAAATGATAATAAAAATGTGGATATGAATAATAAAATGTAGGTATGTACTTGTTCTCAGATCTGAGGCAGATCTAAATATAAAAGGCAGAGGGCAACGATATGTATGGAAGTATTTTTCAATCTCAGTCTTGCCAAGTTTGTCAGTTTTTATTAGGGCAAGTTTGTTCCATCTGTTTCTGCCCAAAATTGCAATTTATTTAAAGAAATATATCCTTGTGGAAATCTGTAGACATTTTCATAAAGTGCACATGAGTGTGTACATTTTTCTGTGAAGTTTAAAATATGTGTATTTCCAGACACATGCAGCTGTTAACTAAACTGAGTTTGTATGTATTTTGGAAATGCACACATTTTCTCCATTGTTGAACATACTTTCCTTTTTTTTTAAAGGAATACGTTATAAGCTTGTGAATGTATGGCTTTCTGACAATCTTCTTCATTAAAAATAATATTAAACATAAGAATATAAGATTGGGGGTGTATATAGCATAATACAGCCCCAGACTTCCAAAAGATATGGAAAAAAGTCAGTGCATATAATTGAATATTGAATTCTATATTTTAATTAAATATTAAAAATCTGTTTCTTATATGTATGCTAAATAAACAACAATAAATTAAATTAGTCCTTTGGAATTCTCTTAAAAATGTCAAACTTAGTTTTAATAAACACACCCTTAGAACAGTTCCTCTTCACTAGTATAACATGTGCCAATGGAGAATAACCACAATGGAACTGAATCTAAATCAGGCATTCCCAAACTTTTTGGGGCTGGTGAGCACTTTAGGAATTGTGAGCAAGTGCTGTGTGCCTTCTCACAAAATGCCTGCCTTTGGGTGAGGCTTACTAATTACTAAAATGGCTGCCCTGGTGCACACAGCTGGTAAAAATAATGCACTAATTTCCAAGAAGGAAAGGTGATGAAATCGGAAAAAGATAACTTGCCCAAGTACAAGGCAGAGGTGGGGTCTCAACACAACCACACCATTCTTTTGAACACAAAAACAGACGGTGCAGAAGGGCTGCTTTTGCAGCATGCTAGCATCTCAGCTATATAGCAGCAGCAGCAGCAACAGCAACGTATCTTAAAAATAAAGTAACAGTCTGCAGGGGCTTGAGAGCCTGGCAGTACCATGGTGAAAATGGACGTATAAGTTCACTGGTGGGTCCCCCGCTTCCAAGTGAATCAAAGGAAACGCTAACTTTAAGTGGCATTCAAAAGTGTGATTGCCTGTGTCTGCATTTTGCTTTTCAAAACAAGGTTTTCCGTATTATGATGTTACACTGTAACTCCTGACCTCAACACACACACAAGTGTAAACAAATCTCGTCAACATATCGCTTTCCTAACAGTATTGCTGGTTTTAGGAGAGCAAGTTAAAGCAAGGTGATAAACCTGCCAAAGAATACACTAAATAAGCACGTATTTTAAAATATACTTGTGAACAAACACTGCATAGGAAGATTAAGCGCTGTCTCAAGGCACTGAGGAAAAAAATGCTCACTGCCACCACCACCACCAAATCAGCCACTATTTTAAGCAGCTTTTATGTCAGATTTATAAAAAGTCAATGTCAAAATCTAATTGGAACTGTTGGAAGAAAGTTCTGCTACCTCCATTTTTGTGCAGCTCTGAGTGACTTTGCATATATCTGTGACTGGGCAGGCTAGACAGTTTGTTTGCATTTGCTAATGATTTAACTGCCTGCAGCCCACAGAACTTGGAGCATTATGTGCCTCCTAAGGAAGGCAGGAGAAGTAAGGTTTGCCTCCATGTTGCCTTTTTGTTCTGGAGCATTGCATTGCCTCATTTGGGCTGTCTAAATATTCCCCTCATGAGGATAGAGGCTGAGACTGAGGCTGAATCTGAATCCCATCTTGATCCCATGTATCTGAGCAGAGACTCTGATCTAACCAATAGGCCCACAGAGAATGTCAGTAGGCCATAGGATTATACTCCAGTTGAACTATTAATAAATATGTAGTGTGATCTAATGCACTAGCCACTTTTTCCCTCAACCTGTCACTTATTTATTTATTTATTAGATTTATATCCCACTTTTTTCTGTTTTTAAACAACTCAAAGTGGCTTTCATCATTCTGGTATGCCTGCCCTCAATCTTTAGTATTTCAGTAAGTTACCTTTCCCCCTGTATTTCAGCCTTTCTACATATGTTTCTACTTTCATTACTGTATTCATACTAGTTTATTTATTTCAGCTTTGTTCACAGTTTTGGCTCCCATGGAGAATTCTTTCATCTTGGCTGTGAGCAACAGAATTATCTTAAGGACACTGGTCATGCTGAATAAGATATTGTCTTCTTTAAATGGTAGATCGCTATGCTATATCGCAAACTGCTTTTGAAACATACCCCAATTTCAAGAGGACTTTTCTTGGTGTCAGGGAAACTGCTATTCAAGAAACATACCTCAATGTTTCCTTGAGTATGTGATGCCAGTGCTATGCATCCAGGCCTATATCAAATATTTAATCTGTATTGCTTCTCCACTTGTGTATCATGGATTTGAGAAAGGACTGTGATGGCCAAAAAAGGTGGGGAGGGGAGAATCAAGAAGTGATAAATGGTTAATCTGTTTATTGCTTCTGATGACGCCACCACAGGACATATGGATACTACATTTTTAAGCTGCTTGAACCTAAATGAAAATGAAGGATGGTGAGGATGAGAAAATGCATGAACCAACAAGAGGATGCAAAACTAATAGAAATAGTATAGGATGGGTAAATGTCTTCAGCAGGATTCTGCATATGGTTAAGATGATTACACAGCTGAGCTCATGTAAGGATTTTCACCCAACAGTCTATATTAAAAAGAAGCTGAAGATTGAGGCAATTCATGACAGCCTGAAGCTAGGATAAATGCTGCTGGTATAATGAAAATGCTAAAGTCTGTCTAACTTCAGAAGTAGAAAACAAATCTCCTGCATCTGCTGATGTACATGAAGCGCAGAAAAAGCTATAGAATTCTTGCTATAGAATTTATCATCACCATCACCATCATCATGATAACAACTTTACTTTCCATATGAAGAAAAAACTCCTGATCTTGTTACAAAAAAGTAGATGGCTTTTCTTTACAAATAATTGACAGATTGACAGGGGTCACTCTACTGGTATTGGGTTCCCCACTTCAGAGGCTGAGATGAATCCCGAAGGGGACTTGGGGTCCAATAAACTGATGGTTGCTTCACTTCTGGGAGATCTCTCAGCCTTTTTTCAGATGTCCCGTATGGAAGGACATAGCTATCCCCTCAAGGCTGAACTCTGAGGATGACTTCCTACAGCTTCTCATAGAATCTAATAATAGAGTTGGAAGGGTGCAGAAGGTCATTGGGTCCCACTCAGTGCAGGACTCCAAGTTAAACCATCCCTCTCAGATGGCTGTTCAGTTGCATCCTGAATGCCACTAGTGTGAGAAACCTCCCTAGGTAATTGGTTCCATTGTCGTTGTGCTCTTAACAATTAGGATTTTTTTCCTGATATCTAGCCAGAATCTGGCTTCCTGTAACTTGAGCCCATTATTCCATGTCCTGCACTCTGGGATGATCTAGAAGAGATGCTGTCCTTCTTCTTTGTGACAGCCTTTCAAGTACTTGTAGAGTGCTATAATACCCCCCTCAGTCTTCTCCTCCTGATTCTAAACATGTCCTGTTCTTTCAATCTCTCCTCATCAGGCTTTGTTTGCAGTCCCTTGATCATCCCTGTTTGTTTGTTTGTTTGTTTATTAAACTTCTGCTAAATTGGCCCAGGGGCCCTCTAAATGGATTACAGTCAAGTAAAAACACATCTTGACAATGACAATGAAAACAAGCAATTAAGGCACAATAATTAAAACACTTGTTGCCCTCTTCTGAACCCTTTCCAGCTTGTGTGTATCTTTCTTAAACTATGGTGCCCAGAACTGGACATGGTACTCCAGATGAGATATGACTAGTGTTGAGTAAACGGGAACTAGTACTTCATGTGGTTCGGAAATGATACTTCTGTTAAACCAGCCTAAAATAGTATTTGCCCTTTTTGCAGCTATATCATATCCATTCCATGCAAAAAGGAGTCTCCCACAACTAATACCCTTCTTTCTCTTCTTATTTTGCAAGGCTTGGTATCATTGCCATTACTTGGTTGACCTTTAGCCTCTTGTTCAGTGTTTCACAGGATGACGTGCCATTCCTCCACAGCAGGCTGCCTTCCAGGCTCATCCTTGAGTAACTGAAAGTGGTTTGACAGTTCTGTGGCTTCCACTGGTACAGAGTGTCTTCTAGTTCTTCTGCACCTATCCCTCTTTTCCAGGAAGCTTCTTCCTCATCCTCCCTTTTCTCAGTATTCTCCTCTTCTGCCTCAGCTTAATGTTGCACTTCTAGCTTCAGTTCTACTCTAAGATGTTGCAGTTCCATTGCTCTGTCTCAGAACTCTTCATCTTTTATTACCTTGAGGGTGGATACTTGCTGCACTAGTGCTCTCACCATTTCTTCTAGCAGGGCTACTAGCTTGCACTTGTTGCACATGTAGGCCCTTTTGACCTCAGATAGGAAAACAAACTGTGCAGAACACTACAGGTCACCTCCCTTGAGAAGTATTCTGCTAGCTCTGGCCTTGGAAACAAAGTCTGAGGTTGGAGTGGGATTCTGACTTAGACCTCACAGCTGGCTAAGAGGCTCCAAGGTCAGAGTGGTGTTCTGGGAGTGGGGGAGAAGAGGAGCGAGGCCCTGCCACAACGCAATAGATCTTAGCAGCACTTCAGCCACTCCTCCCTGTGTGCCATGGCAAAAGACAGACAGCTAAATCCTTTCCAGGGTGGGAGAAGTGTGGAGGTGACCTTCACTGCTGCATGGCTTTGGTTCCTCCATTGGAAGCCCATAAGCCTCTGAATTTGGAAGGTTATGGCCAACCTCATTAGATGGAGCTGTAAGCCACATAATGCTTTTTAAATGTCTTAAAAAACTCATTGCCCTAAGAACTTTCTTAAGTTTTGCCAGGCATTGAAGTCTTTTCTTTTCAGAAAGTCTTTGAGTCTGTTGCTGTTTATGTTTGTATTTGTCTTGTCTGTAGTTCAGTGAATTGTTGTTTCTATGCTTATTGTGCTTGTTTTAATTATCTTAGTTCCATGGTTAGGGTTAGAGTTCAGTGCAATTTATTCTTGTGTAACATGTATAAGATTGCAGAGTTTCATCTCTCTTTACTAAAACACGGGAGACTTATTTTTATAGTTACCTGTCTAAATTTTCAAGATAATTTTCACAGCACATAGCTAAAATTAGGCATACAGGTGCTTATTAAAGGGAAAATAATCATAGCAGTCTTGTATTTATCTCTTTAATCTCAGAACAAGAAGTTGTCTTCATAATATCAACCAGTGCTAAGTATGTTGGAGAACAGATTGAGTGGGAGATTGAGCGGTAAAAGTTCAACGCTGTTCTAAGACTCAGCAAGGAATGATCTACAGTGGAAAGGTCATGATGAAAATCAAATAGGCCAGACTTACATGGGCGTACATGGTCATCCATGGGACTTTCATACATGATTATTCAGAAGTAAGCATTACTATGTTATTCAGTGAGGCTTGAGGCTTAGTCTCTGGTAAGTATACAGTGAAATGTTGCCTGGCTCTTCAAATATTTTAATAATCTTTAGTTTGAGAATGGATTGGGGAATGATTAGTGATAGCTTGGATACAAGCAATACAAGCAAGATACAAGCAATATTCACTACTGAAATAATAGAAAGAAGAAGGAACCACTAACCTTTCAACACTTAACTCTTCTTCATACATTTTAAAAAATTTGAAATACTAGCATGGAATATTATCCTATTACACAGCTTAGTGCACGCTTTAAATTTCCTGCTTGGTAAACATATTTCAAGAATTTAAATTTCCAACCATCATATGGCATTTAATACTAAATAGTATTCCATTTGGTTTATAGCCAGCAATTCAAGTACAAAGACTTTTGTAAATTCAATTGCCATTACCCAGTGCTAAAATCCTTAATGGTAAAATAGGAAGCTTGAAGGAAAGAACAAATGGAAAATAAAAAAAGTTCTTGAGTAAAAATGCCAATGAAGTAAAAACTTGTTAGTTTTTCTTTTTTACTGTGTCTGCAAGGGATTTGGAATCTATATGAAAGGGAGGGCTTTGACTATTATGTATGCAGAAATGCACTCTGTGAAAACGTATGTAAGCTGCATAATTGAAAGACCATAAAAAGACCTAATACAATAAGTATATTGTGCTTATTCTCTACCTGTTTATGAAAAAATAGGTTTGGTCTTGGTAATTTCATAAAACCAGACAGTTGGCTGAAAGGATAGGCCTAAGGTTGGTCATCTGGAAATTTAATCTGCAAGGTAAGTGTGGGTACATGCAAGTAGCTGCCTGTCATGGCAGAATGTATTAATCAGGCATACTGTGATATTCTGATTTCCATAAGCCTTCTACCTTTTTTTACTTGGAAGGATCATGGAGAACAGGCATACATATATCGAAAAGAAAACATATGCTTCCTGAATGATATGTTTTTATTAAGTATAGTCCATTTTCAGTGGCCCCTGTCTTAGGGTTCAGGCACAGTGTTTGTACAATAAAAGCCTTGTGTGGTATAAGTCATAGTTGAGCCCATGTGGTGAAGTGAAGGGAACAGATTAGACACAAAGACATAGCTGGACCAATGTATGGTCCACAACTTTATTGACTTCAGTTTGAATAGTCTTGGTGATAGCATAGTACAGGGTTCCTGTCATCAACCAGCTCTCCTGCTAGCCAGTTCTGCCTTCCTGGCCTGCTTTTCAGGAGTCCTGGTGGCATATTTATTTATTATTTTTCAGACTTAATTTCCACCAAATTGGCTCAAGAGCCCTCTAAGCAGATTACAAACAGTTAAAATATCTATTAACAATAATAATAAAAGCAAGCAGATTCAATTACAAAAGCAGAGATGATGAAAACAACACAATACACCACTGAAGGAAATTAATTTAAACTGTCAAGATAAGACCGAATAGAGTTGTTTTTGCTTGGTGCTGAAAAGATTGTAACAAGAGTACCAGGCGAACTGCTTTTGGGAGACTGTTCCACAGATGGGGTGCATCTACTGCAAAGGTCCCTCTTCTATTTGCCATCCTCCTTACCTCCTTGGAGGATGGCTTTCTCAGAAGGGCCTCTGAAACAGATCTTAGGCACCGGGTAGCTACATATGGGAGCTGGCGGTCCTTTAGGTATGCTGGTCCCAAGCCGTTTAGGGCTTTGTATGTTAGAACAAGCACCTTAAATTGGGCCCGGAATTCAACTGGTAACCAATGAAGGAGATAAAGTATTGTTGTCACATGGGACCATGGTCCAACTTGCACCAGCAGTTGCACTGCCCTGTTCTGTACCAATTGAAGTTTCTGGACCATCTTCGAGGGCAGCCTCACATGGAGTGCATTACAATAGTCTAGTCAAGTGGTTACCAGAACATGGGTAACTGTGACTAGGCACTTCCTGTTCAGGTAGGGCCATAGTTAGTAAATTAATTGTAGCTGCAGGAAGGCATTCCATCTAGCAGAGCCAGGGTCTCACCACAGTACATACAGCTAATTTGAATGACATCCCATCACCCCAACATGGTCAGCTTATGGTCCACATGCTGGATTGGTCTCGAGGCCATGTCCTGAGATCTCTTATGGGAATCCATCCTGTGTGAGAGCAATACGCCCAGTCCTTCTTTCCCTCATAAATGGATCCAGCCCAGTACCTGTCACCCATAACCATTATGACAGAATCTCTTATAAAATGAAGCATCTATGAGTACAAATAATTTATTGACAGCCTGGATCAGCTTACTTAAAATGGAATAATCTTGCAATCAAGAAGGCAAAAAATCCTGAATCATCTTTCCCAATTCCAAGCCAATTTAGTTCCCAGCCCCATTGATTGGTGTCTGTTTATGCCACTGCAGAGACTTATTGTTACTTAGAGTGGGTGGGTGCTTAAGTCAGAAAGGGCAATGCTGCAACATGTCGGAGGCCTGCTTTTAGGGGCCTCAGGAAGGACCAGAGTGAGAACAAAGGAGTATCACTCTACTCATTTGCAGCATCTCCTTCAAACCTTTTTGAGCTCCACTTAGTTCAGCATGTCTTTCCTATTTCTCCCTTTGGGGGTGTACCTGTCTACCCAGCATAGGCCTGCTACTTCCGACAAAGTGGGAAATTTGGCTTGCCTCGAGGCAGCCACACTGGTGTTCTAGTACTTTTGTACAGAATACTTTAGAATGTTTATACTCCCCCCTCTTATTATTTCACCTGTAGATGCCTGAAGAGCCCTAAGCAAGGCAGTCCCTTCTTGTGTGAATTTTCCAAAAAGAGCTAAATACAAAGCAGATTGTATGTGGTGCTTCAGTGTCTCAGGCATTCAATTCTCTACAATACAATTGCTGGCCCCTAAACCCGGTAACAGGTGGAACAGCAAAACATACTTATTATGGTCTTCTAATGGTGGTTGAATAATCACTACTCTGGGCTCAGTCAGTTTGTTGGTTCTATTAAGCCTTTCTTACCAATTTGAAAAAGTAGAAGAACATGGCATTTTCTTTTCAAAGTATTTATGGAACTCTAATATAACCCAACAGATGAGGTACATTAAGGCCAGAGGTAAGGAATTGTTGAAAATGAATTTCTTTGCCTTGCTAGCCATTTTCTTTGTGAGCATTAGTAGCATGCAATATTTAATTTCTTCTAGTTCACAGTTGCTCTTAAAAATGACTATGCCTGAGCTCTTCTATGGCTAACTGAAGGAGGAGGGAAAATTTGCCATTTGAGACCCAGGAAATCCTACTCCTTCTCCTTTTCCCCCTACCGGTGAGTTGCCATTTGCAAGTTTACACTTAATGGTAGCCCTCCTACCAACCGTTTGTTCCTCATACTGTTGCTGCTACAACTGAAGCTGATGTCCTAGTCTCCTTTTACCCAACTCTCCTACCACAGTCACTTATGCAATCAAAATAGTTACTGCCATACCCAATTAGGAAGGTATCAGCCCCAGAGTTTGTAGAAGTACAAATCAGAAAAACTCCAAAGGATGAGTATTCATGGAACACACCAATGAAAGATCGAAAATACCAGTCAAGTCCTGACTGTTGATAAATGAAAAGCCTGAAAACCACGTGGTGAGTAAGGAATGGAGTGCCTAAAAAAGGACAGAGGGAAACCTTATGTGGATGTGAAGCATCCATCCATTTACTTTTTTGACTTACCAGCTGCTCAGCAACCCACTGTGCCTGAAAAGGAGAGCTCTGAAGTCCACATCCTCTGCCTCCCTCACCACACATACATGCAACTTTTTGTGCGCAGCCATGCTTGAGTTGCATGCACTGGAAGATAAGTTGTAAAAAATGCAATCTTGAATGTCCTTATATTGAAATCCGGGGCTGTTTTTTTTAAAGATTGAAGGACACTATAGTATTAAATGCTGCCAAATGAATAGCTTCTAGTTGCCAAGATAAATATGAGTACTTTATAAAAACAACAACAACTCATCACACTTTCTCCTTCGGAAAAACTCTAAAACCCAATGAAAGGGGAAATAAACTTAGAGAGAGTGAGAGAGAGAGAGCATGAGTGCCTCCTTTTTTACATGACATATTATATCACTTCCATCCCCCCCACCTGTCTTTACAAACTAGAACTGTAAATATAAAAGTGGTCTTTATAGTATTTTAAATTCTAGTAAAACTAAAGATTATTGCAGTGTACATAAATAGCAAAAAATTAGTTCCTGTTAATGTATTATGCTGAGTTTTTCCTTACTGTACAGTTTAAAAAGCCCCCATTTTTAAATACTGACTTGAGAATACTTCTAAACTTGTTCTTCATAACTCTGATGATACAGATTTTGAGTGTATCACAGGAAGCAACTGATTTGAGCTTTTAAAAAAAATCAGCAGGAGCAGAAGCTCTGGATTGTAAAGCAGAGTATCAAATCTGAAATACAGCATATGATTTAATTTTGGTTTGCTGCTCACATTCACTGCTGAAAGAACAAAACTCAAGAGCTTGATGGATTGTAGAACCTGTTCTACCCCTTGTGAAAGCAGTTCTGACAATTTCTCTGGGACTCTTAAAATGCTCCATGTACAAAGCCCAGGTTTTGGCAAAGATAAGCTTCAATTATAATTGAACTATATACTCTATAGTTTAAAGATATGTAAAGTATATTGCATAGGTAACAAAAACATGTTAGATTCTTAAGGTCTCACTATAATATATTTCAACCTGTAATAGCCTGAAATGCCAAATTACTAGAAAAAATATGTTAAGGGTGCAATCCTGTGAGTGTTGAGAAAATTGAAAAGGCCCTTTTTAATGTCCTGATGTGCATAGGATTGTGCCTTAAATTGCATTAGCAGAATTTTCAGCAATTTGATTTTTCTAGCCTCACATTATTTGCTGTCAGTACAGCTCCTAGGACTGGATGATGAGATGGGATAACATATGGCTGTAGAAGTTAACAGATTCATTCTATTTTGGCAATGGAAAAGTAATGGAGATTTGTCCTTTCCTCTAAGCAAATATGCCTGAATATTTATACAAACAGTAGTACATAGCCCTGTGATTCTTATTAGTAAAAAGATTTAATCTTGGTCCCCAAATCCAATGGTTGAATTCTTGATTCCTGAGAAATTGATGCAGCAAATGGCATTTCTACCACAACAGATGCTGAAAAAGCCTAAGAGAAGTGTGCAAAATGAAACATAAATATAGTCTTATTCAGGCATCTAACATGAAAAGCACCCTCGTAGCAACTGCTACTTTATTGAGTAAATAAAGGCAGGAAGCTGGGCTTATCATAGTTTATACCAACTCTTGCTAATCCAGATGCTTGATGCTATTGTAGGGCTGCCGTGCTATAGTTCTCGAAAGTCAGGTGATTTATTTGATTATTGTACAATGCTTTCCTAATTATACTAAATCATCAATGAACTGCTAAATGATTAGGACCATAATTCAGTGATGGAAACATGCAAACACGCTTTGCCTGTAGAAGGTCCCAAGTTCAATTCCCAGCATCTCCAGGTAGGACTGCTTGCAAACCCTGGAGAGCTGCTGCCATTCCGTGTTTACACAACTGAGCTAGATGGACCAGTGGCCTGACTCAATATAAGGCTGCTTGCTATGTTCAATTGTTCTAGACTAGACTAATTTAGCACATTCACTGATGAATGGTTTGCTAGTTTCTTTGTTTCTGCTCATGTATAGAGAAAGTGGACCTTTTTTAAAAGATCAAAAAAGGGTAATAAACCATTGTGGATTCCTTCTCCACTGTGCATGTCAGCTGGGCTTACAAAAGTGCCTTATTGCCATGATTAACAAGTCACCCTCAAACTCCACAACTGTCTCCAACTCTCCACAGCCCCTCTCAGCAGGAGCAAACGATGAAGGTAATTACGTAAATCTTATATTAGTGAGAGTTTTATGGAGATCCCCCAGCATGAGTGGAAGAGGAAATAAACCACAGCAGCACATTCCCGTGCCATGTTCATGTGGTCTCCAAAATGATCTTGGGCATACATCTATGCAACTATGCAACAGTTGCATGGATAGAACCAAACACACTTCCACAAACTAAATATACCTCCATCCACTTTAGTTCTCTCCCTGAGTGCCAGTGAAGCTCTTTCAGCAAAGAGCTCTCTGAATCAGCCAACACAAGTAACCAATACTCTTAAGATAAGAAGCCCATCAAAGGTACTGGTATTAAATAGTACTCACCCCAGTTCTTCTTCAGTTAGTACTAGAAAGATACTGGCTGCTTTATAAAATCCAAATCAGATTGCAAAGGTCTTTTAAAAGGTGCTTTCTATATGTGAAGCTGGACTACATCTTCCACCATCTAGCAATGAAAGTAATAATACATGATCTGAGCTGTTATCTACAGCATACATAGGCTTTAAATGCTCATGGTTCCAAAGAGTACTTTTTATGGTTTCAGAATGGCATGACTCCACCATGAAAAACAGGTGGAAATGGAAAGTCTGTTGGGCAAAGATCTAGGAAGCTTCTGTCTCCATTCATTCTGATTTTGTTGCTCAAGCTGTTTGTGGATCTTCATTTACTCAGCTGGAGCACAACTCAGTACAAAACATGAGAGTTCTTTTTTTTCCAAAACTTGAACCCAACAGAAGGATCCCCTCCCCCATAAGCACTCTCCTTTATACTTGATTAGAAGAAAATAGAGCATTCTTATAATCAGTTGCAATCAAAGTTAAGCTGTCCTGTAATTTTCTTTTCCCAGGAGTATACCCATACATTTGCATGACTCCATTAATCACAATGAATGAAGTCAGGATAGGTTCATGTCTCATCTCTTCCATGAACTTGCTAGATGGCCTAAGGCAAACTACTTAACCCATCCTGTATTTATCATGTGATAATGTAAATCAATGTATTTTTTGTATTGTTATATTTAATGGTAATTTATTATGTACTATTGTATTTCAATGTATTTTATCTGTTGTAAGCCGCCCCGAGGTTTCGGCAAAGGGCGGCATAGAAATGTTATAATAATAATAATAATAATAATAATAATAATAATAATATTGATATGCTTTTCAGGAATGCTGCAAAAGTAATTAAGATGTTCACAGAGACAAGAATTTAAAAATGCTAAGTGGTGGATTACGGGATGGGTTAAGCAACTCAATCACAAAAATGCTGTCTAGTGCTATTTTGTAGCAAGGACACAGGTTGCTGGACTCTCATACACACTTTGGCATGTAACCTGTGCTTGCCTTCTCAAAGCCTTGTATCCAGTGATGCCATTCTGTTAGTGTGAAGCCTTTAACCACTTGCAGAAACTCTGTTTTGATCCTTGCAAAAGTTGTCTGTTTCATAGGAAAACAAAGAAATAGAGATCTGACCATTGATGGAATTCAGGCATTGTACGTTTTTCTCCTTTTTGGTCAGTACATGAGCTCTCTAAATGTTAACATGAATAAAAGTTCACAGGACAGGTGGAGAATCTGTTCCAGCCCTTCACCTTATACATGTGTTTATTGAAAGTATAATTAGCGGACTTCAGCACAGTGACTTTGCAATGATGCAGAGTCCATGGATGATAATATTGAAGCATAGAATAGTAGAATTGGAAGGGGCCTGCAAGGCTATTGTGTCCAACTGCCTGGTCCATGCAGGTCCACAAGTTAAAGCATCCCTGACAGAAGGCTGTCCAATGGCTCTTGAATGACTCCATTGTGGGAGAGCCCATAAGCTCCCGAGGTAATTGGTTCCATTGCTGTACTGCACTAACAGTCAGAAATCTTTTTCCTGCTATCTAACTGGAATAGGCAACTTAACCCTATTATTCCCTGCACTGCAGGATGATTGAGAAGAGATCCTGGCCCTCTTCTGTGTGACAGCCTTTCAAGTATTTGAGAAGTGCTACCCTATCTCCCCTCAGTCTTCTCTTTTCAAAGCTAAACATGCCCAGCTCTTTCAATCTGTCTTCATAGGGAGCTTTGTTTCTAGTCCCCTGATCATCTTTGTTGCCCTCCTCTGAACTTTTTCCAGTTTGTCTGAATCTTTCATGTGGAGAGCTTGTCATATTATTATTGATGCTATTTAAATTTATGTATTACTTCCCACTGCAGAACCAGTCTTGAAGTGACTTACACAAATAGAAAATTCCCTAATGAATATCACATAAAAAAGAAAATCAATATAAGTCAAACTGAATAATACAAATAAAAACATACTGAAAAATTATTCTGGAATGCTACATCATGCAATCATGCAAGAAGCTCTTTATTGATTTTACAAGTAATTAAAAATATATAAATTAATTTGCATATGTTGGAGCAATCCCATGTCTTCAGCTTAGTGCATGTTCATTGTACCAGATTTGATCTGTAAGGAGCAATGGAAGCTTGCCTGCTGTCTTCTGAAAAAACATCTTCACTGGCTCTAAATATCTGTTTGAAAGAGGGCATAACACCTGACTCTGACTTCTGATCTCAGACTATAAGAACATATATCCTTTGGTTTGTTTTCTATATGATGGAGTTATACAATATAATTTAAGTAGGCCATTTTCAGGCCATATTTGTGACAATTCAGAACAAAAGACATGCTGAAATGGATGAGAGGTTTCTAGCAATGGTCAAATTTGCTAAGATTTCATTTTTATGCAAGAAATAAGTTGACTTTGCTTCAGGCATGTGGCTTGTACATATCTGTGCATACCAGACTGAGCAATCTATTTTACAAAGATATAAATGTTTATAATAGCAGTACAGCTTGCAAATGTAATTTTATATGCATATTTTTAATTTGCTCTTTTTCTTTGAAAATCATGAATATTGCAAATATAAGCCAAATGGTATCCATTAGGAGGGAGACAGATTAAATTTCTTAATAAAGTAGCACTATCTCTTTTTGGGGGGAAACAAAATATGAATGCATCTATGTAAATTCCAGAGATTACTATGTTTAGCGATAGTCAGACTACATTAGTGGGAGTAGAAAAGAGTTGTGTTCTGAAGATTTGACTTTAGTTGGAGCTTAGCTAATGAAGAGGTGGAAAACGGTTTGATTCTGTGGGTTAACAGAAAAGCAAATGGATGCTGTCAGTTTCATTAACAACTGGTGTCTATTCACAATTTCTTGGGTTACCTTTCTCCTTAAACATTTGTGAACTGCATTTCTGTTTTCTGCATTTTTGGAAATATACATGACAGAGTGTAGACAGTGGAGTACCATGAAAAGGTATTCAGGGAAGTAATGATGTGATTGGTTTTTTCCCCCCCAAAACTTATGTTATGAAGCGAAAACAAAATGTCAGCTTGATAGTTAACAATTTAGGCTGTGCCAGAGTTGAGGGGATATTTCAGGCTCTCACAGGGAGAAGGACATCTGTGCTACTACGCCAGGCAGGTCTGTAGGAGAACTTGTGAGATATCAGACTTACCTGAATGAATATGCAACTCATTTATCTGTATATATATTTATCTATATCTGTTTATTTCTTTCTAATGATTTTCATAAGAGTAACAATAATAAAATGATGTTTTTCAAAATATCTGCAAGCATATGGGGTGATGATAATCTAACAAAAGCAGTGATGAGAGCACAGGTGCAGGAATATGATAATACATGATGAAACAGAAAAAAATAGGGCGATGAAATTATATGGAGGTAAAACAACTGACAGGAATGACTCATGAGCTCTAGCATTATTTCAAATGTTTGTTACCATGTATTGCCCAAAAGCACCAGCATGCCTCGATTTTATGCTCCTTTAAAATCTGCTTTGTGCAAAATATTTCTATTTTGCATAGAGAAGTTAATTGAAGCAATCTATCAAGCTAGGATAAAATGTATTTGATGTTTACCCAGAACTCCTCTTTAGAAATGGACAAGTACGTTTCTGCAGCTTTTGTATGAGGCATCCTGAAACCATTTGTGCTTAGTTTGACTCCATTTCTTAATTCAATCAGGCCAATACAGTATAACTAGGCGTGAAGAATCCTAAGATTTCAAATGTCCCAACATGAATTCTATTTATTTATTTATTTATTTATTTATTTATCTGTTTGTTTGTTTAAAATTATGTTTGTTTCACCCTGAATGGTAAAAGGCACTCAAGGCGGGATATATGATTTCATATAATACACACATGTGCTCGTGCGCGCTCACGCACACACGTATATAAATAACCATTAAACAGCAGTGAGTGACCCTATTGTTAAATAGAAAAAAGGGAATTACTGTTCTTCTGTTCACCTGGAATTGTGGTCCAAGAAACACCCCATGCTTTTGCAAGTCAAAACCTAGACTGTACACTGATCCTTTAGGGAAACTTGAATCCCTTCCAGGAACAATTGAATGTCACCTCCCTTTGCAAATAATCCACTGCCAGAATCAACAGCACCTCCATCTTGTCAGGATGGTGTATCAATGTACAAAGCCCTATTAAATGCCATTATCCCTTTTTGACTGCTACTTCCCTTGGCAGAGGAAGATGAATAATTACCTTGACTCTATTTTTGTACCTAGTTCTAATACAGCTCTTGTGTCTCCATGAGAGTAGGACACAATGCATGGTAGTCGCTTACAATAAAATTGGCAGGTTTGAAAGCTCCCATTATTTAATCTTTAGATAAAGTCAAATTCCTTGAAGGAGAGGAGGTGGAGCCAACCAAATTAAAAATATTAAAATGTTGGTGGCTACTTTTCTTTAATACACAAATGAGAATGAGAGAAATGCAAAGCAAAGTAGCTTATCCAAACCTGAATCTCAGAATTTCTGTAACAACAACATATACCACTGAGGTCCAAATGGCAATATTTAGTTTGAAATTTTTTTAGTTTGAAGGAGCAAAGTGAGAGATGTGATAAGGAGATGCTAGCCAGAGTCAAATAGAAATGAATCTAGCAAATTTTACTGGCAGATAAATTCTCTCTCCCTTCCTCCCTCCCCGCCCTCTTTCTGTGTGCATGTAGTGTAAAATCTTTGTTTTCCTCTGTATTTTTACAGACCCAGAGAATTTGTTTATCTCTCTTTCTGTCTAACATAAGAAATGCATATTTTTCTTCAGGATTAAGATTACAGATAGTCAAACCACACAAAGCTTTCTCATACTTGAAACCGAACTGTTGCTCATCTGAAATACCTCTGTTGCTGTCTTATCCTGATTTCCATATCACAGAAGGTTGGGTAAACTGTTGATACTAGTATGCAAAGGTTTGGCTATTTATATTTGTACAGCTTCATCAAACCTTTCAAGGTTTTTCAACAATTTGCTTCAACTGCTGTTGGTTAATCAAGTATAACTAAGGCATAATGCTTTTCTCACACTGCTATTTGCATTTCATAAGAGAATTCATGAGAATTCCATCATCAGTGTAATAGAACTTGTGGCGAAACAAGGAGAAAACATGAGGTGATGGATGTTTGAGTGTAACTCAGTACTATTGAAGGTTAACTGTACAAGTTCTGATGCTCAGAATGTAAGTATGCATACAGTAGGGGGTAGGACTGTGGTGCAAAGCAGACACCTGCCCTTTTTGTCTCTTCTCTACCTACTGCTTCTTGCTTCTGTATTACCACTGTTGCTACACCATCTCAACTTCAACTGTTGGGTTTGGCTGACATTTTACACCGTGATGGTCAGAAGGCACTCTCTTCTTAATCAGTCTACCTTCAGGTATCCCCATAGACATGGTGGGTATAGTGAATGGAGTAGGAAACGGGGTTGCTGACGGCTCTTCCCCAGCTCATGAGTAGATCTTGCAAACCATGGTGAGAGTTGTTAGAAATGCTGCTGAGCAGAGGCAGTTTTGTCCAGCCCCCTCTGTTGAGATCAGCAAGACCTTCCTGCTGCAGTGCTCCCATCTGGATGCACAGCTGCTTGGTGGAGATGCCGAAGAGTGGGTGGGCTAAGCCAAACTGCAGGGCTTCCTCTATAGAAGAATGTACCCCTCCATCCAGTGCTGGTGCCCTTATCAAGCTTCAGCACCAGATCAAGAGATGTATCACCTTCTTCATCACTTTCCAGAGGTCTAGTAGAACATCCTGTCTACTGTGGAATCGGAGTGCCGCAGCCAGAATTCTGGCCATGGGGGTCATCCCTCCTCCCATCTGGTACTGCAGCTGCTCAGTCATGTCAGGGTCTGACGGGGTGAGCAGGATATGAATGTTGCTGTGTTTGGCTTCCTGGAGAAGATGCTGAACAGAACATGTGGTTCCCACTCAGTGCTGCCATTGCAGAACTGAGGATGGAGTGATCTCTGAGGTGTCCACCTGCTGTTCTGGCACAGTGGGGAAAAGAAGGTTGCTCCAGCCAGCCAGGTGTCCAAGGTCAGCCTTAGGAGCAATGTGGGATGGCCGTGCACGGTGCCTCATTTTTCCCAAGCAGCTTTACAGCAGTTTTGACCATCCCTGCACTGTTTGTGTGATCTGGGCTCTGACGGCACGGCACAGCACGCCTTATGGCTTCACAGAGTGTCTTATAAGCCCAGCAGGTGGACTTATAAGTCAGTCCCCTGGAAGTGCTCCGAAGTGTTTAGCACTCTAAGCCCAGGTGACTTATTGTGTCATGTGAACCCAATTAGTCTCTCCACTCAAGCACTTTATATATTTGCGATGAGAAATGCAGGTGTAGGGACCATAATATGCAATGCTGCTCAATCTTATTAATGGGTTAGAACAACTTCTTACAATGTGGAGAGAGGGAGGTCATTATTAATGGGAAAAGCTGTAAATATTTGGCTCAAGTATTCTCAAGGAGATAGAAACATCATCGGTATAAACACAAAGAAAGGGTGAAAATACCTAAAGTGTTAAATATGGTGCTTGAGGGGAACAATTAAAAGTAATGAATGGAAGTTGGTTAGGGTGAAACAAAGCAGAATATTAGAAAAATCTTTCTGAGAATGGGTTGCATTAAACTGTGAAATAGTCTCCCCAGGGGAATAGTAAAAGCCACATTGTTTAGCACATTAAATAAGTCACTGACAAAACACTAAGAATGTTACCATAAGATACAAGTCTGCTAAGGAAGAGATTAGGTAGATTACCTACCCAATTTGCTTTTTCTTATCAATTCTAAATGAGGGAGGGGTTTCAAACAAAAAAACCCCAATAGTTTCATTTTATTTATTTATTGCATCTTAATACTACCCAATAAATGAAGCTTCTGAGTGGTTCAAAACAATTAAAAATAGAAAGTACATTATAAAATTTAATATAGAAATAAGTTTAAAACAACAGTATCAAATACAAATGAAAGCCAAAATAAAACCTAGCAGCAGTGCAAAAATTTAAACTGCAGCAACTAATTTAAAACAAAGAAACAAAAGGAACGCCATAATACTCTTAAAATATAGTTACATATGTAAACCCAGCCTAACATAGTCACATTCGTGTTATTGTTATGACCTGACTGTGTGTGTGTATGTGTAAATATAATTTGATTTCTCATAACCTGTCATTACTGTATACTTGATCCTGACAGTTAATAGCTTATCTAGACATTAAGGTATGAACTTGTGAAGAGGTCTGCACACACGGGGCTACTTTTACTTCCCCAGTAATGTCCCTGCACTGATGCACAATTTGCTAAATCTGAAGGAGGCCATGCTCATCATGTAGACAATACCAACACTGAGTAAGAAATCCTGGCCCTTCATGCTCATCTGGTCACTCATCCATCTGGAGTCATTGCCAGCATGCAAGCAGGGACTTCTTCAAGGGAGCAGAGCTAGTCCGGCACATTCCCAAATTCCCTTCATGTATTCAGAAATGAATTCCCAAAGAGGGCTAATGTATGAGTTTAATTTCCTGGAAAACTTTAGGGCTGGAGGAATCCCCCCCCCCACCAGAAATATATCTATCTATGTTCATTCATTCACATGCCTAATTTATCCTTGATGTTGTAGCCACCAGGAGATCAAAATATGTGTGTCATCCAGTGCCCGTAGAGCACTGGCAAATGTTCAGATCATAGAATCATAGATCAGTAGGGTTGGAGGGGGCCGGAAAGCCATTGGGTCCAGACCCCTGCCACTGCAGGACACTAAGTTACACTATCCTATTCATGTAAGCATGTAGGTCATGTCCAGATGATGCAGGACTGATGTCTTAGCACATTGACCTACCAGCCAGATAAAATAAAGAAACAAGGATGACAAAATACACTATTTCAGTATACAGACAAGATTTATGTGTTTCAGCTTCTGGATCTTGACCAGTGTGTACACAGAGATTCTCCAAGGGAATCTGAATGGAGGATTGTACTCTTTTAAAATGTTGTTGAGCCTCAGCTATTGGGTAGTGTAGAAATTAAAATAACAACAACAACATGTGTGTTTAGTGAATAGAATAAATGGGATAAATTTATTTACATGGCTCATATCCACCATATTCTGTGGAATGTCTCCTTGTCAGCACCATGTATTCTGCTAGCTGTTAGCTACAGAAACTTTCCATGAAGTCTGGGGGCAATTCTCTTCATATGTGATACCCAGGTGTAGCTGTTGTCATGCAGAACATTTCTCATGGTTCTGCTTTGTTTATCCCAGGAGTGCCAAAACTGTTGACATCCAATTGTTCTGGCCTGTAGCCACCATAAAATCTTAGCACTGGCTATGGTGGCTAGTACTAAGATCTTAAAATCAGAACGCATGGGTGGGCAACCACATAGAAAGCAGGATATAATTTCTCTGTGTACTATTGACAGTTGAATCTATCTGCCTCTCTGATATTTAAATTCATATCTAGAGTGAACCTTTATGGATTCAGAGGAAATGATCGTGAAGTTTGTTGTGGGAGTCGATAGTTGTGGAAATTTCTCTTGCAAAATATGTCTTGGGCTATGTCTTGTTTTGATCAGCAGTCCTCAATTATGGATATAGAAAATACCATTTATTTTATTATTTTTAAATTAAATTTTTGTGTAACCCATAGCTACTTTTCTACCCTGACAGATTATCCTCTTAATTATCTGCAGATTTTATGGTAGACTGCTTTACTTTGTTTGTCCTGACAACTCAATTCAATCTTTGCCTTTTATTATTTTCTAGACTGGGAGACTCCCAGCTGTGCTATCTTTTATAATACAGGAGCAAAGAGGCAAATTAAAGTAGGAAGAAAGCATGACAGTTTGGACAATACAACTCAACTGCTCTGTGTCACGAATCTGCTAACTCAATTGATTTGGACATGGGTCACCCCAAACGATCCATGCAGAGTATTTTACCATGGCTTCTGAGAAGAAAATAAAAGCCTTAATTGATTCCTTTATGAAAAGAAAATGGATGGCTAATTTTGAGACAAAATTAAAATAAACCTTATTCCTGTATTATGAAATGTAGAAATAGGACATGCATGGTCTATATAGTGAGAACCTATCTTTTCTCTGTTTTGCTCAGGTTGGTCTTCAAATCCATATACCTTTTACAATATCAGGTCAAAGTAAATGCTTTTCACAAAAGCTGGATACATACATTTATATACTAACAGTCTGGGCTAGCATCCAAATAGCTCCTTAATCTCATACACATATATGAAGAAACACTATATTTAAATTGGTTTATAGTTGGCTTTGTTATGCTTGTATACTTTGAGTGGCCACTAAATGAGATTATAATGTAGTCCAGAAGCCTGAATACTTTGAGTGGCCACTAAATGAGATTATAATGTAGTCCAGAAGTCTAGCTTTGCTTCTCTATATGGGGCCTAAAATAGTGGTTAATGCCTTGGTTACAGTTGCTATAGAAGGGAGACTTCAAGCTGAGTTTCAAAATAACTGTTTGGAGAAACTACCTTTGTTCATATTGGTCGAGTCAAGAAAAGTGACTGGCAATTAGAAGTTCCATATGGAACTTGATTGCCCTTCAAGAAAGTCTGAAAAAACTCTACTGGTCAAAGTAGGCATTTGTGAGGGATCTGCTTGGGGGCTGGGAATCTGTCAGACTCCCTAGGCATTGCTCTCCAGACTCCAGTCCACTTGGTCACAGCCATGAGTCCAATTTCCTGGTGAGCATGCTGAGCAGCCATGCAGTGCTTATCAGGAATTGAAGCCCGTGTGACCAATGTGCACTGGCATTTGTTTGTGCTGCACATGACCAGAAGTTTGGCAGTTGTGCAACCTGTTAGTCTGAATGCTAGGTCAATGCTTGGAAGAGCTGGTCACTGACTAAAGCAAGGGTGAGGTTGTAGCTTTAAGGAGATATCCAAGCCTAGCATCAGCAGGCAGAGTTCTGACTGGAGAGAACTTCAGCAAGTAGTTCTTCAAATAGAAGTTAGAGGCAACAAGGAGAGGTGGAGGCTAGGGAAGACTGGTGTACAGTTTCTGTTCTTCCTTGTGAGAGACTGGCTGGGGGAAGTGTAGGGAAACCTTCTCTGATGTGGAAGCTTGTTGTTATGTGCTGTCAAGTCGCCACCGACTTACTGTGACCCAATTAAGGGAAGCCCCTCCAAAATGACCTCTTCTCCAAAGCTCTACCCTGTTTTTGTAAACCTGTGAAAGCTAATGAGAACTTATTCAGCCAGGGGAAAAATACCATCTATTCCTTTATGTAATAATTCCCTTAATTAATACTTTAGTTTTGTTCATCTACTGCTTGCATCAATAGGCATAGGAGCCAGAAAAGTACAGAGAGTTGATTTTTTGGAGGCAGCAGTGAAAAGTTTGATAGCTGAGGCAGCACTGGTGCTAAGGTTACACTTATGAATTTGTTATATTTATTTGTTTATTTAAAGTTTTTCTATGCCATCATTCATTAAAAAAATCATGGTGGTTTACCAATTTTTTTAAATAATTCAAACAATTAAGCAATTAAAAACTCCTTTGTGCCAGTACTAGAGGCTACCATAATTAAAATTAAAAAAAAACCATTTACCAATTTAAAAAAACTGGGTACAGAAAAAGGCTTTGGCTTGGTCCCAGAATTCAGAGCTATAGCCAGTGTGGGGAAAAAAGGAGCAGCCAGCAAGAGCAGAGAGAGGGTGCACAGAACCAATAGCCTGAATTCTGACCTCAGAACACTTTTTTGAGGCCATAATGGAGCTCAGAATCATCCTGTGGCCATCTGGATAGTGTCTCATGGCTACAGGATGGACCAATTTCCATTTTACAAATAAACAATTAAAAAACCTTCAGGATCACTGAACTAGTTTCATATTCCTTTAGTTCACACTTCTTTGTTGGTTTTTAAGACTTAATACTAAAAGTCATATGCCTGTTATCATTTATGTAATGAACAGAATTTTAATGGAAATGTAAGAAATGCTTAATTGGTGGTTTTCTAGACTGGACATTAACTTGATGACTTCTGTCCTGGTAAATCAGGAAACAGCAGAGAGTATATAGTATATTTACTATGAAAACTTGTAGCTGTTTCTACCGCATGGAAAACCTAGAAAAAATAATTTCCTGCATGTTTATTTAAAAAGAACGCTGTTCAGATGAAACTGGTATGACCAACATACCGCTTTTTTAGCCACATGCACTGATTTTAATGGAAAATATTTTATATGCATTCATTCAATACAGGTTAATGCATTTCAAATGTGTTTATATGGATCTTTGCTTTTAAAACATCTACTTGTAAATCATTCATGCAAAACTTGCATTCTTTCTTTTGCTAAAAATATTCTACATTTCTATTGTGAATTCTAAACAGATGATCACCTAGCAGCTCTCCAAAACAAAACATTGTTATTCTAACAATGTTATTCTACTATAGCTTTTCTTTCTGATGCTTCAGGAAGGTAATTGCGATGGGAAGAAGCTAGGGAAGATCTGTGGGGAGTTCCCCAAGGTATATCAGTGGTCCAGGATTGGAAAACCTAGAGTAAAAGAAAAGGAAGGGAGGACCCTTAACCCTTCTCAAGAATTATTTTAGAAATATTATAAAAATGAGTATTTTTCAAAACGCCAGGAAGGAGCTTGCCCATTGCTGAGCATTATGTCTACTGTCTTCTCACAGGAGACACACTATTAAGTTAGCAGCCTTCTCCCTGAAGGATTTGAAGGGGATGGGATGGGATGGACATAATCGCCCACACCTACAACTGTTTGCTAGTCTGGAAATGAGCTGATATGTTCCAATGTGCACCTTATCCTGAAGACCATGACCTTAAGTCAAAGAGGTTCACCCCTGAAAAGTCTATATGAAAAAATAAGGTCCTGAACATTGATTGTTTAGGAAGTAGGGGGTGGAAAATCATGACATAAAAATGGCATTCCTTGATATCAGTGTCCCTTAGACAATTTTTTCCTGTCATTGTCTGTTGTGGTATGTGCTTGCATGAACCTGGGAGTGTATCTTCCATGAATTCTTCATTATATTCTACTGAGAAATGACATCTTGTTTAACAACATTAACGAGCTTAATGCAGTCTAAGATCCATTCCAGTTCATCCATTAGCAAGATCAAAAATGTCAGTTATTAGGGTTAAGGATGGTCTCTTCAGCCACTTCATAATTCTTATGGATGAATGTTTGTTTTTGTCCTTCAGAGGCAAATAGCAGCTTTGAGGTTGTAACTATCATGGGAGGAATAGGTTCATTTCCCTTATCTCCCCTAGAACCACAGTCCCAATAGAATTCTCAATATTTGTGACTGCTGTTAAACTTCTAAACGAATGACAGATCTGGAGACAGGAGAACGACTGACAGATCTGCCGTGGCCCAAGTGAGTTGTAATTTTAAGGGCCGGTGTCTCCTTCAGCTTATCACATGAACTGTGTGGGCCTAATCCTGCACTACTTTCAAATGTGCCTGGAACTCTTGCTAGAGATATTACACCACTATATCTCTGGTGACAGAAGTAACAACACAGAGTGCAGCAAGAATCATTTAGAATTGAATTACCTATAGTTTGATAATAAGAAATGTGGATATTTATTACGCACGTAAATGCACACACGCATACATACTTACAGTGGAATGATCTAAACAATCTATAAGTCTAGAAGAAAAATTGTGCATTGTTTCTTAAGGCGCTGAAGAGAAGAAATCAGTATTTGTTTACGCTGTAAATGTTATTTCACACTTCAATCAGTTACCTTGCTGTGTAATAAAAGGCCCTGAAATTAAAATGACCCTTCTGCAGAAAATATTACTGTAGGATTCATTTACTAAGAAGCTGCCTTGATTTCATCTTATTCCTACTGGAACAGAAAATGATATCCATCTAATGCGTCTGGAGTGGGTTTTAAAGCTGTCCAAAGTGATGTTGTGAAATGCATAGCTCCTGCTTTTGCCCTCAATTACATCTGGAGATCTCCCAGTTCTAACCTGCCTTCCCTGCACTCCTAATTTCCATGTGTTAATGCTGCTGTTTGTGTAGCTCTTTTTCTTGCCTTGTTCAAACTTCTTAAGAAAAAGATTTGTTTCATATTTTATGTGAAACTCTGAAATCATTATTCTAATAACAAAACCCCCTGAAATCTACTTATCCCCAGATGTGCAAATATAACTAAAAATATTGCATTCAACATGTCACAGAAGGATATATCAGCTTTTAAAAGCAGAAAATAACATTCATTGTGACAAAATGACTGTAATTCTCTAATTAGTATTTATTTTATTAAAATTAGGTCTTCAGAATGAAAAAATGAAGATATTTTATTATCTCTTTGTTGCTATGTATTGATTCACTTGTTATATATCTTCTGTGTTGGGACTTGACATTTAGTTTACATTTTAGTGAAGTATGCCAAATAGGATCTCACTTAAATGTAGAACATATATGTAAAATATTTTCATAGTAAAATATTTTTGGTGGTTTTACTTATTACTTTTCTGGGCAGTTCACAACAATTTGAGTTCACAGTATTACTTCTGGTTCCTGGTACTAGAAATTGACCCTTGCCTTCAGAAGAAGAAGCACCAGAAATAATATGTATTGGGTGGGATCTACCAGAAGAATGGCAAGCAGGTTGGTTACTAAGGTTCCACAGATAGTGTAGTGAACTTCCCCAGTGGCCAACAGCTAGGATAGTTTCTTAGATTCATGCCAAGGCCTTATGGCCTGCAGCTTTTTGGGAAGACCATCAGATTCCCTTAATTGCCTTAAAGCTGCTTTCCCAATCATTCTATCGAGAAAGACTGCTTCTGCTGTCCAAATGAAATTGCTTTACTGAAGCAGCTTTCCTCCACACCTGGATACTATTCCACTGGACAGGAGGCTAGAGCCACTGTGTACTGGAAGGAATTCTATACTCTTGTTCTTGTCTTGGAAAGAGGAATTGATGTGCCATCCACCCAGACACCTTTGGAGGCCCAGGAAGCATCTCCCGGCCTATTCAGAGAACTAATATGGCCATAGATAAAGGAAATGTAAGTTTTCGTTTTCTTGTTTATATTCACATCCATATTTCATCATTGTATTCAACAATTTATCAACTTTGACACCAGCAGTTTTGTTTCATTCTGAGTACAGGCAGTCCCTGAGTTATGAACATCCAAGTTACAAACAACCCATAATTACAAACAAACTGCCATAAATCCTATTAATTTTTTAAAATTACTGCAGGATATGGTCACCACAGAGAGGAAGGAAGTGGAAGGGGAGAGAAGGAAGCAGGTCCCTGCAGATTGATCCATGATGGAAGAGGATCTGCCCACAGAGCTGAGCTGGCCATTATAAGACTTTCTTCTCCCCAGGATTCGGCAATCCAGGAAGATCTGAAGCATTAGCTCCCCGTGTCTATAGGAAGTCGCATTGCCAAACTCAGCCACACATACTCCTTTATTGCCACAGCCAGAGCTTACTAATACAGGTAAATGCCCATTAAGAAGCCAAGCACCAGTCAATATGGAGATGAGGCCAATCAGATTAAGGCAGATACATTTTTATTTAAGCCTCACCCTTGCTCTGATCCTCCTTGGAACAGGCCTGTCTGACTTCCAACCCAGTACCACTTGGAGCTTTCCATTGTGCTTTCTCTTTCTCTTCCTGAAAACGGACCTTACTCTTAAAAACCCAATCCATAGGTGAACCCTGCAACACCACATCATAAACAATGGTCATAGCAGAGGCAGAACAGAACAGGAATCTCTGAGTACAGCTGCATTTTTGTGGTGGCAGTTTCTACAATGGTGAGATCTCATTTTTCAGCTGTTGCAGTCACCAGAATTGCTCAGGAGTTCTATCTGGAGAACACTATCTTTGCAGGGTCTGTAGGCAAATGCTGTTTGGTTTTTATTTACTTTTCAATTAAATATTATTAATATTTTATTGGTATTTTTAGCGGAATCTTTGATATTTGATAGTTTTATGTACGAAGTGCTTTCACAAGAGGCATTCAAACTGTTTTTGCACTTCAGCTATTTCTTGAAATACTTCTATAGAGACCTTCATCATGCATATTCAAATATTAACATTTCCAGGCTTTTAATTATGCTACCCCCACCATTTTTGACATATTGCTGAAGTGCAGTGTTTTCCATACAGAAACATAAGATGGCACATGTTTAAGATTGTGTTCATTCACAAGAGCAGGAAAATGCATGCCTGTTAGAGAATGTTGAATTTCAATAGCCATGTTTTTGAGGACAAGCACTCAAATTAAAAATGGCTGATTGCCACATTGCATTACAAGTCAGACATCTTAACAAATTCAAAAATAGCCTGCCCCAGGGACAAGATATCCTTTGCATCTCTTGTGAAAGTGCTCTTGATGTTAAGAAAACTATATCTCAACTTTACTGACATCTGAATATCTCAATGACAGTTGGAGTTCAGCAGGACAAATATAGCGCTCTCTTCTAATTTGACTTAATTCAAAACTAACGGCTCAATTCTAGGGATATTTGTTCAAAATTAAGTTCCATTCTGAAGTAAGTTATTTTCTAAAGATGTAGGATTGTAGCTAAAAGGCAAGACAAAGTCTAACAGTTCCAATGAGTGGCAGTGAAAAGGTTTTGTTTTCTTGTTTTCCTTCCATCCTGGGTGGAAGAGGAAACATTCTAAATTTTATAGACAATTTAATGCCTTGTTGGTGTGATTCATTGTGTTTTTTGCATGGGGGTTCCCACACATATATGTGACACTTAATATTACCAGTTCTGTGCATAGGATACATCTCAGCTTCTGGACACATTTAAGCAGAAACTTTAATTTTGCAGATGAAGGTTTTCTTCTTTTGATGCAAAAGAAAAAATAACTTGAGAAAAGTTGTAAAATATAAGAGTTTACTTGAGTAAATTCTTACATGAAAAGAAAAGTGATATGTTGCACAGGGATTCTGCTCTGATTCATACAATTTAAGGTGTGATTGTTAAACTGCTTACCAAAGGAGCATAATTTAGCAAGTGAACTATTCAATAGCAATCTTGATGACTGCTATTTTAAGTTGCAAACTGACATTTCTTAACAGCATCACTGATGACATCAGGATGACTCTACAGAAGGCGGGGTGAATATCACAATACTTTCGTTTCTATATTTAGGTACAGTTGTGGCTTCCAAATCTTTTCATTCGCTATCTGCTATTTTTATATATCACTTCCAATTATCCTTGTGTTTTTGCTTTACAATATCTGAGACTTCATTTGGCTAGTCAGTATGTATATAAATGGCTTCTGATGACCTCACTAATTACTTTATCCTGTTGAGGTTCAACAGTTTTGATCCCAAAGCAGGAAATACTCTAGAATGAACCTGTAGGCTGTTAGATTAGCTTGAGTTGTATTAGCTGTATAACTATAGTTGGGCACTTGCCAAGAAAAACAAACAAAAGTACTGTTCTTCTGTTTGATTGTTGTATATAGCTGTTTCTTGAAATATAGCATCTTTTTAAAGCACTGCTAGCATGGCTCGTTCTCTTCTATCCTGAAAAGTATTTGTTATGCTTGGAAAGCTTTTCTGAATCACACATGAATTTAAAAATCAGCAGGTACTTCTTCTAAAAATACTCTCTCCAGGACTGCATTGAAGCAAAGCCAAGAATTACATTTTGGAAGTCAACTTTGGAAAGAGACTTGTATACTAAGCTCACTTCCTCCACTCCGCAAGTGGCATAGCAGAATTGTCAGAGCATGCTTGGCTTGTCACATCAATATGTAGTTGACCAGCTTTCCCTTTTAATTTTCCATGACATTTTGCAACCATGAAGTAGTAAGAGATGCCATTCTTGTACAATTTCTCAGACACACAATATTGGTGTAACCCATACACCTGAGAATGGAGTGGGGAATCTTTATAAATATGTTGGACTCCAATTCCAGTCACTTTTGACTATTGTCTGTGCTGGCTGGTACTGATGGGAATTGATTCTAAGAACAACTGGGGGCCAAGGTGTCTCCCTTCCGCCTTAGCTTCTGTCTGTTCTTTCTTATGTCCAATCATTGATTGACGTGAACTGATCTCAGTGGCTGTAAGATATGTGTAAGCTAGGATCTTGATTCAGGCTTGAATACTGTGTAGAACACAGGGAGGAGAAAATCCATTTGGTGATGGTGCATGAGCAATAGATGCTTTTTCACTTCTCTGTTATGGTCGGTAAACTGTAATTTCCCAGGCAAAAGGAAAGGAAGCAAAGAGTTAGATTCAGCTAGACTGGCATGGAGGAACACAGATGTTCAGGGATGGATCATGCCCAAAGTCTTGATTTGGGGAAGAAATATCCACAGGTGATAATCTTACCGTTTGGATTCAGTAGTGTTTTTCTGAATTTCCAATATTTTTTATAAGAATTAATACCAGTTTTCAAGAAGCTGATTTCTTAGACACACTGGGAGTGCTATCCCTGTAGTCCTTCATGTGTAGATAACCAAAATGTCTATTATGCATGGAGTTGGGTCACTGAAGTCTGCACTGACAAACTGCCCTAACTTCTAAATAGTTACCTAGACATGAAGGACCTGATATCCTATTTCTGTTCTCTGGAGAGAGACAGGTCCTCTTAAGATATCAAATTGAGGCATTTACCCTGTAGATCCTATAATATAAGCCCTACTCCGAAAGTAAGACCTATTACCAAAAATTATTGGTAATAGGTCTGTCTTTTTTTGCTTACTTGCGGGGTGCAGAGCGGCTTAAGGTAATACTTCCTCTATAGTCCTGGCTCCTGTGAAGGGCGGAGTGATATCAAATGTACTCCTCCTGTCACAGGAACCGGCACTATAGAGGAAGCATCGGCTCATGCCGCTCTGCTTCCTCCGCTGCCGGTGACAAGACCGCTAGCAGGCACTGGAGAGGATCGGTGTATACAGCTTTTGGCAGCAATTGGAGTGCAGAGCGGAAGGGTGCAGAGCAGAAAAGTGCAGAGCAGAAGGGTGTACATTAAATGTACATTTTGTACATTAAAAAAATAAGACGTACCTGAAAATAAGACCTAATGTGTTTTTTTGAGCAAAAAAAAAAAAGACAGTGTCTTATTTTCGGGGAAACATGGTAACAAAATTAAGCAATTTGCTCTTAACTACAGGCCTTTCTTGAGAGAGTAATATGCCTCCCATGAGGATATCATTCAATACTCACATGCCTTTATTATTTTCTGCTGCTGCTATAAATAACCAGGTGCTTTTTAAAATTTTTTGCATCATAATTATAACTGCACAGCATGCTAAACACAACTGTGTTTTGTGTAAAACACAAAAAGGTTAAGTTAATAGTTTTGAATGGAACACTAAATGGTTCTAGAATGAATGATAATTCATGAACTCACCAAACTTTTGGGATGGTTTACATTAAAGAATCTAGAAATGTAAAGATATTTGGGAACTTTTTGCTCAGTATCATTGCATTTTCAAATTGCTAAAACGGTGGAATAATTTGATTGGCAGTTATGTGAAACGATTGTGCATAGTATAGGTAAATATTATTTACTATATGAATAAACACTTCTGTTGCTATTACTGCATGGTGTTCAGATGTTACATTGAATCAAATAATGATTTGACAAATTGTTTCACATCCAGAAATCTGTTCTAGGTACTTGAACTACAATGACATTTTTCTGCATGTGCAGTTTATGTGTCTTGTAAAGGCCGCCTCATGCTAATCTGCAGGTGAATCCTTTTGTATGGGATTGAAAATAGTGGTCCTTTAAACACAGGAGATCCATCAGTGCATCAAAATAAGGAGTTTCTCATTTGAAATCTGATGTTCATTCTGAGTACCATTGTAAAAGAAAAGGAAAAAAAGGCACCTTTTATTCTGTTCTTTTAAGCAAAAAGGGAAGCAACTCCTTCGTAGGTAGGGAGCAAAATACCCATCACTTTCACCATTGGGATACTAAAGTTACACTCCTTGCATGCAATGTATTTAGTGATATGTGCCCATGGAGAAAAGCTTTCGAAGTGAAATCAATTAAAGGAATATAATGAAGATCTCAGTTTCCAAGTGACCTTTTAACTTGAATGAAGACGCTTTTAGCTAAAACTGTTCTTTAGTTGCTCAGGCCTATATATTGTGGAAATCGCAGCCCATGTTAGAGCAGCTCGAAAAATCTGTGCTTCTAAAGACACTTAAACTTATTTTTCAAGGTGCTGTCTGAAAGATTTTCTTGCCTTAGACTGTCTCTCTTCTTTCAGATTGCAGACATGCGCCTTTTGTTCCTGTTCAGTTCACACAGGCTTTTCCATGGCAACATACTGAGCTATCAGGGGAGGAGGGAACAAAGAAAAAGGAAGGATTCACAGGTTGAAAAACAAGAAAAAATGGCTATACTGATGAAACAAAAGAATGCTGTTATCTAGACAGAGGTTAAAGGATGATTCTCACTCCACAGAATAACGAAGTAGAAAGATGCTTGCAAAAGAACATTGGTTAAATGGCACATTTGGCAGAAAGTTTCACCAAAACAATTTCACCCTCATTTCAAAATGTTATTTTTGACCTGCATTTGTTGAATTGATTATAGAGCCAGTTTTTGAAGGGTTTTTATGAAGTTGGTGTGGAAAGTTGGAGGGGATAAGGCTGTCAATGGCCACTGGTCAAGATAGGCATACATTTCCTGAAGTGGAAGTATGCCTTTGTATACCACTTGCTGGGGGACACAAGCAGGAGGGTGCTGTTATATTCATGCCTTGCTTCTGGGCTTCCAGTTAGTATCTGGATGGCTGCTGTGAGATCAGAAGACCAGATTAGATAGATCTTTGCTCTGACTGAGCATGGCTTGTCTTTTGAGCAGTCTTGACAATAGTGGTGGTCAAGTGCATAACATCATGCTATTTTACTCTGAGTTAATCTCAGAGCAAAGCTGAGTTCATTCAGCCAGAATCTGCAAATTAAAATTAAACTCCCTGAATAAAGCACTGGAGGAATGACAGGCCTGGGTTCCAGGCTCTGGGTGATCGGACTGCTACTCTATCTTTTACTCATTGTCAATAAACTGCATTGGCTGCACCTGTGGTACATTCCAAAAACAATCCTTTTTGACACTGTAGCAATCTGAGGTCTAAATCAGAGCATCTAATTTGTATAAAATTTAATTTGTACAAAACTAGCATGTAAAGGGAAGCTATATTCTGCTTGGGTCCCAAACCCGGTTTTGGTTTTTTTTTTTTTTT
>NW_025335408.1:6882120-6887131 GCF_004798865.1 Varanus komodoensis | reverse complement strand
TTTTTTTTTTTTTTTTTTTTTTTTTTTTTTTTTTTTTGTCTTTTGTCTATGTATGACATGTTTGCAATATTAGCAGATGAAGAGAGTGATGGAAAAGTGGCTGTGTTTACAACTACCGCAATACTGGGAATAATACTTCCTTACAACAAATGAAGTATTTGCCTAATGCTGTAAATAGTGCATGTGGAAAGCAATAATTAGTGATTTATTTGCAAATTTTAATAACGATATGCATTTTTCCTCTTGGGGTTTTCTGAAAGAAAACAAGCTTACTACTAGTGACTGAGGAACGCAGTATTTGTGTGCCATCAATATGAGAGAAACCACATTAGGGGTTTGGGCCAAATCATTTTCCAAAGGCCAGATGATGCTAAGATATAACATAAGACTTCCACAAGGCAGTTGATAGCAGGGTGTGTGGCCATGCTTGCTGATATTCCGTCCCAAGATACGAGTGCTTCGGTCAGGGCTGTTCTGCCTGCCGCACATTATCAAGCCTGCCACAGAGAACTCTTCCAGTGAGCTAAAGAGCCCATAAATGGATAATGCCTTGGAACCACAGATATGAGGAGACCTTGGGGAAGCTTGGGCCATTGGAGGAGAGGGTGATAGGTTCATTTCTGCAGGAAAAGCAGAGTTTTTCTTTAGAGGCTGAATGACCATCCAAACGCTGAGAGGGTTGTCACCTTTAGAAGCAAATCAGTAAGGCTCCTGAAAGAAGATGAAACCCCTCTTCAAAGAAGGAGCCTTCAAGAGGAGGGAATCACTTAGGAGCAAGCCTTATAATGTACTACAGCTGTACCTGGGGTGGGACGCTGCAGGCTCTGGAAACATAACCCTGCCTACTCATCCATTGGTGGAAACCATATCACTCCTGTAGCTCCAGTATTTTGTACTGTGACAGGAACTTCTCTTTAGATCTTTGTGTTATTGACCTTTGATGCCACTTTTTGGAATTCTGCTTATATTCAATGTGCTTGACCATGGCCATGCCTGTACATAATTGGAAAAGAAAATAAACATGTACAAGTCATTTTATTAATGATTAACTGCCATTACCAGTACTGTTTAAAGGGTGATTATGCAGTTCGGTTTCTGTTTCTGTGGTTTGTGATTAGATGTTAATTTGGCTTTTTAGGGCTCATGTTATGCAAACTCATCTGGGGAATGTGGAGGAGCATTACTGGGCCCGGTCTTCATTCATGGATCTAAAAAGAGCAGACTGGGACACTTTTCTTTCTTTACATATTCCTAGAGTCTGGAAAATTATTTAAACAAAAGCCTGAGACCCAAGTGGTCTAATTAGGAATAAGATTTATGAAGTCAAAAGCAAGACTCTGTGCCAGCTGGTGCACTGGATTTTTGCAAATATAAAGTAATTCTGGAATATGCCTGTACGGGTGAGAATGCTCATAATGCATGACACATGAGTCTTGCCACCCTGCAACAAAGCTATGAATTTCCAAGATTGATTTGGGATTTCTGAATATCAAGGAGCTGTCAGGAAATGGCACCTGTTTAGCAGGTTAGTTCAGGATGGATCCCGAAAGAATCTTAACTTCTTTCTAAATAATTAAGGATAATTCCAGAAAGCTGTACAATAGTTGGGCCTCTTGTAGAAAAATGAGTGGAAAATATTCAGGAGTTTTCAGCTCTCTAGAATGATAATAACCTCTGTTTATAGTTTTAATGGCATTTGAGTATCGGCTGTAGTTGGCATTATTGAACTGTATATATTTATTGATGTATTTATACTACACACAAATATTCTTATCATATCTTTACAATGGTAATGTGCCCTACAGTGACATCCACATTTACGTGGCCATGAGCTCATTATTTTCAATGAATATAGGCACAGAAAGGCAAAACTGGAGAAACTTTTCCAGCTGAGAGCAGTTGATTTTGGAGATGTGGGAGGTTGCCACAGTCAAGAGATAGGTAAAGGGGCTGAAGGCAAAGAGGGTGCGGCCAAAAATCAAAAAGCAGCATTTTGTAGTTTGAAATTTGGTAACTACGGATTAGTAGAGGCATTTAGACCATTTGAAAAAGGAGAAAATGGTAAACACTGGCAAAGGTTGGTTCTCTTATGTATCAGTAATTGATTAAAGAACTGCAAATGCTGAGCAAGAATAAATGGAGGGATGTTAATAGTGCATTTCCCACAGTCACCTGGTTAACAGCTGTGTGGACAGAATGCTGGATTTGATGGGCCTTCAGGCCTGTACAGCTGGTTCTTCTTATGTGTTTATGAAACCACCAAATGATCAGTGGTTTGCAAAATTGGTTTCCTTCTCCTGTGGTAAGGAGTGTTGCATCTATAAAAAGTGAACGTGCAACAACTGGTCTTTTATCTCTGAATAAAAACAAAATACAACCAAAACCCCAAAATAATGGATTTTGTTACTTAGCACAGCTCATTAAATTTGCTTTTAAGTTTGATTACAGCCCACCTGTAGCAGGATGTGTGCTTTCCATTTCTTCTCCTAGGTGTTAGGTTTGATTGTGAAAACCTCTTCCGCTTACTAGTGTTTTAGTTGCTGCTTTTCTGCTATGATGTATCTCTTAATTCTTGAAATCTAAACTCTACAGAATTCATGTCTAAGTATGGTGCAACAGGGCCATATTAGTTGCTTATTAGTTTTGTGGGATCAAGAAGTTGCTTACTGTAGATCCATGTTAATGAGCCAGTCCGTTTGGGTAGCTGCTAAAAGCAGACATTTGAAGAGTGGATACAGTGCTCAAAAAGTAAATGTGGAAGTAAGTTAAGATGGTGGTGTCCTTTGTTTTGTTTTAGTTTCTGTAATGATGGAGCAAAGGATATAAAATGGAGCCTTGGCCTCAAAGCAGTTAGTTGTATGCACTTTGTTTTCATTCTCTTTGATGGCAAAATTTGGGGGACCACACTTAAAAAAAGTGTGAACTGTCTGAACTTTCTCTCTCTGTACTGTTCAATATTGCCTGTTGATCAGTTGGCATATTCGGTTTCCTATATTTTCTAATACCTTTCACATTAACATAACTAGTTCAAATCCGTCTTTGATCCTGCTCATGACTGCATCCAGCCTTCCCATATCAGTTCTTCATTGCTACAGCTTCTTTTCCAAATCAAGCTAATTTTTAATATTTGATGATGGCTGTTTGTGACACAGATGCCTGTTTTCTATCAAGCACAGATTAAAGGTAGAGTTATAAAAGAAAAAGAAGTTAAGCTTTAAGGACAAACCCAGAGCTCTACGCATTTATTATGCTGAATCTGAGATTGATTTAGGATTACCTTTCAAAGAAATCCATTGGCCTTTCCCCAGTAATGATGATAACAATCTTACAATGATTTTCTTTCTAAATTTCATTTGTTATATGTGTGTTTCTGTAATTGTTTTTATATTAAACTGAGTCACACCTAATCCCTCTTTTTAGTGAACCACCAAAGCAATGTTTTCAGTTACAGGCTGTTTTGGAATATCCTAGCTATTTATATGTAAATAGGGAAGCCTTCTGTAATTGGCCCAAGAATATGCTGCTAGCAACCCAGTAATCTAATTTAAATTGCACCTTTTTGCCATTGTTATCCATTCATAATGGCATTTGAGGGCAACCAGTTTGATCCTCCTGTCAACATTATTTTGCTTTGCATAACAGGAAAAGAAGGAAACTTTGTTTTAGGAATTAAATGTAGTTTTTGTTCCTCTGGTATCCTGTGAAATAGACATGATACAACACCTGAACAAGAACAAGGGAACAAGAAGCCACAATTAGTGTTCAAATGCCAAGAGGAAAAATGTAAATTGCTTGATTCTTGAAACATTGAGGTGAACAATGAGGAATACTTGACAACCTGGTTGAATCTAATTGGGAGTTGTGCTCTTGTGTGCCTTCACTTTGGAGAAGTAGTATACTGTGCTGCTTATTCTGTAAAGTATCTTTTTAAAACAAGTCTTAATTAAACTTCAGACTAGTTTTTTGTTAAACTTTACAGTCCACACACATACACACAAACATAACTGCATTATATTTTATGTCTAGTTTTTGTTAGCATCTGAATTTAGCACAGTAGTTCGGTCAACCCTAAAAAAATGTATTGTGTTGTATTGCTTCACTTTAAATGAAAGCATAGCTTAAACGTTGTTTTATCCAAAGATGTACAGATCAATTTCTGTTACGCAGGTGGTGTTTCTGAGTTGTTGCAAGACTGGGCACATAGTTTGTACATTTGATGTCAGCAAATAAGAAAAAAGAAGTTGTTAAAAAGTAGGACTTCATGATGGGTTGGACTCAGTTTACAAATGAGAAATCACTTAAGACAAAGGAGCAACCTCGTGATGGGTGTCTTCAACCTGTGACCAGCATGAGCACAGGAATACTGTGATGCTTGATGTGTCATTCTGCAATAAGAATTTTATGCACATTTACGCATTTTTGGTTTTATTAGTTAGACAATATCAAATACAACTAAAAAACCCCTTACAGCTAAAATAAAAATATGTTGTTGTTGTTAGTTGCAAAGTCTTGTCCAAACCATTGTGACCCCATGGACAAAATTCCTCCAGACCTTCCTGTCCTCCACCATCCCCTGGAGTTCACTTAAGCTCACGCCAACTGCTTCAGTGACTGCATCTAGCCGCCTCATTCTCTGCCGTCCGCTTCTTCTTTTACCGTCAATTGTTCCCAGCATTACGCTCTTCTCCAGGGAGTCCTTCCTTCTCATTAGGTGGCCAAAGTATTTGAGTTTCATCTTCAGGATCTGGCCTTCTAAAGAGCAGTCAGGGTTGATCTCCTCTAGGACTGACCGGTTTGATTGCCTTGCAATCCAAGGGAATTAAAGGAGTCTTCTCTAGCACCAATCCTTTTGCGCTCAGCCTTCCTTATGGTCCAACTTTCACAGCCATACATTGCAACTGGGAAAAACATAGCCTTGACTATACACACTTTTGTTGGCAGGGTGATGTCTCTGCTCTTTAGTATGCTGTCTAGATTTGCCATAGCTTTCCTCCTGGGGAGGAAAGCTATG
>NW_025335408.1:6591001-6882020 GCF_004798865.1 Varanus komodoensis | reverse complement strand
ATGGTCCAACTTTCACAGCCATACATTGCAACTGGGAAAAACATAGCCTTGACTATACACACTTTTGTTGGCAGGGTGATGTCTCTGCTCTTTAGTATGCTGTCTAGATTTGCCATAGCTTTCCTCCCCAGGAGCAAGCGTCTTTTAATTTCTTGGCTGCAGTCCCTGTCTGCGGTGTTCTTGGAGCCCAGAAAAATAAAATCTGTCTCTATCTCCATTTCTTCCCCATCTATTTGCCAGGAAGTGAGAGGACCAGATGCCATGATCTTAGTTTTCTTAATGTTGAGTTTCAAGCCAACTTTTGCACGCTCCTCCTTCACCCGCATCAAGAGGCTCTTTAATTCCTCTTCACTTTCTGCCATGAGAGTGGTATCATCTGCATATCTGAGGCTGTTTATATTTCTCCCGGCAATCTTAATTCCAACTTGTGATTCGTCTAGCCCTGCCTTTCTCTGTGCCTGTCCTTATATGCCTGTGCTCTGCATATAAGAGTTAAGTAGGCAGGGCAACAGTATACAGCCTTGCCGAACTCCTTTCTCAATTTTGAACCAATCAGTGGTTCCGTGTCCAGTTCTCACTGTTGCTTCTTGACCCGCATATAGGTTTCTCAAGAGGTAAATAAGATGGTCTGGTACTCCCATCTCTTTAAGAACTTGCCACAGTTTGTTGTGATCCACACAATCAAATGAAGCAGCAGTAGATGTTTTTCTGGAACTCCCTAGCTTTCTCCATGATCCAGCGTATGTTGGCAATTTGATCTCTAGTTTCTCTGCCTCTTCGAAATCCTGCCTGTACTTCAGGTAGTTTTCGGTCCACATACTGCTGGAGCCTAGCTTGTAGGATTTTGAGCATAACTTTGCTAGCATGTGAAATGAGTGCAATGGTGTAGTAGTTTGAACATTCTTTGGCATTGCCCTTCTTTGGGATTGGAATGTAAACTGACCTTTTCCAATCCTGTGGCCACTGTTGAGTTTTTCAAATTTGCTGGCATAGTGAGTGTAGCACTTTTACTGCATCGTCTGTTAAGATTTTGAATAGCTCAGCTGGAATACTGTCACCTCCACTAGCTTTGTTGTTGCTCAGACTTCCTAAGGCCCATTTGACTTCACATTCCAGGATGTCTGGCTCAAGGTCAGTGACCACCCCATTGTGGTTATCAGGGATGTTAAGCTCTTTCTTGTATAGTTCCTCTGTGTAATCTTGCCATTTCTTCTTAATCTCTTCTGCCTTTGTTAGGTCCCTGCCATTTTTGTCCTTTTTCATGCCCATCTTTGCATGAAACGTTCCCTTCATATCTCCAATTTTCTTGAAGAGATCTCTGGGTCTTCCCTGTTCTATTGTTTTCTTCTATTTCTTTACACTGTTCATTTAAGAAAGGTTTCTTATCTTTTTTAGCTATTCTGTGGAATTCTGCATTCAATAAGGTATATCTTTCTCTTTCTCCCTTGCCTTTCGCTTCCCTTCTTTCCTCAGCTATTTGTAAAGCTTCCTCAGACAGCCATTTTGCTTTCTTGCATTTCTTTTTCTTTGGGATGGTTTTAGTTGCTACCTCTTGTACAATGTTGCATAACCTCTGCCCATAGTTCTTCGGGTAATCTATCTATCAGATCTAATAGCAGAGAGCTCTGACAAAACGTGATCCACTGGAGAAGGAAATGGCAACCCACTCCAGTATCTTTTCCATGAAAACTCCATGGACAGTACCAAAAATAAAAACATAACATACAATTGAAATAAATCTTAACAATACTGATGAACTGTTAGGGCAAAATATGATTTAGGCTTTTTCTGCTAGTGGTTCCTCATGTGTCCAGTGTAGATTTCCCGATTACAGACAGGTTCTAGGCACAGAGGCCTCTTCCTCTTCCAAGACTACCACTGTAGACTGTGTCTTTAACAACCTACTTCCCAAGTTTCACAAGGAGCCATTGAGGCATGGTGGACCCAACCCGTGCTGTGCACACATCAGCAGGTTCTGCTGTCCTAATACTCTGCATGTGGCACATCAAAGATTATATAGCCTCTCTGAGAGTTGATTGTCATCTTGAGAACTTGTGCAATGCAGTTGGGTTAGGAATAGAGAAATCCAGCTGCACCTTCCTAGACATCTGTGAAATTCCTTAGATGTTCTTGGACACTTACTGTGTCACAGCAATATGAGGATAATATGCACAGGGGAAAGATCCTTGTGCAGTGCCCTAAGCTTCTTGGCGGATAAACAGGAGAAAAAAGGAATTAATAAATCAAACACTGCTGTGACCTTTTCCTGAAATTGTTGTGTGCTGTTCTGTGTAGTCTATTGCTGAGCAACTTGTGGCTCCTCCAAATGTTTTGGCTGATAAAATAAATAATGAGAATTATTTAGTTAAAGTACTTATATTCCATTTGATACAAGAGCTCTAAGTAATTTACATAAACATATATAAAATACAACATAAAAACATAAAGATGGTGCAAAACAGCAAAACAAAGCAGTGTAATTATAAAACAAGGAAGGCTTGAATAAACACATGAGTCTAAAGCTCACCAGTTTCTGCTTCTCAGACCACATGTAAGAGAGCACTACCAGGAGGGCCCTGTTACATGCAGCTTTTTTTAATGCTGGTATAATTTGAATATAGCTAGGTGCTGAATATGTGCTAGCTGCATTTTTTAAAGCAGGCACAAGGACAGCCCCTATATTACAGGGGTCTAAATGTGAGGTTGCCAATGCAACACCATGGCTGGGCTATTCTTATCTGGCAATAGATCTAATCAGTGCACCAACTATAGATGGTGTGCTTCAAGCCGGTGATCCCCTCTGGGCCTCCAGTGACAAGAACTGATACAGAAACAGCTCCTAATTGCATAACTGCACCTTCAGAAGGAGTATAATACCACCTAGAGCAGGAAAACAGCCCAACTCCTAGACTTTCTTAAACTCAAGATTCTTAGCCTGCATCCAGTTTGTAATGTTATACAGGCACGATTTTAGAACACGTATGGCATTTCCTGATGGAACTGTGTAGAGCTGGGTGCTGCTCCAGATCTCCTAGAGACTGCTCCCAGTGCTTTACATTAGGCACAAAACTGTGATCTGTGGGACCCCACAGTTTAAGTGTTCAACTGTCCAGTGTTGTTTTCTAGGACTGACCCCTTAAGTAAAAGCTCAACCACTGTAAAACAGTGCTTTCAGCTTCTAACCCATGGAGGTGTCCAGAAGGATAGCTCAGTCAGTGGGTTTGAAAGCTGCAGAGAGATTAAGGAAAACGAACAGGGTATACTCTACCCTGTCCCTCTCCTTCTTCATTGGCAATGCTGGCTCGGGTTGATGGGCATTTTAGTTTCAATCAACTGGAAATCCTCAAGTTGTCTAAGCTACAATATAGCCCCTTCCTCCCCAGTTATGAGAGTGTATCCCAGTACATCCATGGCATTCAGTGATTCTCACTGTTTTACAATGATCATCCATAGAAACAGATTCCTAAGTACAAAATATATGAGCTTCCCATCATATAAAAGCTATACAGGTAGAATATGGCATCCCTTTGCAATATTCAGAAGCAGGATCCCAAGGGGGAATCCACTGAATTTTGTACAACTTTCCTTCAGATGTTAAGACACTTGGGTAGTTTTTGTAAAAAGACTGTACTGGAATTGTTTGGCCAAAACATTTCATATGGCATATTGAAGATGCCTACTGTATGCTGAATAAACCAGGCTGCAATTATATGCATGCTTATTTTGGATTATGTCGCATTTAATTCAGTGGGAGTGAATTCAAATTAAATGTGCATTGGATTGGGTTGCACAGTTGTTGTTCTGATGCTGAAGAATAATGAAATTGTGTTTCTCTGAAGTAAATGAGAGTTCATATTGTGCCTATCAGTTTCTCATGTCTCCACAGAAATATGTATACGCGTGGCCTCTTATTAATGCCACACAGCATCTTTCTAAATGATGTGTGCCCGATCGCTGCCTGGAGCAAGCAACCTGCACTCTGCAGTTATGCTAAACTGTATCTTATGAGAAATGTGGGAAGGATATCAGTAATATACTCTGTGGATGGGTGCTTACCTTTTGGGGTTGCTTTATTTTCTTAATATGTCTGTGCCTCTTCTGTGCATCTGGCCACACAAATATTTTAAAAGATGCAAAACAACTCATTCCATGTTGGTTACGTCTCATGAAATTTTCATGAATTCCAGAAAGTTAGTGAATGTTTATGGTGTCTGGACAGTAATGATAAATGAAGTATTCATGAAGAACCACTCTTTTTGAGGGGTGGAGGACAGGCAATGTTCATATTCTGTTGAATGGTCATGGCAATTTCAACACAGAGATTTGATAGACAAATTGCGTCACAGCCTTTTTCTGGAGCTGGAGATGTTGTACAAATGAAAGCTTTGTTGTTTGCGGAGGACAATGGCCACCCAGCATATATCCTCTTCTGCCATGAGGGTTGGATGTCTATCTTGCCACATCTATTTAGTAATTGTAGAGCTGATTATTGTCATCTCTCCACTCTGAAAGAATGCTGTTATAATGATCTTTCGGCATAATACAACTTTAAATGCCAAACTACCTGTGCATTCTTCTTACGCCAGTCACAAGCATATTGTCAATGGCCCTGCTTTTGTCAGTGTTGGCAGTCATGACCCATCAATATGTATAGGAATCTTGCCTCTCAAGATTAGGTCTTCTTTAAACGAAGTGTATATTGTGTCTCACTCTTGGAAGTCCATGGGGTCATTTCACAACCTTGTTATTCCCCGGGGCTTCTCTCCTGTTCCTAGCCATTTTCACAGTTTTTTTTTAATGTGGTAAAAGTCTGGTATTAAAATTTAAACTAAATGAACTGGAACAAAAGCATTGTGGAAAAAGTGTGGATTTGCTATAGTGCAGTGAGACCACCACATCAACTCATAGTTGCTTAACTGAAAATATAAAAAGAGAAAAATATACACTCCCCCCCCCCCCAAGGAGGCTGTGTAAAGGATGCATTTTCCTCCTGCAGTGAAAACAGAAGATGCTTCACTGAAGCCTCACATTTGGAGAACCCGTAAGAGACAAGCAAAGCAAGGCATGGGACTTGAGGAGACACAGACATCAAAGCATAGAATGGTAGAGTTGGAAGGGGCCAGTAAGTGCAGTGCAGGACTCCAAGTTAAAGCATCCTGAACAGCATTTGGAAAGCCTCCAGCGTGGGAGAGCCTACAACCTCCCTTGGGAATTGATTCCATTGTCATACTGCTCTAATTGTCAGAAAGCTTTCCTGATGTTCAGCCAAAATCGGGCTGCCTGTAAGTTGAGCCTATTATTGTGTGTTCAGCATGCTGGGATGATCTGGAAGAGATCACAGCCCTCTTTTGTGTCTCAACCTTTCAATTACTTGAAAAATGCTATTCTATCTCCCTGCAGCCTTCTCTTCTCAAAACTAAGCATGCCCAATTCTTTCTGTGTCTCCTCATACAACCTTGTTACCAGTCCCCTGATCATCTTTGCTGTCCTCCTCTGAACCTCTTCCAGTTTGTCAGTATCTTTCTTAAACTGTAGTGCCCAGAACTGGATGTAGTCCTCCAGATGAGGTCTAACTAGTGCTGAATAGAGGGCAACTCATCTTCACATGTTTTGGAAGTTATACTTCTGTTAATGCCTTATTGCCACCTTCCAATGCTACTATTCTATGATACTATGCAAACTAATTTATGTTCTCCTGAGAAACTAGAACAGTGCCTGAGTTCTGAAGCTAGGAAAAGGGTTGTCTTTCTAGACAATGGGAGTGTAGCTGCTGTAGCATCCATATGTGAACCCAAAGAATGTTTCTCTGTTGCTGTATGGATCTTCCCTCCTACCTTTGGTTTACACTCATGAACTTAGCTACTTGTCTCAGTTTCTCTTTGTGTGATGTGTTGTTAGTACCACAGACATATACAGACCTGAAACACTCTGTTTTTGAGTGGTTCTTTGCTTTCCTCTCTCTTCCGTTTACACTCATGATAGTACATTTATTTATTCGCATCCTGTCCTTTCTTACAACACGCTCAGGGAAGCTAGCATTCTACAGAAAACTTGGTAGACTATATAAACAACTTTAAAATCATGACTTTTTGATTACTGATATTAAATAAAACACAAGAAACCCATCCGTGCAATCAGTAGAAACACAAATAGACCCCATCCTTGCAAACCAGAAGAGATAAATAGCTGGCACCTAGATGACAACACCCTGGGGAGGGGGAGCAGCCCAATCCACACTGAAACAGAGTTCCATAGCTAGGGTGCTCTCAGCAAAAGGCTCTGCCTTGTGTTGTAGCCTCATGGGCCTCATTCCTAGGGGCACCACAAGCAAAACCTTCATAGCAATCCTCCACTCTCTGGATAGTCATTACTAGTCAACATAGTCTTTCAGGTACTTGAGTTCTGAGCTCTTAAGGGCTTTGTACACTAGCCTTAACACACTGAGCTGAGTCTGGTAGCTCACTGGCAGAGATGTAAAACATGATGTGGTAATGCTCACTTCTTAGTGACCCAGTTAGGGCACCTTCAGAGGAAGCCCCCCAGTGAGAGCATTGTAGTAGTCCCATCTCTGGAAGTTACCAAAGCATTCTGACATTAACTCCGGCCAGGAAGGCGTTATGTGGTGAACCAACTGCAGCTGTCATAAGTGCACCTTCCTACTGAAACATCCAAAGTGACAGCTTCACACTGAGGAGCACTCCTAGACTAGTTACCTGCTATAGGACACACATTGTCCCATCCATGACAAGCCATTTACCTAATTTCCACTTCTGGGGTCTGTCTACCCACAGAGTTTCTGCCTCATCAGTATTTTGCTGCCACATCAAGCATCCTAAGAGGGTGTTCATCCTTTCACAAGATTGGAATTGCTTGCTGGCCCCACCTCTCCATTTTATTTCTGTTGTTTGGCTCTGTAGTGCTTTGGGACAAATTATCTCCCCCCTCCAGCACCTGGTCCCTGGGTTAGAAATGGTGCACACGGGAGCAGAGAGCAGAATGGAACTGGCCAGCTGCCACCAATGATATAACCCCAGGAACCCAGGAACCCAGAAAATTGCCTCAGCAGTATTTTCCAGGCTAAGGGGGCACTATATGCCATCTCTGCTCTAGCCCAGTATGGTTTAAGTCAGTGAGAAGTTTTGTGTTTGAGAAGCCTTCCTGAAAATACATGAAAATAATAAATAATTCTGGCTCAGTTTTGGAACTTCCTGAAATTTCTTCTTCTAAGACCAAGATGAGATCTTTAAGTATCTAATAGGCACATAACACACTGTATGATTAACTTTCTTTGTTATGTACTGTTTGTTCAGCATACTCGTTTTTTATACGTCAGTGCTATCTGAATGGAAAGAAGGGAAATTTGGTATTTTCCTCTTTGAAATGTGCTTGCCTCAAGCTGAGGTACTTACTATTATTAATATGGCATTGTAGCATGGAATGATGGGGTTCTTCATACGTATAATGCTATATGGTTCGTATTTTATTTTAAAAGAACCAAGCCCAGCTTAATAATGGGAAATCTGACTGCTATTAATAATGGTCTCATTTTTGTTCAAGGGATTGTTTCTGTAGAAGTTCTCTGGCAATGCAAAATTTGCTATTTGAATAATTAAGGCCTTTTTATGCTATGACGAGAAGAGATTTATGTGTGCTTGTTAGCAAGAGCATCCTGGTTTCAGTGCAACCTCCCTTTAGCTTGTACAGCGTACATAGCCCTTACCTGCATTTGGGTTACATTAATATACCCAGAAAGAGATGTTGTTACAGTATAAGAGAGGCAGTATGGTGTGGTGGTTAGAATATGAGCTCACTCATAGAGCTCACTGGGTGATTTTGAATCACTCATGGCCTCTAACCTACCTCACAGGGTTGTTGTGGGGATAAAAAATGTAGTGGAGCAGAACTATGTAAGTTGCCTTGAGGAAAAAAGGAAAAAGGTGGGATATAAATATAAACGCAAGGAGGTAGTAATAATAATATAACCTATCGGATGGATTAATGGGGAGATGCCTTTGAAAACTTTCTGGAAACTTCAGCTGGACTGAAACAGGGCAGCAAGATTGCTAACAGGAACTGGCTAACATCATGCCTGGCTTGCCATTTGACGTGCTGGAATTAACATTCAAAGATCTCAGTGGCTTGGAACTGGTTACCTGAAGGTTTTCTCCAGACCTTCAGAGCAGCCTCAGCTGCCTTCTCCATGAGCCCTAACCAAAGGAAGTAAAGTGGGTGATTCCTAAGGATGCCTGGACTGTGGCAAGTCAGTTGTGGAATGAGCTTCCCAGAGAGACTCACCTGGTGCCTACACTGTGCTTTTTGTAGCACCAGGTCAAGAATTTATTTTCCCAGGAATTTTATTCATTGAGTCTCTGTTTTTTTGAAGTTCTTTGCTGTATTTTAAACCTTTGTACTGCTGCTAGGTTTTGCTTTGTCTTTTACTTCTATTTTAAACTGTAGTTTTATAATTTTATAATTTTTATTTAATTCATTTATATACCCCCCCCCCCAATGGATGAGTGTCTTTTATACTGTATTTTTGTTGTATTTTAATCACTGTGAACCATCCAGAGAACTCTGGATGCTGGGTTGTATAGAAATGTAATGAATAAATAAATCAATGAAAAATAAATAGGGTGGAAGGGGTGTGATATTATGGATATGGGCATGTTCAAAATGGGGAAAATGTTGCAGGTTTCATTTTGACTACCTGTTTTAACGCTGCCTGTCATTACAGATAAGATCCTTTATCTAACATGTCAGAATTGCTTTCCATTTTACTGCAGGAAAGTAATGGCATAAGACCACTTTACACTCCTGAAGTAAATTCACAAAACAGTTTTTGATGGCTGTATCCCAGCCATAAATACAAAGACAGCTTTCATGATTTCATTCTGTTGCAACATTTCCATCACCCCTTTAAATTGCCAGAATGAAACACCTGAAGAGTGGACTTGTAGCAAAAACAGCCATGGTGCCTTACATACTAATACACTTGTTTTGTGGCTTTGTAGGCAAATAGCCTTCCTTATTAGATGCTTGGAAACCGAGGATGCAGGAAATGTATGCATGGGTTGAGGTGTGGAATCTGTATCCCACAGTGAAAGCAAAAGGTCATCTTAGAAAGCTTCCTATTTTGCAGAAGCCCAAAACTAGGTTAAAGAACATGACTTACTGGGTGAGTCCATGCTATGGGGAGAATTTGAACACAGATGTCTGTGCTCTGAAGCTTCAGCATTCTATCCACTGGGCAATATTAATCTGGCTTGTGTGTGTAGGTTCAGTGCACTTTAAGTACTTCTGCTTCTCCTTAGCAACACAGGAAGCTGCCTTAGATTGAGTCAGACTACTCAGTAGCCCCGTAGCCATGTAGCTCCGAATTGCAGACTCCAACGGTGGCTCTCCAGGATTTCAGACAGGCATGTTTCCTGCCTTGCTGGAGGTTGTCGGGGTATGAACATGGGGCTGCCTGCATTCAGAATATGTATTTGGCCAGATAGCTGCAGCCCCATCCATGCAGAGCATGAGTTGTAATACGGAGCTTCGGTAACCTCCCTCTTCTTCATTCATACCCAGCCTTTTAACAAACTATTGACTGTCTCAGTCCGTGTGCATGGTAGGGATTGGATTATATTGACCAGTCTTGTAGTCATTTGTGACTTTATTTATTTTAGCCTTGAAGTGTGTAGGCTGATCAGATGGTGTTGGGAATGAAAGAGGCAGTTGGCACACTGTCTAGGGTCAAGGTCACACTAACTCTTTGGAGAAGCACTTTGACAGCTGGGAGACAGGGAGTGTGGAGATTGAGATGGCAGAGCAGGAAGAGGTTATCTCAAGACTTCTGTCTCCAGGTGCAGGCAGACCGTGGGGACAGACATGGTTTGGAAATGAAAGGAGGGAACAAGGGAGAGGAGGGGGATAGCCCTGTCCAGTCGCTGACCCCATGAGGCAACTTTGAGCTAAAAGGGCTAATCAGTTACATGGCCTGCATAGATCTAGGAGGTCAGCCTTTCTGCAGAGTAGTTTCCAGGTTGGGCCCAGCATCTCACTTTGTTCATGCACAGAGACTTATCCTTCGGAGGCTGTAGTTTGTTAGCTGTGAATCAGAAATAAAGAGCTGTTTTGCAGAGAGACTGACTGTTGCTTGAATTGTATAAGGGGAAACCCAGGTCCTGACAGTTGGCAAAATAATAGCTTTCTTGCATCTTTACTCACTAAAGAACTATGTGTCCTGAATGGAAGAGAATCCAGGCCCAAATAAATATTTAAGCAGATACATGTTTATTTGCATTTACTTCATACATTTCTATCCTAGAATTCTTCTGTCTTGGAACTCATGGGCTACATGGGGTTTCCAGGTAGTCCCCCATCTAGATAGGAAGCAGTCTCAGAGCTGTGCCCTTGGAATCGATTACCCACGACTAGAGATAATTCTGCTGAAACAGTCTTTCCCTATTTTCTTGGAGTTTATTTAAAGGCCTGTATGCTATGAAGGGAAGAAGAGAAAAGAAGCCTAGGCCAAAGACTTCATGCTACCAGCTCCTCAAGAAATCACCAGTGATCTGTCAGAATTCAATTGTTGCATTTTGTTCTTTGCATTATTTTTCTTGTTCTGTAGTACATTAAATTGTAAATTGCCTACAGTGTATTAGGAGAAAGAGGGTAAATTTAGATAAATAAGAGAAATACTTTGGTAAAAGAGGCAGTTTTGACAGGTGCAGCTTGTCATGCAAGGGTGAAGATGGCTGTAGCTGCTAAATTCCCTCTCCAGTAACATGACTATTACAGAGTCTCCTTCACATCTGGCCGCCCAGATATATATGTTTGTGTTTGCATTTGGTGGGTTTTAGTTTGCAAGCTGTATTGACTGATGAAAGATTTAATCAGAGTAAAACTTGCTTCTAGATTAAAGTTTTACTTGCAATTCTGTACCTATTTACATGAGAGTAATCCTCATTTAAATTAATAAGATTTACTCCAGAGTAGAAATGTATTGGCTGTTGCAGTGTTAAGGAATGAGATTTGTTGACAACAAGGAAAGTCTCTGGGATGCCTGAGTCTGAGAGGATTACTTCACAAGCTGCAAAACATACAGTCTTTCTGTCCTTGGATGAAAAAAGAGAGATTGCTTTCCTTTGCAAGCAGCATTTACACCTACACACAGTTTGCTTTTCAGGGTAAAAGTGCTATTTAGGACTTTTCTTCTCAGCTACAAGAATTGACACAGGCAGTCTTCAGTCATGTACACCTCAGATTGTTTGCTTGCTTGTTTTGCATATTTGAATTGCTAAAAACAAAACAAAACAAAACCCAAACACACAATTCTTTGAACAGAACTGTGCTGGCTGCTTATTCTTGCAAACTTAGTTTGTTGCCCCCATCAATAACTTTGTCTATGTAACTAAAGTGAAGAACTGAAGATTCTGTGGCATTTTCGATTGCATCCATCAGGCTGAAAGCAAAGTTTAGAAGGCAGTAAGAAGGATTCCAAAGCTGTATTTCACTCCTGTCATCTGTAATATATTATTAAGAAGAATTAGAGTTGGCGGATACTTTGACATCCTGCTATGGAGCCAAAACATACACTAAGATGTTGATGCCTCTGACAGTTGTGTGTGAAATTGGCCACAGAGCTCTCTAAATGACCTCTCCATTGTACATTTATCTAATATATAGCTCAATTTTCCTGAGTTAGATTCAACCTTTGCTTTGTACTACTTCTAATTTTAGTTCATGAGCCATGATTGCTTGGGCTTTAAATGGGCCTTTCCTACCTTCAAGTATCCTGCCAGTCAATGAATCATGTTAAAGGACAGCCTCTGTCTTCTACCATTTAACAGACTTTTTAAACAAAGGAAAGAAATTATACATGTCAAGATAATATGCAATCTCTTGGACTTTAAATGGTGAAAAAGAGCTTGGACAGACAAGGCTTTAACCAAAGTTATATCCTAGTTACAGCTCTTCTCTTGTTTTTTGTTTTGTCTGTTTTCCTTAGCTGTCATCATATAATTTGGACATGACTGTTCTATTTGAAATTCAGTCAGTTTTACAAGACTTGGAAGATACAGAAATTACCATTGTTTCAAAGGTTATTTATTTTACTAGTTACTATCTGAAATCAGTTCCTGAACTTCTTCAATCATCTCATGACACCACATGAAAAGTGCAAGGTATTCAGAAGGGATTTGTATGTAAAAAGAGAAAGGATAATATGCTAGGTGAAAATACACAGATTATTTCCCCATTAAAGCTCAGTTGCATCCCAGATCTTTGAATGTTTTCCACTTGTACCTCATGTACAGTATTTCGATATTGTCTCCAGGGAAGAGTTAAAGTTCGGCAATGCTTCCTACTTGAGCATTTCAAACTACTTCAGTTCTGAGTTTCTGTGCTATGACCCTCAGCTCTGGATCTGGGGAATCAGAAACACAGCTAGACTACATTTGGCTATCAAAGTCCTGAAATGGACAGATCCATGGTCTTTCTCTGCCTTTTCAATACCCTATGATTGCATCACTTTCCAAGCCTCATGCTCTTGGAAATCATGCTCTTTCAGTTTTACTAGGAAAAAATAAATGAGGCACAATTATCCAAATTCTTCAGCACAATATTAAAATCTACTGTATAACTTGTACACCTAACTGATAATAGGCATCAACATGTCTGTGGTCTAGTACAGCCTTTCCCAGCTTGGTGCTCTCCAGATGGTTTGGTTTTCTGACTGTCATTAGTCTCAGGCAGCAAGGGCAATAGTTAAGGATGTTGGGAGTTGAAGTCCAAATCTTCTGGAAGTCCCAAGGGTGGGGAAGATTGGTCCAGTGCATAACTGCATAATCACTCATGTAGACATTACTGTAGTATAGATCTGCTTTCTACAGTTAGTACTCTCTGATGTCCCTTTGAGTGCCACCACCAGAAGAGGCGAGGCTAGCGGCTACTAAAGAAAAGGCATTTTCAGTGGTGGTATCCTGGTTGTGGAATGATTGTTCTAGAGAGGCTTCCCTAGCACTTATATTGTGTTCTTTACAGTGCCAGGTGAAGACTTCCTTATTCCCCAGATTTTATAGCTCTTTATTATTATTATTATTATTATTATTATTATTATTATTATTATTTCTTTTAAATATGTTGTTTTACTTTTTAAATGTCAAACTGCTGCTGTTTTCCCTCTTCTTTTACTTTGGTTTTATGCTATAGTTTAATTTTAAACATTATATCCTGTCAATATTGAGCCATATTTTATGGTATTCATTGCTGTGAACCACCCAGACACCTATAGTTATTCAGCAGTATGAAAGCATAATAAAGAAGAAAAATAAAAGCTTTTCTCACTATGGAAGTGAATTTTTCTAAGTAAGTTTTTACTCTTCCATTTCATGAGAAACCCGTGAATTCACAGTCTAATACACTTGATTGCCATTGTCAAACCCAACAGTTGATGTGGTGTCTTACTTTTCCTTTAAGAGGCTTCTGGTTAATGGATTAATAAGGCCGTACTGATGCACAGAGTATAACTAGTTTTCCTGGCTGGCTGCATTTAGCTCTTCCTCTTTCTCTCTGTAGATTTCAGCAGCAGTGGGGGTGTTATTCATTTCCCAAAGACATGACACAAGTTCAACATGGCTGTGAAATGTTATTCTACACACTTACACACACACACACACACACACACACACACACACACTTCATCTGTTTTAACAGGTCTAATTTCAACTAAAATGGTTTTAGCTGTAAAATTATGTTTGAGTTCTGCCTACTGAGGGAAAATGTTCACTTTTTTTCCCAAAATCAGTGTTTTTATGTATGAATTGTTATCAACCACCCAGAGAACTTCTGAAATTGGCAGACTGGGCCATATAGAAATAAATAATACCACATTAACCGTCCCTTCACTTTATTCTCATTACTGCTTGACCTTAGTTCACGTATTATGAGGGAGTACTTACCATCCCTCAAAGCATATGTCACAATTGAGACCAACAAAAGGAATTTTGCTATTCATCAGTGCTTTGTTGCCATCATCCAATTTGCAGAACTAAACGAGTAAAGTAGGCTGATATTTCAATAACTGTTCAATGGTCCATGGATTTATTGTTTTTTGTTTCCAACCTACTTAGATCAAACCTAAATCCGACAAGCATAAAACAAACACTTCACTGGCAATAGTTATCCATTGGTCCACATTTAACCGAGAACAATTATGGCATAGTTGTCACCATGATATGTAGAAAATTCTTTAATCTTTCTATATTTTTATAATGTCTGCTGCTCAACAATGGGACTTAGAGAATGTGTACATTAAATGTCCTTGATTTTTGCCAACTGTGTTGTGTGAGAACAATATTGCACTGATTGACCGCCATGACTATCTTAGAGGTGCTAGGAGTAAAAGGTCATTTCATTCTCATAGCATCTCAGCTCAGTGATATATTAATTATCAGTTTGTCAATAAGGCCAGGAATGCCATCTTTTGTCACCACTACTACCTTCAGTTCTTTACAACACATTTCTGAAAATACCAGTTCAGGCACCAGTATCTGTCCCATAACTTGTGCAGTAAAGACTGATGAAAGGAATTTATTCTCCACAGTGTTCTTATCCTGCATTCTCTCCTTTGTTCTCTTCAATGGAATCCCAAACTGTTTCTATATCTTTTTGAGGTTCCTCTGCAGAGCTACTGGGCCTGATTTCTTCATTGCCACCAAGGGCTTGGGACACTGCTATCAGGACCTGAAGATCTCATTCATCAACCTTCTCCAGGTTAGCAAGCTTGGCTTCAAGGGAATGAATTTGTTCCCTGAGAGCTAAGAGCTCATTACACCAAGCACAAACTCACAACTTCAGTCCAGTGGGCAGGTGGTCATCCATGTGGCATTCAGGACAATAGAGTACTCAGCACAATAACCCCCACACCGCTGCTGGTTTTCTGTGTTCATATCTGTGTATCTTTTATTACTGGATTTGTTTACTTGATAAACTAAGTTCTTTACTAGGAGAAGGTAGGACATTGCTTATAGCTGTTTGTTTATATTTAATGATAAACAATTTTAAACTAATTATTTGTAGTTACAGACTATGAGAAGGGAGGGACAAATTGACTGCTTTGCTTTCTTCCTCTGTTGTACAAATTTGTACAGATTTTGAACTTGCTTCCTCTCTGAGGCTTTGTCACTGGGGCTGAGATGCTTCTTTCCTCATTGAGGTGCCTCACACTCAGAGAACTGCTTGCTTGGCGAGCCGGCCTCCCTATGTAGCACTAGATAGATTGTTTTGCATTATGTTTGCATTGTTTTGTAAAAGTTGCCTTAGTTGTACTCTATACATAACCATGATATATTTAGAAGATGTGATCTTTGGTTTGACAGAATAATAGCATCAGGAGAAAGCCTATATTTTTCATAGAAATGCACCAAGTTTAACGTATTAACAACTGTTTGCATATTGATTTTTAAAGTGTATAATATGTATATAATAGCAATCCCACTTAAAAAAACGAGCAAGATTTATGTATATTCCTAAATTACTTATCAGGCAATGAAATGCGTTGTGAATGTACCAAGTAAACCATCAGCTAGCCATTATAAAGTTACACTAGAGTTAGAAAATAAGAACATTGGCACCCACGCACACATATACATTCTGTCCACTGGGGGAAACTTTACACAATCGTATTTCTACATGCATGTGGTATTGTGTTGTGTTTATGTATTGTTTTAGCCCACACAATTATACTTGGGCTGAAAAAAGCATTGGTTTCTTGCCTAGGACTTAGCTTGGACTCATCTACCTGGCTTCCATCAAAACTCTGCACAGACCTGGAACGAAATGTCTTACCGTCTTTTCTTCTGTAGCAGTGAATAAGTGACACACTGGCAGTTGTGCCAGTCTAATGCTTGAGGAGTATTAATATTTATCGCAACTTTGCAAGCTTGTTACTCTAGCATTTCAGGAAGATATGGTGATTTTCAGTATTAAAATTGGCAGTGGAGATTGTTCTTTTATATATATTATGCCATTAAAAATGAACGACGCAACCTATCATCTTTAAAAGAAAGACCAATGTTTTGTAGCTTTATACTATAAAGCTTTATAAATGCTATATCAAGAAAAGATAATTTAAGTGTCTGGGGCCCAGAGCTGAAAACAAACATGGAAGCTCAACATCACATACCATTTCAACTATATGCTTCTCCTCTTTTACACACATTTTGCCATTTTATACACTATATTAGATTATTCTGCTCCATATACTAAGTAGGCAACCAATACTTTAAATGTCCTCACCTTCACACATTTACTTTGTAGTACAGTGACCAGGTAAAAATGCACCTGGCTGTTGACAGTTTCACATGCATGAATTGGGTAAGTTTACCTGGTTGATCAGAGCTGTGAAGAAGACCCTTGAAGCACCCTTGAAATCTTCCCATCTACTATATCTCTACTTTCCAGCACTGCCTTCAAGCATGCCACTGCCTTGTTTTCATAATGCTAACCCAAACTGCAGAGAAGAAGAATTAATGCTGAAATAGTGAAACTTACCACAACTCTGAGGGAAGGTTTCTTTTGCACAACCTACGTGCTAGGAAACCAGCCTTCCGTGGGTTCCATTATACATGCCCACCAGTGCCAGGCCCCTCAGACAATGAACAGATTCAGATAACGCACCTTGGCTCTTCATGGATTGCCATGTCATGTGAGCCTAGCAAGTGTTCATTATAGGAGCCTTAAACAAACTTGCATAATCCTAAAACAGAGTATGGATTTTGCAAATACTGTTTATATAACCCACAGAGGGTTGTCATGTGCAAAAATCTCCGGACGGCCTCGTAGACAGGGCCATGCCAAGGAGAAGGTGGTCTAGACCAGTGGTTCTCAACCTGTGGTCCACGGACCCTTGGGGAGCCACAGTGTCATCATAGGGGGTCCACAAAGGCTTGAAGAAATGTTATGGTTTTTTGCAGTTAAATCTGAATGAGTGAGTGAGTGAACAAATGAAAGCAAGAGGGAATGGGAAATAGACCAAAATATTAAGTTTCCATGCTTGTTTTATAAAACTTGGCTTTTTTAACCTATTGCCTCAATGAAAAACAATCATAGGTACAAAACTGGTTATGAGAGTCTGATGGCAAATAACTGTGTTTGGTATTTCTGCACACACTGAGAACATGCAAGTGAATGTAGTTTCAGTGCTAGTATGGTGGTGGGACCCACTTCCATGAGGCAGTTTTATTCTTAAAGACATTTTCTTAACCCAAATGGCCTTCTTTAGGGCTAGAACGAGGCTGAAGTCTGTTCCTCCAAGTGATGGATCTGGACCTGTAAACAAAAATATACAGTGGCTGAACACTGACAAACAAGGGAGAAGAATTGTATAAACTTTTCATCAAATTGATATCAAATTCAGAATTAGCATGTCAAAATACCATAGAATGGGCCATTTCAATAAAAAGAGTGTTGATACAATTATTTGAAATTCATATGGAATTATTGCAATAAAGATATTATAACAGGCGTGTGTGCATTAACAAATTAACTTATTTCCCCTTCTCTCCAAATTTGAAGGCCCTTCATGAGAAAATTGAAATAAATATTTGATGCACTCTAGTGCTTTAAGTTAAGTCTTGATACTCTGCAGTCACAAAAGGTATTTAAAGGGGGTCTGTGGTGAAGGAAAGGTTGAGAACCGCTGGTCTAGATAATTATTGCTGAGCTTGGCTTACCAGAGTGGTGGTACTGCGCCCCTGCAGAGTACAACCTCTGCAGATTTTCTTAGAGGAAAGGAACAACAAAAGAATCTTGCTATCAATTCCTTAACACTCCCTGAGGGGCTCAGCATAGTGACATAGGGGTGATTGATTATAAGAGGGAACATAGCCTAGGACGCTTTCATAGTTACAGAGCGGTCCCTCTAACTCTTCTGAGTCCTTCCCTTGCCTTGGCAAAGGGAGCCATTGCAACAGCGGAGCCAGTAAACTATTGATTTTCATATTTAGTTTTAATATGACCAAATTAGATTTCTTATCAAAACTCTGGGCACCACATTCCAGTGGTAGACAGGAGTGCAGAATGTCAGGCTCCTGGGGGACAGTTTGGCCTTCTGGTGTTCTCCGAGTGGTCACTCACCCTTCCCTGGCCCCTCTGCCTTTTCCCAAGCCTGCATTGATTTGGTAGGTTACCAGCTTTTACATGCTTTCCCTGCCCCACCATTCTAAAACACTTAAATGTCTTTCCAAAGGCTTAGTTACTGGCAGTAAGAGCTTTGAGGTAAGATGTGCTGCCTTTTTGTCATGGACCTATTGCCTTCAGCTCTTCCCACCACTGGAAAGTGGCCTCCCAGAGTTTCTTCAAAAGCTCCTTTGGTGCTCAAGCTGGAAGAAGTTGACTCCCTCCGCCCCCGCTTGAAGGATCTTGCCACCACCCATGGGTGGTTGTTTAGTTCCATCTGCTTCCTGGACTCTTTCTTTGGCTGCTGTATGTGCTGTAGTGTGTTTCTGTGAAGAAGTCGCACAGCTATTGCAGTGGAAGCATAACAGGGTAGCCATTGCAAGAACGATAGCCATTGGTGGTGTCCAGTTATCAGCAGCAGTAGCACAGTTCATCACTCAAGGTTGATGAGTATCAGATGCTGTGGGACTAAGCCTGAACACAGGAACACAGTTTTCAGGCAACTGCCAACACCCTCATGGTCCCAGTGCATGCATGAATCCAGTCTTCAATAACTATAGTGCATAAGGGCTGTGCCAGTAATTGGACTGTGCCCCTTCCATTTAGCATGTATACAAACAAGCTACTAAAAGCTGGGCTCCAATTTATTTAGGTATGGAGGTTGTTTGGTGTGTGTGTGTCTGAATGCTCCCCCCAACACACACACACACACACTCCAGCGTGGACCACCAGTTTGGGAGAAGAATAGGGCAATTACTGTATTCAAGTGTGCTGGTAAAGCTACTGTCAACTTAATGGGCTTGGTTGCATGCTTTGATGCAAAACATTAGATCAATTTTAATGAACACAAAGGTGGCTTGGTCTTGCATGTGATTACAATATTTCCTGCTATGCTAAAGACGTGTTCAAATGCACAATACCCATCTTTATCCTTTCTTTAACCAATGGCATCTATGGGTAATGCTAGGAAAGTTTCTCTAGGGAGTCTGTCAGCATGCTGAGTTAGTTAAAACTGTATCTGTCCAATTAGAGCTCAATTGAAAATAAGCCGGTGGCTAGTTGATTTAATGGTGGGGATACACAGACACAGAGATTGTATTTCTTAATTTACTATGCAAATGAGAAAATACATTTGAAGTAAAAATGTTGCCTCACAGCAGCATGGCAGAGCACAAATAAAGCTTTGGGCTTGTATGTAATTTGTGCTCGGTGCCAGCTGCAATCGCATGACAAACCTTTGGCATTTTTTTTTTTTTTGCTTGCCTTCTGTATGCTTCTTTGTTTGAGCCAAACATGTTTTACATTGTAGATTTACTTAGGGCAATGATTTTCAATCAATATCCTATTAATAATCCCTTACCTCTACCAATCATTCAATCTGTACAGTCAGGTATTTCTTAGATATAAACAGAACTAAATCATTTGAAAGGATGATGCAAGAAAGTTTACTGAATTTATCTAAGTGTATTTACAAGCATATTCCAATTCTGCACCCTCACCCCCACCATACTTTCATGGTATGTTAAGCTGAGGGATAGTGATTCTCTAAGGTGAGCTTTTTATCTGAAGTGAGATTTGAATTTGGCTTTTCCAAATCCAAATCCAGCAATCAGCTATGCTCATCTGTTGAGTTGCAATTAACTGGCAACCGAAGGCTCTTTACTTCTCCACTCTGCCAATATCACTCTGTCCCACTGCACATTGATTCCTTTGAAGTAAAAACTCAGTGTGAATTTGCTTCTGCTTTCAGAAAGCAACTTCCAGCTGCACAACTCCTGTGTAGTGCATATCTTCAGGGTTATGGATCTGGGGGTTTAAATAGGTTCATAGTCTACAAACTTGAGCATTCGCTCCAGACTAGTTATTCTTCTGCAGTGGACTCTGTGAGTCCAAAGTAGTCTGTGTTAAGTACATGGAAGACTGCCTGCTATTACTGCTGCAGTGTTGAATGGAAAATAAACTTCCTTCCTCCAGGACCATTCCCCAAACTTTGAGTTGGACTGTGAGTTGATGGCATGTGGAGTGTTGGAGGATTTCTGGGAAGTTTTGCAAGCTTCCTTCAGTGGTAGTGCTTTTTAGCAGAGCCAGTATTTCTGAACTTACAATATTTATCTTCAAATTCTATTGCAATATGTATGTGGTGTACACCACATACATGATGAAAAGAGGGCTGGATCCAAAGAACTATATAATTAGTTCCATCTACCCAAGAGGCATTGGTTTGGCTTTTCCAAAAGCAGTATCCATGGCAGTACAGCAATTGGGCATTGAAACCAAAGAGACTTACAGAAGCAATTTGCACAAGCATCTTGATGTTCAAAGGAAAAAAGAACCCTCACTAGGCATGTCCGAGCCTTTGATCATGTCTAAAATGGTTATTTTGATCAGGGTGGGACATAGAAGGTCATTGTCCATTCTCATTGTAGTTACAAGATCCACTGCAATGAAAATATTGTTGCATCATTACCATATTTGTAAACCATGAGTGGTTGAAATGTGGTAAAGCTACTTATTCTTTGCCTGAGTTCTATTCACAGAAGGAGTTATCTGTGGAATGAATTGATATTGTTGTTCTTTCAGAGCTCCATTGTAGCTCTTTCCAACTACTCAACATTATTGCCACCTTAGTCATTGTTTATCCATGTAGTTAGGTAGGTGTTCACTAGTTTACAAAAAGCTATGATATTTTATAGTATTTTCATACCTGATTGAGCACAATAATGTACATTATGAAAAACATGTAGGTTGGAAGTTATGCACTAATAACTTTTAATTATATTGAGCCTCTCAGCTGCCCCTTCAGCCTTTTTGAAATCCAATAAGTCTTTGCTTTATTGTGAGCAGTGGAGTAAGATGTCACTAAAGATAACAGGTGTTGGTTTCAAGCAAAGGTTTCCATGCCTGGGTAGATTCATTATCTGGTTAAACCTTTTTGCAGTGAGCTGTCCTTTCTTGTTAAACTACGGCATGAGCTGCTGCTACTTGTAATTGTAATCTTGACTGTCTAACTTCCAACATCCATCAAATGAAAATAGGTACAATTATTTCATGTTAAGGGAAATAGTCACTTATCACAATGAAGCATTGAATGAGCATGGTAAGACAGCTATAGGGACAAGGGACCAAAGATTTCAGAAGATTGGTCAACCTTAACTCCTTCATAAACCTGTCTCTGTCATTCATGCAAGGAACAACAAGTGGGAAACACAACAGGTGGGAAATTTGGGGTCAGGAGAGACTTTGGTTGCTGCTGACATCAATCCCTCCCTGATTCTGTTCATTTTTTTTTTTTTTTTTCACTGATAAGAATTTCTTGGCCTGGATTTCCACACCTGGAAGTAACTTTTGAGAATCCATCATGGTGGCTGGTTGTCACCAATGAGGTGACCACAGCAGCTGCTATGCTACAGGGTGTAACAGCCAAGGGGAACTGCCCCTCACTGTTGCCATTTCAACTGTGTAGGAAGGTGGCACTTTTTAGAGTTTGTAGAATGGGAAGTGAGAGGTTGAGAGGTTCTGTGAGAAACAGACTTGTGAATTGTAAGAAATAGGAGGAAGTAGACTAAACTTCTCATGTTTATTTTGATGAAATGCCTGCCAATTAGGCTTTAGCATTATTGTAGATTCCACTGCTTGAAGTCTATACCGTATTACTCCAACTCTTTATTATTCCAGCAGCTCTTGCACCTTGTTGCCATCAGCACTTTAGTGATATCTTGTTTTGTCATTCTGTTGCCTTTGTATTGTACTCAGTTTTGCGTTGTACCTACTTTTCAGGATTGTACTAGAGCTTTTGCTTATTGATTCTGCATTTGAACTTTAATCCATCTCCTGTAAAATACTCTTGTATTTTACACTGCTGTATAGTATTCTGATATTTCCTCTTTACACTTTCTTCAACCAGCAGGATGTCCCTTGACATTGAGGTTATGGGGAAAGGTGTTAGGGGTGCCCTTAACTTAGTGTCATGGGCAAAGGGAAGTATGGCACAGAAGTTAGATAAGTCAGTGAATGGGAAGAAGTGAATAGAGCTGTCTCCTATTCTGCTCCTTCCCTCAACTAGAAAATTTTGGATTGCTTTGATGATGTGCCTCTCGTGGCCCTTTTTTGAATGCCAGATAATTCATAATAAGAAATCTATTATACATTATTTAACAATAAATAAAATGACTTAGTTGACATTAGCTGTACAGATTGGAAGGAAGGAATTTTCCCAGCTTTGTTCATCCAGGTATGTGGTGGTCTTATATAAGCCATAATAATTGCATCCTTATCAAGAGAGAAATGGTTTAGTGCTGAGGTTCAGTGTTTGTACCTGGTGCTGGACCAAAAAGGCAGGTCTGCCTTACTGCCCATCTGTCTCCATGACTGAACTGGTCACCTTCATGGTGCTGTGAAACCCCAAGATACTTGGCCTGGGGGATTTCTGTATCTCTGTTGGGACCACTCTAGCATAGTCAGATAAAGTTGCTATGGCACCCATGACAATGGAGGTACCTCAGTATGTTACTGGCCCAAAACATATTGCCCTGAAACTTTCAGGCAGGAGGCTGGTGGTCTAGAGTTGGATTTGTGTTCATGTTCTTCAACCTCATTGTTACACTCAGACCATTTCTTGTGATTGTACTTCTCCATCTCTGTTGCATCCTTGGGAAGCCTTGGAATTCACTAATTAGAGTGTCTTAAGGAAGCTGGAAGTAGTTCCAATTGTGGAAATGACTGAGGACTCCTTCCCTAAGCAGCTGTCTACCTTAAGTAAAGTTTTGAGTATAAAATGTAACTTGAAAAAAACCTTTTATGTCACAATATTTTAATGAATACTGTTACATACTTCGTTTTTAGAGACCTCTAAATATGTGCATGAGCATTTGTTGAAAACGGTGTCATAAATAACATATGCTCAAGATTACATTTCAAGATATGTCCACTTCTGTATGTTTATCAGAAGTTCTATGAATAGTGGTATACTCATTAATGTAAGCTAGCAGTTGTTAAAAGCAGAATAATTAAAGGGTTATTTCTCACATTTGTACAGCCTTACCCTGAAAATTGAAGGGTAGTACATAAAAGTCATGAAGTTATAAGTATGATTGATTCGGTTCTTCCTTTCTCTTCTTCCCCTTCCCCTTCCCTGTATGGTCCCTATTATCAGTTTAAGCTCTTGAAAAATAACACAGTTAATAATACATACAGTTTCACTTAGTTGTGCCTACATCTTTTTCACCTTAGTCATAGATTAGAAGAAAATATATATTATCACTAAAGTCGTCAATGTTGTAATAATTTATATTGGTGTAGCCCTTTTTTCATGGCCACTGAGCCAAGTGTCAAGTTTAATCATGCTAAACAGTATGCACAGAAAGGTCAGAATGGAGTTTAACCATGGTTTATATAGAGAACTAGACACACAAGGAGTAATTTCTTCTACTGAATATTCAGGTCATTTAAATTGCTCCTTCAACATGGAGAATTTTTTTTTCCCAAGAAGTCAAATGAAAGTGAGTCTGTGTGCATGGGCCTTATGTTTTTCTGTGGTTGCCTAATAGCTGAACCATCTGCTCATAATTCCTGTTCATTTGTATGGTTCTGTCTTTCTTTTGCTGAACATTCACTTTTGCTGAGAATTCTCAATTTTCCAACTACACAACTGCTTCAATTTCAAACTACACAACTGATTCTTACCTTGTAGTTTCTACAACCAGTGGACACTGTCTGTTTTAACTTACTGTTTCAACTTGTACAAAAGAACCAATTTTCCATGCAATTTATATCCATAATATGGACCACCACTGAGAAGTACCAATCACTAGGGCCATCAGCTTTACTGATCTTGGTGACAGACCAGTGAGCAGTGCCTCTGAAGGTAATTTAAACAATGGGCAGGTACATACAAGTGTAGACAGTTCTTAAAATATCCAAACTATTTAGGATTTTACAAGTCCCAGCTTGCATTTCAAACTGGGCGTTAGGAATGAAAATGAATGCCTCCATCCCCTGCTCCTCCTCCCCCTGCAGGCAATTTTTATTCAAGCTTAGAAGCAATATATTACATTGATACAGTTCCATTTGCTGACTATGGAGCCAAGGCATTTCTTTTTCTTTCCTTCAGGAAGAAAAACAAATTCCACAATATGTTATTGTGAGTTTTGCCTTTCCTCTTGCAGGGCATGGGACAAAAAGTGTTTGAGAAGGCACAGTGAATTTTGACATATTGGATCAAGCCTTGAAGAGTCACTGATTTGCCATATTGCTCTACAGAATGTGCACTGACTTGAAGGAAGCTACAATCCTAATTTTCTTCCAATTCCAAAAATTCTGTGGAATTCACTGATATTCTGCCTCTGAATCCATCATCCTGAATTGGTCTAACCTCCCTTGAAAGCCATCTGGATGCAGGCAGCATGGTGGCTTGTGGCAGTGAAAGGGTTCTAGCCGATAGCAAATTAGCAGTATGGATTGGGAGTCATAGGACACCTGACCATGATGGTCTTTCAGCCCCAGTCTGGATGCATCTCAGCATCAATACAAATATTACAATGCCCCAGTCTCCTCTATCCATATACTTGTCAACCATAGCCTAGCTAAACATACAGAGTAAATATAGGTAGTGGTACAATTTGATTGATATGGAAAAGAAGAAAAATCAAACCTTCTGAAGTCCTGCTAACAAGACAGGCATGAAAATAAAAAGAGCTGGCAAGGTATTGACACAATAGGAATCTATTTAATCTAATAATTGGCCTTAAATGGCAGTCGGAATGAAATCTTGGAAACTCGGAAAGCAATAGCCATCATACACAATAATCTTTCACACAATTTATCTGACCTTTATAAAAGAAATCATCCTAAAACTACAGCATTGCTAGAGTCAGTGTTAAACTGTGCAGCCTTTCCAGGTTGGATTTCATGCAGTTTAATGAGTCTGTGATATCAAATGTCCAATTCCAGAAGAATAACTAAGTGACTATTGCATGATGAAGTATAAGTTTGCCTGCTTTAGGTCATTGATGTTCCATGCAAGAAATTCCTACAGGCAGCATCAGCTGTTCTTTATAGGCGGTTTTAAGTATGAAAAGAGCTTCTTTAATAAGCTTGCATTGTAGAAAATGTTATCCAGCTGCAGACTGGATAACAAAATTGCAAAGGCCATGGTAACCCATTCTATAATATTTTTTTGAATATTGTAAGCCGTCCTGAGAGCTTGTATAATAGGACGGTGTACGAAAGCTTTGAATGAGTGAATGAATGAATGCATATCTTCAGCTTCATGTCATCCAGATGTGTTGGAGAACAACTTCATCATCCCCAGCTAGCACAGACATTGACTTTGCTGACTAGTGGTGATAGACATTATACTCTGACACATCTACATGGTACCAGATCTGGGAAGTCTGATGGAGAAATGCAAAGAAGACTTGATGTTGATGTCCTAACTATGATAAAGGAATAGAATGTGGCCCGACTCATGTTCTTTGTCCTCTCTTATCTAGTATGCTGTGCCCATTCCGTTCTTCCTTCCCTTGTCAGTGTTAATTAACTGTGTTAGTGCTTTAGATTGGCACTGTCACTAACTCATCCCACATTCTGGAGTAAATGGCTTATATTCTGTACTGTAATGTTCACATAGGTAGACCTGTTGGGTCATTCTTCTACAACGTCGTGACAAAGTGATTGCTCTAAAACATCCTCAAATTTCACTTCCTGCCTTTTTTGTTATTTGAATAAAACAAACATGCTTGAACCACGTACTGGTGACTTTTATAGCCCAAAGAGTAGATTTTTCAGAAGGCACAATGCATGGTTCAATACAGCTCTTAGTCTCATTTTAAAGTTAAGATTTTTTTTTAGTTAAACCCTCCAGCAAACAAAATAAAATCCATTCACGGAATGCAGTGCTTTTTTTTTTTTTTAAGTTAGTAGGTCAATGTATTGTTATGGAGAAAGAGTCAATGGGCCCACTAATGTTATACAGATTATCCCATTTTGCATAGCCTCAGGAAGAATTAGACCTTACATTATTGGTACTTGCTGATAGCTCCAAGCCATTTTAATATTGACTGCAACTCCCTGAGGAGTATTTCATTCAGAACAAAGCTTTTTTAGATAGATCATTTCTCCTGCCACAGACACTTTCTTGTGGGGTCAAAAATGACCCCATGATGCAATTAGTGTTAGCTTTCTTGTGATGGGATGAAAATTTAACCATGCCCAACCCTAGATAGGCTATGAAGCTGCTTTACAAATCTTCATTAATGCTAACCTTGTTAGCACTAGAGCATATTTTACTTTAGAACTAGAAGAGGCATACTGTTCAACTGCTGTGCCCTTCAGCCATTACTAGCATATCTGGCGGCAAGGAGTGATGGAAACTACCTTTGTAGGGACACCAATTATCCATCCTATTTAAGACCATTTTTATCCCATTTTTCATGACAATGGAAGAAGTGGGGTGGGTCACAGAGGTAAGGCTGAAGAATAAGGGAGTATGAACTCCGGACCTCACCTCTTAACTGTTCTTAAGATGTTGACCTAATCTAGCTGCACTAGATTACCACCCCTCGCTTATGTTTCCTTTAGGAAGTCAACTCTGCCTCCTAGTAGGCTGCCTGGTTTCTTAATTAATATGTTACTGTTTCGGGAAATGACAAATGCTAATGTGTGGCAAAAGCAGCTGAGTGTATATAACCCTCTGCTTACAAAGATTTATTGATCACTCACTAAACATTGTGCCTTCCACAATATCCATGTTCGATCATGACTTGCAAGAAGGGTCAGGGTGAGTTCAGAGTCATGATATTTAATCTATGTACTAACCAGGTGACACAAGTGCCAGAGAGTCTCAGAATTTTATTTTCTTAAACACGAGCTGCCTTGTATTCCTTTTCCCACCTATCTCTCTATGGCTAATGCCTGTCTCCTTATCTTCTCATTACTTTTCTTCATGGGTTATTAACCTCTTCCTAATGCTGACAATTGCAAGGGACGGTCTTTGGATTTAGAGACAGAAGATAATTTTGTGAAGACTCATTTAACTTTAAAGGAGATGTGAGTGAATCTTTCAGCCTTTTCTAGCTTTCTGTATCATTGTTATGTGTGGGGTGTGTGTTGAATTCTGCAAATTACACTGTTTTAAAACCAGTACCCAAATCTTTGTTCACAGTAGTAAAATGATAGCTATTTTTTGCTCTTCTCTTGTATGATATTTCAAACAACCTGCCTTGGAGAAGGAATAATGAAAGCTTCTGTGTTAGAATTCTTTGGGGTGCAGGGAAGGCTGCAATACAACAAGCCTATAACTCATTAGAGCTTCCAACCCATTACGTTTGTTAAAAAAATAGAAATATTTATTGTTAATTGGTTTGAGTCATAATCATCACCATCTCTCCGACACTGCACAACCAAAGCCATTACTAGACTTGGTGTTGTTCTACTAGTGGTTGCACAGCTGCTGGTCCAACTAGCACAAAGCAACACCCTGTCAAATCAAGTCATCGTGAATTGCTGAATGGCTGGTAGAATGGCCTGTGGAATGCCTTATGTAGCAGCTTGCAAAGTGCCTTTTGGGATAGGTTGGGAAGCAGCTTGCAGAGTGCCTTGTGTAGCTTTGGGAACATTTGAGCAGTACAACTACAAAACAACAACAGGGAAGAACAAGAAGAGATGCAGAGACGTAATCCATGGAAAACTAGCAGTAACAATAAAGACAATAGCCAAGGCTATGAAAATAATCTAATTAAAGGACTGAAAAAATACGAATGTTTTAACCTGGATCTTAAAGGTAACAGAACAGGCAAAGCCAAAGATCCCCAAGAAACAGTTTCTCAAGTGGTGTGTCACTAGAAAACTGGAAGAGGTTTGCAGAAAAAACCAGCAACATGGCTATGTCTCTGCTGTATTCATGACATCATTTCTTGATTTATAACCCAACCTTCCCCTATGAGATCTTCAAAACTGTGTGCATTAAAAACAAACAAAGAAAGAAACAAGCCAAATACAGCCCATATAAATCAAAACAAACTTTAAAAAGTGATATCCAAGACTGTAACAGAACTACCACCAGTAAAATATGTGGGCAATAAATCATATTTATTCCCTGGAAAGACCAGGAGCAATGGTGAGAAAGTGGGAGCAGGAGGGAAAGAGCCTGGGGATGTGGGGAAGACACAACACAAAAGGAAAAAGCACAAAGATGGAAGAAGAAAACAAGCAAATTCAGGCACCTCTTCAACTAAAAAAAGTGCCTATAGTAACTAATAGGAATATAAAGAAAATTATATTCTAGTATAGCAATGATATGATGATGATGATGATGATGATGATGATGATGATGATGATGATGATATAAAGGATATGGGATGCATCTAATGGTGCCCTTTACTCAATGGGAGGTTTTTGTTCAATGAAGTCCTATATGAATGGATGGAGGAAGTGGTTTCCGCTGTCCCTCCCTCCCATCTTCAAGAGCTCTTTATGCACCTCTTGCCCCAGTTTGCTTCAGAATAGCATGGGTAAAATGTGGGAAAAAGCAGGCAAGTGAAAGAGGAAATTTATGAAAATCACTGTTCTCAGTATCTTCTGTTCTCAGAAGCCTTGGCTGAAACATGCATTTGTGAACAGGGGGATAGCATGAACAGCACCCCTTTGTTATTATTGGCCAAATACTTGCAATACTAAAATAGTTTTAAGCTTGGCCTAGAAAAGATAGAAGTGTTAGTACCGAATGACTATCTCAGGATACAGTAGAACTGGGATGCTACCAAACAAATTCATGTGGCAACTTTTCAACATCAGGAGCAGGGACTCAGATAATGAACAGCAGCCTAACAGAGGATAAGACAATTCCACATTTAATTGTGAAAGTTGTGTAAAACTTTTTATTTGTTTTTCGGCGCCAGGCTAAGACCTTTTTATTCCAACAATATTTTAATAACTTTTAATATAAGTTATATTTGTTTTAATCTGTAGCCATGGTGGATCTGAAATTTTATTTGTATCATGTTTTATATTATTATTATTATTTATATATGTAAGCCGTCCTGAGGCTCTGTGAAAGGACGGCATATAAATATTCTAAATAAATAAACAAACAAACCTGGTATTTATTTATTTATTTATTTATTTATTTATTTATTTATTTATTTATTTATTAAAACATTTCTATGCCGCCCCTTGCCGTAGCCTCGGGGCGGCTCACAACATAATAAAATACACAATAAATTATGCTAGAATGTTCTTAGATGCATTGCCATATTGAAATCTACAGTGTCTTAGAAAGTGTTGCCTTAAAGGGTTTCAATTTCAAAAAAATTAATCTTAGAATAAACGCTTTGATTGGTGCAATATGTCAAGTTATTGGCTTTGATGTAAATTATTGCATATCTGTTAATTAAATAACATTGCACAGAGTCTTCCGTATGTCTGCAAAATAACCAAACATTTAGGGATAACAATCAGGTTGGGTTAAAGCTCAAGTAAGTACAAGCTGTTTGAAATTGTCTTGCATATTATATTTCTTTTCTAATGCAATGAATATTCACCAAGGGACTTGCAATTTTGAGCACACCATTTTGGAGCTGGATACTAGCCAAATGACTCTCACTCAAGGGACTGAATGCGAGGGATGCACAAGGACAACATGCATATATTTCCTGTGAAGTTGGCAATCCCAATAAACATTAAAAGCAATGTTATGCATGGCTGCTTGATGCTAATACACCTTGATGCTAATACAAAATGTTTACTACATTTGGATAAATGTTTTATATGAACGAATGCTTGAGCAAATTCATTAAAGTTACCTAGCAAAGTGCTGCATGCTAAGCACTTTTGATGGCACCAAGAAGTGGTAGTTAATGAAACACAAAATAGTAAGTGTTGGCCAATAAGTTTGTTAATATTCACCTCTAAAATAAATTACTTGGTGTGCTCATTTCCTACCTGAAAAATGTTATGACAATGTTTCTGGTAATTAAGCATCTCTTCTCTGGCAAGCTAAAATTGGTGGAATGGTAATCCATTCTGCCTATAAATCCAAGCTGTCTTTTGAGAAGTTAGAAGAAAGTATTAAAAATTGCATTACATAGTATGTCATCATTCAAACTGGTGCAGTACACTATCTTTCTGCACATCAGTTTGGCATGGTAATACCTGCAACTGTCATGATCTTAGTTACATATTTTGATTAAGAAGTATCTTCACATAGCTGCCGATAAGGCAATTATCAGAAAATATCAAGCCTGGACAAACTGATTCAGGAAATAGGGGTGCCAGGAATTGGTATTAAAGTCTGCCTCATGTCCTCTGCGGTAAAGCTACTATGGAGATTTCTCATGTCACATTCATATTATAATCTTTTATTCTGATAGATAAGATGGCATAATTACTATTAGTTATCCGCCATGCTGCCTCAGAGCCAGGAGCAGCCTGCGGCACCCCAGCACAGCTTTGCATCACTTCCAATTCACCAGGAACCTTGAATCAGAGGAACACAAAGTTTGCAGGTTAACGTTCAACCTAAAGGCAGCAATCAGCTCTGACCGTTTGGCCTCTTTCTCTTCCTGCTCTGCCCTTTGTCAAAGCATATCGTGTGCAAATGCAGACTGACACAGGTGGGAAAATGACCTGAGTTGTCAAAAGTATGCAGTCAAACCCCATGTTCCCAATTAAATATCTTTATTAACAGCAGATGAGGACGTACAAGTCTTGAGGGGGAAAGCAAATGGCAAGGATGTGCATTGGAGGGAACCCAGCCCAGTCTGAAAACCTAGCCAAACTGAGCCCCATCGGGCTATTTCTGGTGCTGGCTAGAGTGGAAAAGGCTTTCCTTCAAAGCTACCAAACCATATATGGCTCCTGCAGGTAGCTTTGTGCATGATTTGGGCTTTGGAAAGGCAGACAGCATGTCTGTTCATCTGCGGACATTTAGTGCCTGGTGAACACTGCCTGATCTCTCCTGCTCCAAGCAGGAGTGCCTAAAATTCCAGGCTATTGTTGGCAAGCCAGCATGTCCCAGAACACAGCTACAAGCGGCAGCTGCTAAGCAAACCGCAAACTTTCCTTCTGTGTGTGTTTCAGTGAGCACTGTGTGTGACTTGTCTCTTTCCCAACAAGCCAGAGAAAAGACCCGAGAATAAACGACGGAGTGACAGGACAGCGTGTCCTCACATGCTGCCTTGTTCATGACAACCCAGAATGTACGTTTAATGTTTGGGTTAGCATTATGTCCAAACTAGGACACTGTGTATTTTCAGTTTCCACAACGTGTTTGAAATGCAGGGCATGATACTGTCTAGGAAGAAACATAAACAACCAGTTTTGATTGTGGCTGATTTTTCTTACATATGAAGGAATTTTAGTCATAGGACTGTGCAGGGAACATATTTCAGTCACTTTATGGAATGCATAATAATTCAAGCTGACATAGTTTGCTTGGAAAAAGTGAAAATGTAACATTTGCTTACAGAACCTGTGTTTTAGCATCAGTAGTAATGTAACACTTGCTTCTACAATTGCATCCTATTTCCACAGAAAATAAAGCAGAATTGGAAGGAATGTGCCTAGTTAGATCTCTGCCATCCTGAAATCCTTGTAATGTATTGTGTCGTTGCCAGAGTGGGTTCTGAGGCCTCATATTTATTATTTTGATGGTAGCTCTGATTCCTATCTCTTAAAAGTCTTTTAACCTCCTGTTCCTTTCCAACATGCATAACTGAACTATTGGTTGCCCTGACTTTCTAGTTCTGTTCAGTTGCTTTGGATTCAAACTAATAACTTGGATAGTATGTTCTAATTACTAGAGTATGATCTGGTTTTGGTTAAGGGTTTTGTTTTGTCCTTGTTTTTGGAGACCATTGACCTTCATTGTTGTTACATACTCGTCTTCAGCTTTAGACTTGTTAACACATAAGGCGGCAAATTGCTTTATGGTAGTTCACATCATGAAGGAAGGGCTGCTGCTTAAATGATTCAGTGCTCCTTGTTAAAATGTGGGAATTGCATGGAACACGAATTAGCAAATCCTCCAAGGTTTTCAAATGGGAGACTTAATTCTCCTGCAGGTGTTCTAGCGCTTGCGGAGCTGATGTATACATTAATCCCCCAAAGAATTTAAGAAACTGCTTGGAAGGGCTCTTCTTGAGGTTTTTTTTTCTTTTAATTGGAGGCAGCAGAAAATGTGCCAAATTAGGTCTTCTAACTCTTCTCTTTTATGTATAATTTCTTGTACCTTTTCCACAAAGTGCAGGAGCTAAAAGAAAACATTTATTATTCCAGACAGAGAACACATTTGTCTCAACTAACCAAACTACAGAGGTAGCAGGTGCTGTCTTACTCTAGTGGTTGTCTCCCAGGGAATGTGGAGGTAGTGAAAGTGGAGTGATTTGTGACAGTGCCAGATGCGCAGGGAAAGAAGTCTCATCCCACATGAATGGCTTGGGGCCTTTCTTTATGCTTGTTGGAAGGAGTGCCGGGGACCTTGCTGCTTAGCACACAGAAAAGTAAAGTCTCATCCCTGCCTGACTGAAATGAAAAGACCTGGAAGAAGTGTTCTTGGGGATAATGACTTGGAGAGGAGAGAGGCACTGTAGAGGCTTGCGATTATATTCTTTCCATCACACTTATAATTGCATTATTTGTGTTTGTGGAGAACCTTCTCATGCTGAACAGTCAAATCTACCTGCTGTCAGTTCATTCTGTCTTGTAAACTCCTTTCATTCACACCAGAGGCTTCTTAACAGACACCTTGTCAGTTACAGAGTCCAGAGCATGAAGCAAGGCTGGGCAACATGCACCCCCTCCCTGGCAATTTTTGCAGTCGCCCTGCTGCCCTGCAATGGCCAATTTTCCTGCTGCAGTGGGAAAAAATAGCAGTTTTACTTGAACAGAAGGCTCACAGGAAACGTGCCTTGCTTGGATGCAGGATCATACCCCCAGAAGCATTGCATAGTGTGTTCCTCGTATTCAATCTTTTGGGGGCCCTTTGCCATGCCTTCTATGTCTGTCATCCTGTGGTGGTGCCCAGGTTGGTTTCCCAAATTTCTAGATGTTCCCATGGCTCAAAATAGTTTCCTACTGCTGCCTTGCATCTTTAGCTTTCATACGGTTGCAGAATAAATCTGCTATATAAAGGCCCCATTATTTCTGTAGGGATCGCAATACACAGGCATAGCAATATACAAGCATCAAGCCATATAGTCAGTTCATATTTGTGGTAGAGGAGTCACTGCATAGCCTACAGACACTTGCAGGCAGCTTCCTGGCTAACCTTGGATCAGTAAATGGAAACATTTTAAATGGGAACTTTGAAGATACTTTTTATGTACTAAAACTTAAAATTTGAACGTGGGTGTGGGTGTGCATATGTGCATATTATATGGCAGATCAGGGTTTTTATCAGATCAACATACATGGACAATTAATCCAGTAGGAAGAATAATCAAGCATTTAAAATCTGAAATGATACAGTGCTTGAACTGAATTAGATCAATACCTTTCTCATACTTTCACTCAAAGTATTTGTTAGCTTTATCCACCCTTTGAGTTTTAAGGGATGATATAAATTATGTTGGTTCTTTCAATATTGATGATTCATTTGGAAGATAAGTGCAGAGGCTGCCAGTAGAGAGCAACCAGAATGATGATGTCAATATCTAAAAACACCCTGCATACACTGAATAGGGAAAAAATGGTTCACATAAATCATATTTTTAAAAAAAAAATGTGGAGTGGATGAAGCTGTATTACTTAAGGGAGGAATGCAGAAGAAAAGGTCAGAGCCATCTGAATGAAAAGCATGAACGGTCCATGTGTATTTCTTCTCTTTTCTACAGTAATTTTCACTCCCACCAATGTCTTCTGCTACCCCAAGGATTTGAAAACCTCTCTTGTTCTTGTTTTAATTTATTTATTTATTGAAAGGAAGCTGTACTTTTATTTGGTTCTGTTGAGTTTTTCATTCATTTCTCTTGGGGTGTGTGTTCACTTTAAGGGCTTAAAAAAATGTTATAACGATAGTACTGTAAAGGCAATATGGACCTTAGTGCTTCTGATGGCTTTCTCTTTGCACAAGCCCATTGCATTTGCATACTGTCAACGTGTTTCGTGATTTTTTTCAGAATATTCTGATCATGAAATATGGTTAAACATGTTAAAGGCACATAACTTCTTCAAGGTCATGTTGGTGCCACGAATTTCCCCCACTCTTTCATTTTCAGAACTTCGCATGACTCTAATGAATAAAATTTCGAATGTTCCACCATTTCTAAAGGATTATTTTTCACTCTACCCTCTAGGGCAATGTGGGAAGCATTCATACACCAGAGGAATAGTTCAGATTTTACTACTTACCAGTAAAGAAAAATGGGGGCGGGGAGCCAAAGTTTCTCCTAAGGCTTTGATAGTGCTATTAATATTAATTTTGTGTATGTGTGTGGGGGGTGTTTTTTTGGAGTTTGATGCTCTTGAGGAAGAGCTATGACCTGAAAATGTGTGGCCAGTTACTGTTTTTGCTTTCTTTGCTTTTGCTGGGACTATCTGGAGTTTGTTCTTCTGAACTACTCTAAACTGACTTTTCATTTGAGTTTGCGACAAAATATTGTGTGTAGACTACTTCTAGTCAGTTAACTATTCCCAGGGTACTCCATTCCATTCCCCCAATGTTTCACATTAGCGTACCAGTCAATGTTCCATGGCTATTGAGCATGCTCAGTCCTCATTAGGCTATTTTGTAGTTCTCTCTGAGGGTTTTTTTTAATACCTTGAATATTTCCAACTTGTGTGTTGATGGTGCCATTTTGGATCCCTATTGGAAAATAAGTTTGCTATGAATATATGGGATTAGTGGGGTCCAAGGGGTGGTGGTGATGGTGGTTAGAAATAAATATGTTTTTTTCTATTTGCATTGGCATTGTTTCATCACTCTGGAAAAAAATAGCATTCTCTTTGGGGAGTCCTATTTCATTGTCAAGTTATTCCTTGACATCCCTGGATATGTGAAAACTGATGTGGGAAAAATGCTTTATATTTTTGCTTTCCATTTATTCTGCCATTCATTCATATGGTTCCCATAAGTCAAAGAGACAACTTGATTGTATTTAACAACAACAAAACAGCATGACAGTATATTTCCTAACCATTTTTCTGGCTAGATTTGCATTTTCAAAGTGGTGGGCTTTTTGCCACTTTCTCTGTTTGGTTGCCTGCATTTCATCAGTCTAGGCTGAGGGTAGAACTGGGACCCCATAATTAATTCATTTATTATACTTATAACCCAAGGTCACATTTGTCATCTTCTCCATTTTAAATTCAAAACAACTTTTTGAGATCAGGAGTCAGTTATAACCCATATTAATTACAGCATTTTCACTACAGTTTAATGCCACTTATGTTCATTCCCTCCCTCCCTCGCTTTCTGTCTCTCACTCTATATATTTACAACTTTTGGGTTGGAGTGACCATCACTCAGCAGTCTGAGCTAGGTCCCAAGCCATGTTGACAAGGGCATCTAACAAAAAATTGGTGCTACCAGTGATAGGGCTTTTTCAATGGTGCTGCCATGATTTATGAAATCCCTTCCCTTGGTGATCCATCAGGCACCCTCCATTTTTTAAATATATATATATTTAGATGCTTTTTAAAAGCCCATGTATTTTAACAGTACATTGGGTTTGGAGGTTTTACCATTTATGTATGTTTTTCAATTTGGCTATTCTTTGCTGCTCTCTTACTATTATTTTTCATTGATTGTTGGTTTAAATGTGTTGTTTTTTACTCTTATAAGCATCCCTGTGTGTCCTTGGAGGAATGAGAATAAGTTAGATAAAATCTAAGTTGTGTATGTAGATTGCATCCATATACATTTTGTCATAGATCTTCAAAACATTTTTGCAACGAAGCATGTTCCTTGTTAATCACAAAGATGTCTCAGGGTGTTCTGTTGTTTTACAACACAATATGCAAGTCACAAATTGTGTGGATCTATTGTGTATTCAGTATAGACCAGATGGGTACACAGTATAGGACATTCTACAGATGTATGTGGGAGAGGATGACATTAACCTGTGAAGAATTTAACAAGTTCCCATCTGATTCTGTAGAAACACTGTAGTTTGATTGCCATCATTTGTGAAGCTAAAGCTCGTTCCATCCTTCATAGTTCTCTGTCCTAACATATGATATTTAAATGTCTCATCCCATTTCATCAACAGTAGTCATCTTAGTTCTTCCCCTTAGTGCTGAGTGACTCCAGTTCTATTTAAGTAAAAAGATGATGATGCCAAAAGAACTGAGCTTTTACTTTCTTGACCTGTATCGATACATAATGGCAGCTCTTTTATAAACCCCTCCCCTTTAATTAATGTTTTTAATTTCCTGTATTCTCTCCCTTTCAAAACATATATTATGATCTTTCTCTAATGAGCACACATTTGTAGCTTGATTGTTCATTAAATAAAAGTTCCTTTGTTAAGACTGCAAACATAATTTAAGTCTTGCCAAAAACTGATGCATGCAAGTGAAGACTCGTTCTTTAATTGTCTATGCAGTTTTTTGTAGCTTTTGATTTGGAAATATGTAAGATAGTTGCAAGTTGCAACATAAAATACTTTGCTCTTTTGTGCTCAAGAAAAGGAGAGCTGTTGCTCTTGTACAGACGGTATTGTGTTCCCATTCTCCAGTTGTGTCTCGCTATTCCGAAGACTTTCTCTTTGGTCTCTGCATTGTTTGTTCCCATGGATTGCCAATAAAACTTTGGAGGTGTTAAGGGGGGGGGGGAAGCTTGAACAGTGGTGTGCGTTAGGGAAGGGACTGCCATTCTTCCATCTCAGTGCTCTAATCGTTCCCTGAAAGTTCCTCCCTTCCTCCTGCTTCATTCTCAGGTGTAGAAGGTTGAACATTACGAGCATCCAGGAGCCTTTATCCAGTATCCCACAGCAGCCACTTACAGATACACTGGGTTAGCATCTTCCTTCCAACTGAAGACAGTGATCCAGTTTGTACATTGTGCAGGCCTATGTCTGGGTAGTTTAATCCAGGAATAATGGGGAAACTGGAACATACAAGCTCTTTCCAGGAACATCCCTCTGAGTTGTTTTGAGATGTGCAAGTGCAGAAACTCTTGCGGGGTTTGTAATTAAAGGACCCAGAGTTAACCAAAACCATAGGGAATTGTTGAGTTACTTCTGCATTGTTTTAACTGCAAGCATTTGGAGTTTGTGGGTTCAGATGTCACAAACAATCCAAAAGCAGAGTGTTCCTGTCCTGATAAGTGCAAATGGAAATAGCACACAGGCAGCTTTTTCTGCAGATGTACATTTTTGCACATGTGAAATCCATGGCATCTTTAAGGTTATCCTTTAATACAGTAGCCTCTTATCTAACTATATGTGGTTGCCTATGAAAATACAATCATGCAGAGCTGTTCTGATGTTGAAATGATATGTAGAATGCCCATGAAAGCAGGAAAAAGAAACATGTGGGCTTTTGATACGTTCCATGAATCCATGAAGGTCGTGTCAGAAAGGCAGACTGATGCATTAACAATGCAATTCCATCCATGTCAACTTGGACGTAAGCCCGTTTGAATTTAATCCAAAATAAAAGAGCATAGGGTTGTACTGAAAGAAACTTTAAAAATCACATGTAGAGTTTTGATGAGTGAAAAGCAGTGCATTCACCAACGGGATACTTGTAAATGTCCATTTATGTACAACAAAACATGCACAGGAGAATTCTTTGAGAAGATAAGCAGCATAATCAGCTTGTGAAGGACATTAACTTTTCAGAATTACAGTATAGGAAGTTCTGATGGCACAGTTTCTGAGAGGCTGATAAGACAGCAAGGACTGAGGTATTGGGTGCATTCTCTAAGACGAAGGTTAAGGTGCTTGACCTGGTTTGCCCTTTTAGGAAAAGTGGAGAGGAGGGCAAACAAACTACTAAAACAGCAAATAATTAACTCACTGTTAACAGGGAAAAGGAGTAATATACATAACTGTAGCAATTAGACAGCCTGCTTTCTAAACAGCGAGTCATTTAACTTCAAAGTGATTTCACTGGAAGCCTAGGAACTAATTAAAATGAGATTTTAATTCAGAAGACTTTGGAAGATATTTCAAGTACTTTCAGGTTTTCAGGTTGACTAGTCACATTGCTCTGCCACCCACCAGTTAGTTTTATTGCACTGAAACATTTTAATTAGTACCTTAAATGTAACTTTCACTGTATCTTGAGTCATTTAGACGAACCCTGGAAATGTTATCTCTCACTGTACTGTTATTCAATTTCTTTTAATGCTACCTATTGCAAATGATACATAAGGAATTGATTCTTAATACCAGAAGAGAAGCAGAATAAAAAGCAATTCCACAAAACAACAAAAATAAAGAGATAGTGAATTGACTCAGATTAAAGTATATTTTTGATCCCCTAACAGTTTAATTTCTTCAAATTCTGAAAAAAAATAGCCTACAACAAGGTTACTACTGAAAAAGAAATGAAAAGGAGAAGCAATGAAAAAGATAAGGTAGGGGAAAGAAAAAGAAGAAGCAGTAGAGAGAATTATTAAGCTACAGGGAAGTAGATCAAGGCGAAACCTTAGGAATAACTTCCTAACTAGAAAAACAGTAAAGAATGAAATGATTTGTGAAATGTCAGTGTTTCATGAAGCCTTTCAAAAATTAGCTCAAGGCACAATCCTATTCACGTTTAGGTAGAAAAATACCTTGCAGCTCCAAAGATGGCCAAGTTGGCAGGTATAACCAGTAGAATGGATGGCTGGGGCACCCTGAGGGTGGTAGGACATTTTTCTATCTACACAATGCATAGAATTGTGCCCTTAGCCATTCAGTTCATTTTGGAAGCCCTTCCCTGGATGATGATAAAAAGGCTAATGATAAGAAGGCTTTTTATGTTGTGATGGCCCAAATGAGAACTGCTCTTTCCAAGGATGACCACCTTCATATATTTCAGGCATCAGATTACTAATGTTTTAATCCACAGTGAGGTTGATTTTTCCACTGCTGTTTGATGCAATTACTGATTTAGTGCTATTCTATTTCTGTTCTATTGTTTCATTTATTTTTCTGTATTACACTGTTTTCATTATGCTTTTCTTGTTTAAGATTTCTTAAGAATACTATCTTAAATCTGTATTAAAAGACTGGAAAGATACGTGCCTCAGATCTTTCAGGTGAGACTTAACAGGATGACCGCTTGTTTTTCTGCTCATTCAAAAACTAAGAGCTATAGGAAGAAGACTGTCTTCTCCTGTATGTACATATGTGTATATATGCACATATACTTATCTCCAATGGAACCTTAAGATGTTCAGAGGAGGACCTATTGGTTATTCCACAAACAAACTGAATGCCATGTGATAATGTAATGAAAGTGGCTTTCTCAGTAGTGGCACCCACACTCTGGAAAAGTCCCATGTATGTTTGTGAGGAAGAAATGGTGCCAATTTTTAAAACATATTTGATAACACAGTAATGAATGAAGCCACTGCTCTGATGAACTATGGCTTCTGTTTTAACAGTTTAAAGGTATTTATTACTTTATATTGTTTTCAGTGTAAATGTTTATATTGTTCTGAGCCACCCAGAAAGCCTCAGCTATTGGGTGATACATAAGTGTGTGTGTAAAGAGAAGTGGTATCTGTATAATGAATGAAAGTTATAATTGCTGGACTTTTGTTTCTTGAACAGCATTGTGTGTTCATATATACATATCTATAGACACACCCAGACACACAAACACATGTGTCACATGGCAACCTAAAACTGAATGATGGTTCATAAGCAGCTGGTATCAAGGCATAGAAGATTAGTGATTAAAAGACAGAAGATTCTATCCAACATTATGTGAGTGGACTTCCATTTCTGCAGTGGACTTTTAGTTACTTTCTGCCTTCATACACCCCACCCAGATCTGCTCCAGGGGATTTTCCAACCCTTCAGGACCAATTTGAAGGAAGCGTGGGATGGGGGGGGGGGAATCATCCCACCAGTGGTTTCTCTTCCCAGACAAATGGATGGTATTAAATGCAAATCCCACCCATAAACCTTTGACCATTCTTCAAATAGCTCTTTAGATCTTGTCCATTAATCTAATGCTGAAGCTTAAGTAGTCTTACTAAGAAGACAGACTCAGTGCTCTTCAGTTTCAACTGTGCAAGGAATGGAAGATGCATTAAGAGTGCTTTAAAATTAGCAATATGTGGGGTGCATTTTCATTGCTTGGTGAACTAGGTGCTGACAACAAGCATTAACCACAGATTGGAACATGTTTGTTCCAGTCCACCCTCTTCAGTTTAATACAAGGCGTAGGCAACCTGGTACCCTTGACGTATTTTGAACTATAACTCCCAGAAGCTTAAGCCCACCTGACCTATGGGATTATGGAAGCTATAGCTGAACTCCTCTAGAGAGCATGAATGGTGATACAATGCTGGCTTTTGAAGTTGCTACAGGGATTTTCCTGCAGTGCACAGCATTACAGCAGGAGAAAGTTGCCATATTTAAGAAGAAATGTCTTGGAGGCAACCAGTCGTCCTTGCATTCTTTTCTTTTTTACAAATTTCAAGTTGTTTCTCTTCCAGATATGAATTGTGTGAGTCTTGTTGAATTCTTATGAAAACCAAATGGAACAAAATCTATACCTATTTCTAGCCTGTGTGTAAATTCTCCAGAAAAAACAAGAACATCTCTTTGTCCTTTATCCTAAGCACTCGCAATAACAAGAAGACAATGAAAAATATAGCTGGCATGTGTGCATTGTACCACTTATTGCTGCTATTAACGGTCTCTGTGTTTATTTTGCATGCATTTGAGCATTAATGCAGTTGTCAGACTGTATTTTTTGTATTTCATTTCCAGCTGATCTCACTGCTTACATTTTCTCTCTCTCTCAGCTTACATTTGTGTGTACGTGTGTACATGTGTTTTAATTTTTGTGCGTGCACACACCTATCAGCTACTTCATGATTAGGCTAACAATCCACATGGCAAGCTGGTGACTCATGACAGTAGGGCTCCTTATCCTCATCCTCATGGTATAGAACTCTGTCCCCACAATAGGTTGGCCCCTATGGAGCACTATGTATAGCTCCCATAAAGCTCAAAATAAAAGCCGCAACTGACAAGGAGTCACCAGCCTCCTCTGACACTTCATGGATTTGATGAAGTGGCATCTGTGGAAGCATAATAGATTTGCTAGTCCCCCAAGTGCTACAAGATGCTTCCTTGCTTTTGCTGCAACAGTCTAACATGGGTAGCCTTCTGGAAATGGAGCAATGTAGTTTGCAAGAGTGAACGCATGACAGAGTTTGAAGCATGGTCGCTATTCTGATATATTAATTTGAGCACAACAACCACTGAAACTAGAGTACTATGACTTCTGTTGGCCTCTGTGTACCCATATTGCCATCGGCTTCGCTTAATATTTAGGATGGGCCCCTCATCTCATTTATGCCTTTCTACTACTGCTTGCAAAAGTGGGTTTTGATGAAGGCTACCTGCCCTACTGGAATGTAGATATATTGATGATAATCACTGTTGTCATGAGCTGCCTATGGGGATCTTCTGACCCAGTTTGTGTAAGCAGGGCAAGTCCTTTCTTCAGATAGTGAAAATTAAAACTGTACAGCAGCATCACATGATGTAGTCTGAAACCAGTTCAAAAACGGCACCATACTGCTGTTTCTCTTTTCCTTGCTTTGCTGAAGAGGAAAAAAAGCTTTGAAATAACCCTTCCTCTCTTGAAGATATGACAGCTACAGAGGAAATATAACCGTTTACCCAAGGCAGAGGGGGTTTGTTAGCACACCAAAGAAACCAAGGCACTAGAAGAAATGAGGTCAAGGAGAAACTTAGAGGATACTGCAATTAGTATGAATGTGCCCTCTGCTAGGAGGCATCAACTTGCTCATTTTGGTATTTTTCTTGGCTGTGTCCTGATTTCAAATACCCAGAGCTTTTGTATCAGCAGATAAAAGGAAAAAAGCCACAAACACAATTGCCATTATAGATCTAAGCACGTGATGCACTAGCAAAGTATACCAGACAGAAATCCAATTGAATTTCAGTTTCATCCGAGCAGTTGTGCTTTTGGGAAGATGTTCTGTGATATTGGAACAATTCAGAACATTGTTCTATTTATCCAGTTGTTTGGGAGTTGGATGGTATTCTAATGCCTGGTTTTCATCTTTCTCAGGGAATAATATTTACACTTAGGACACTGTTTGTTCCTATTTAAAGACATTAGTTGAGGGTGTTTTGTTAACTTCTTGAGTGAGGAAAAATCAGTGGAATTTAAGAACATCTCATTATAGAGTAGAATTCACAAATTACTATCATGACAAAAATAGTTTGCCTGGTGTTGTTAAATATACCAATTAAAACATAATTTTCTGTACTGGAAATGCACTTGTCAGACATTGCTGAAGCGTGCATTCAACTGGTTGGCATTTTCGCTCCCCCACATTAAATAAAATTCTGCATATTTCAAATATACATGAGAAATTATGAGTATTTTCCATATGGTTCACTGAATCCACATTAATTAAGACTGAAGTCCATATCTTAATGTAGAGCCTAAGGGGAATTTTAAAGGAACTGAAAAATTTCATTTGGCCCTTGTGCCTGTCATTACTGTTGATACTGTGTTTCTTTACTCTGCCGTTTTTGTATTATTAAATCCAGTAGTTTAAAAATCGCATTTGACAGTAGTATGAATAAAAGAGAAAACAGCATCTTAAAGAGAAAAGAATATATGTTTTGCCCCAAAATGTACAGGGTCATTTGAAACATAACCGTAATTTGATGGCATGTGAATGAACCTTCAGCTCAGGTATTCCCTTTTCTTTGCACGTCTTTTGGTTTCCTGAAGGGTTGGAATGGGATGGGTTAAGATAAAATCTATTTTCATAAAATATCTAATCACACACACACACACACACACACACACACTAAATAATGAAAACTCCTTTCTGCTATGCCTTAACTCAGGCAGCTAGAAGTCATTAGCCAGTTAAAAACAAATTAAGTTGAATCCAAATTTAGTTATACCTAAAACAGAGCCATTGAAATTAATGAGATTTGACTTATCACACTAAATCCCATTGAATTTGATGGGTCTACTCTGTGTTTGACTAAATCTGCATCTGACTCACTGCAGTGCTTAAAAAGATGCCAGCAAGCCATATGAAATGAAAGCAGCGTGGGGATAATCTGTATGTGTGCCTCTTTGCCACACTTACGTTGTTTATACTGTTACATGGAGTGGATTATTGAGAAGGAAGTCTTGACTGATCTTGAAGATCATGACAGAAGAAGCATGGGATGAGAGGTCCTCTTTGGCATGTTTGCCCAGGTCCATAATGAACAAATGGTATCAGTTTGCCTATCTTCGTTTCCTTCATTTACCTGTGAACTATAAGTGCCCTTTGAAACAGAACTCATTTTTATTGTATAGTCATAATTTAGAATGACTCATGATGGAACAAAAATCTAATTTCTCTTCTTCAGATAGTAAAATGGTAACGTATGTTGCAAATGATAATTGCATTTGCTTTACTGTTGGATCAGACTATCATAGCTGACTATTATCCAGGAGCGCTAGGTTACTCTCTCTTTTATTAGACGAGAGGACTGCATGCCCAGCAGGAAATAGGCTCATTTCGTATTTGAAGATATTCTCCAAATCCCTTTTGAGAGTTAAATGGAAGCAACTTCTTTCCTTTGCTTAGCAAGAATCTACAGCTAGACTTCAACAGTCAGTGTTGAAGCATCTAGGAAGTTCTCATTTTCAGCTTCCCGAACTGCTATTAGAAAGTAGATATATGCTTTCTTTTTCTTCATTTGTTTGTTTGTTTCTGACGACTTAATAAATGAAGAAAACAATCAGAGAATAAAGACCCAGGAAAGTAGCATTTTTGTTCAACTGTAATGATTAATAAAATGCAAATGAGCTTTAAGGGAAACACTATCTGCAACTAGGATAAATAGTGCCTATTCAGTATACCCAAACAAGATTCTTTTAACACATTTGCTGCAATTTCATCCTTGTAAAACCTGGCATCCTGATTAGAATGCAGGCTTCTGTCTTCCAGAGTGACCAAAAATGAACCTGAGCCCTGAACAAGGCTTCACATGCACCTCAGACTGCCTCCAAAAAGTGTATTTTTTTCTTTATTTCTCTTAAATGTTGATGGGGTATTGAATGACTGACAGGTCCAATCTCTAATCATAGAGTATATTTTACTGGATGTTTGTGGTCCATTTGCAGTGCTTTTGATGCAGGCAAGGATGGAAACGTGACATACCTCCAAGCTTCTCTATGAACAAAAGCCTTCAACTCTTATAAATTCCTGCAATTATCTTTCTGCAACATTGCTGGTTTCTTGCCTGGAGTCACTTCTATGATGTGTACCATTTTCTTTCAAATTCTTGAAAAACCACAAGAACAGGAAAGAGGATACTTTTGATCAATTAATTAATTCCTCTGCTGCTTAATAGCTGAAGAGCTCTGCATGGTTCATAACTATTTCTTGAAGTGCAATAAAAAGAGATACAATAAAATACGGATGCAATAAAACATAGTATAAAATTTTAGTATACAAATTTAGAACAGTCTAAATTTTGAATAGACAACATTTAAAACAGATTGAAACAATTTCAATAAAACGAGACATGATTAAAACAACTGGCATAACCCAATGTATGCCATTAAATCAGAAAAGAGAAGGTGGTTTTAACCATAAAGACATGGAAAGGTCATTGCATAATTTGAGTGGGGGTTTCACTACTGAGAAGGCAGTTTGAGGATCATAGGGTCCAGGTATATTGAGGTCCGGAGAGGGATTCCAACAGGTATTGTGCAAATTACTCACCCCCTTTAATTTGAAGATTCTCACATAAACACACACACACACACACACGCACATATATAAACTTTAGAATTTAGAATCAGAATGAACTTCACTAGCACCACCTGCATCATGTCTGCCATTCTCAGAATAAAGAAGAAATGGGGATAACTGTGTCTTTATTCTGGATAAACTCGAAATGCCAAGCCTATTGTTATACAAAAATCATATTCTTTTGAAATTTGACTAGCTCGGTCCCTCAGAAGAGGCAAACATCCTTGCATATTTCATCCAGTTCTGCCAGGAGCTTTTAAAAGTTGTTGGCAGTTCCCTTTAAAATAAAATCAAAAGATAAGAGTGCATGTCATGTGTGCATGCACCATCATGCAAGTTGGTCCATGTTTGTTAGAGGGATTACAAGCCAGGGTGTGAGTTCAGATGTGACACTGGACTTTTTTTGCTCTGTTATATTAACTTTACTTGGGCTGTTCCTGCGCAATAATATGGCTGGGATACTCAAATAAGCTGCCTTAAATTCATTGTGAAAAGACACTAAGATAACAATTTTCTATGCAGTGTTCTATGGCTTCTAGCATTCCCCAGTCAGCAGGACCCCCTCACTTTTTTCAGACATATTAAAGCCTGTTTGGGCACAATGCAGATTTAGACCAAAAAAAATGTCCTATGATTTCCTGCATGGATGACTGTGGAGTGCTAAGATTTGAATAATTTTTTCCTGTCTGAGTATCCATATTATTACAATTTGATGACATACAATTCTTTTTAGGTTCTGTTCTTATTTTTCTTTGGGAACTTACATGTGAAAGAAGGCTTTTCATACACAGGTGCTCAGACTGAACATATCTGACACCTCCAAGCTACACTGGGAGTGCGTTAGTTTCAGCCAGTACAAACAGCAATCCAGGATGTGATAGGATCAGCACAGATGGCACAGTGCAAAAGAATGACTGTTGGAATAAACAGGGAGTTTTTTCCATGGAGAACTTCAGACAATCATTTGTCATGGTGAAACTAGATGGGTGGCCACTAGCATCTTACATGTACCTTTTAAAAATAAATTCTGAATTGGAATCTAAATGGAAATACTTCTGCTAGAAGATACTCTGATTTGAAATATTCCAAATTATACATTATCGAGATAAATTTACAGTGTTCTTTGAAACCTAGTTGATAGAAAAATATGTTTCATTACTAGTGGATAAGTAATCACTTTGTCTATGAATGCTCTTACATTGGGTTGAGAATTATGTTCCTTCAAGGTCACTGTAATTATTGCTGAATGGGTGTAAATTGAACCAGAGGGTCGGTGATTACATCAGAAAAAGGATACACCAATCAGTTGGAAATGCTTTCGAAGGGCAGTTTCAAAGAACCTTTAAAATAAAGTATAGAACTACAGAAGAATTTTGAAAGGATACACTTAAATTTTGATGGCTGTTTTCATTAGTAGAAATTAACTATACATAAAGTGGCTTAAAAGCAATTTTGCTAAAATTGCTAAAATAGACTGTGATTTCCAGTAAATGAAGTGGGTGAACCCAGCTGGATCAACTTATTTATATTTCCTAGTAGCAAGTAAGAATCATCAAATCCTGCTGATAAAAGAACCAAGGTTTGGATAAGCTTTTGGGGCCATGGAGACATTTAGCAATTTGAGAAACTGAACACAAAATGGCTGCCATGGGAGCAGTGTGGAAAAGTACGAGAAGATTGTCCAAAAGAAAGAGGTGGGGCTGAGTGACAAGACACTAAACAATTTGTTGGGATTCAGTTTTGGGCACTTAGAAACAAATTTCATAGCAATCCCAGCTGTCTTTAAGATTTGAATTAATTTATTGATTTGCTTGAGAGGGAGCCAGTGGCTAAAACAGTGTCTATCCCTGAAATAACATGTCTTCTGGTGTTCCCTAGTAGATGCTACTGCTTTTTTTTTCTTCAGAAGGGGATATCTTCTTTCAATGCATAGGGAGGAAAATAGTGGCTCCAGTCACCTTGGAAGCAGAATCACCATGGAGTATTATTATTATTATTATTATTATTATTATTATTATTATTTATAACATTTTAACAGTTTTCAGCTAAAAGGGTTGTGACTGGGGAATTCAGGGACGTACACCTGCAACTACCAGCAGCCTCTATGTGGTAGTGGAGAATCTGCAAGATCCTATGACTTCTGTAACGCGCTCTACGTGGGGCTACCCTTGAAGACGGTCCGGATACTTCAATTGGTTCAAAACATTGCTGCCAGGCTGCTGACGGGGACTGGGCATTGTGTTCACATGACTCCGTCAGCTTCACTGGCTTCCCATTGAAGTCCGGGCCCAATTCAAGGTGTTGGTGTTGACCTATAAAGCCCTAAACGGCTTGGGTCCTGGTTACCTGAAGGAGCGCTTGCATCCATATATGCCCAGCCGCCCCTTGAGATCGGCGGGGGAGGCCCTTCTCCAGGAACCCCCCGTGAAAGAAATTAGGAGGGTGGGTACTCGGAGGAGGGCTTTCTCTGCGGTGGCGCCTAAGTTATGGAATGAGCTCCCCAGAGAGGTCTGCCTGGCGCCGAAAAACAAATAACGACGACGCCAGGCGGACCCCTTTTTATTCAAGCGGCATTTTAACTGTTATATTATTGGATTTTATCTGGCCAGGGCGGCTTATTTTATACTGTATTGTTGTATTTTTAATTTAATATTTATATTTTTAATTTATATTATAATTATTTTAACTTAGTGATGTAAGCCGCCCCGAGGCTTCGGCGAATGGGGCGGCATAAAAATGTTTTAATAAATAATAATAAAAATAAATAAATATGAGGTTTAGGCTCCCTTTCCTGAAATGGTGGGATTGTTCTCTGAAAAACAAAGTTTGCAATCAAGGCGTTCTGCTTAGAATCAAGGAGTGGATTCAGAACCATAGACCTTACCTGATTAGATGCCACCATCACCCTCCATTACTTCTTGTCAAATCACTAATTCGAAAGTGCACAACTACTGTGAATATATTGCTATTATTTCTCTTTTTAGGTATGTGTCATGAAGACCTTCTAGCTGCTGCTTCTAACATATTGTACTTGGATAATTTTAACTGATGTTACTTCCAAGTAGCATGAAATTCTCCCCACCACACACACTGTATTACTTAGAGGAGAGCTACCTACATCAGATGATTTAATTTTCATCTCATTTTAACTTTTCTTTCTAAAATACATGACTGACATGAATTTTATGAATACTATTTTGTTGGCATGTAATAATAAACTCATTTTTAAATATATGAATCCATTTGCAATCATTTCTTCTTTATCGCTAACAGCGCACTAATTTGATCATCACAGAATATTTTTTGCATTCATTTTGCAACAGCAAGAGGATATAAATTACCTTGGACTTTCTATTTAACTATTTTGTCACTTGTTTCCCTCCACAGTGTTTCAAAATGAGAGTGACAGCAATGGCTTCATTTCAGCAAGAGAGCAATGACGGATGCCACATCAGGCGGAACAGTAAACCCTGTGATGATTTAAAGCAATCCCTTATCCAGAGTTTTCTTAAAACAATGAGAACATTACTAATTAAATAACCTTCTCCCCTCTTTGCAGGTCTCCAAGAAACCCAGAGCAGAAGATCATTAAACGAGTGATTGCCCTTGAAGGCGACATTATCAAGTAAGTATTGCATACCACTGTCTTTGACTCTTCATGAGAATATTCTAGCACCTTTTCAGTTGGTTTAGTAGAATTTTAGTCAGTATCTCAGACAACGATGACATTCTGTCATTTTTGGGTTCTGCATTATTAACATGGAGTGCTGTAGCTTCGTTTAATGAGACAAGAATAAGTAGACAAAGATATTCAGGTATTTCTGAATATGAACATAAGAAATAAGTCACTGTAGTTTCATTCAGACGTCACTTTAAACCAGGAATCTTGAGCTGACTATCCAGTATAGCCTGGTTTGCACATGACAACAACTCAGAGTATAGGTTGTGCTTGGTTTGACTGAATTGTGGGTTGTTGTTAAAACATGAGTAGTTAAGTGTGAATGATGAATAATGGTTTCTCTGTGGGTTGTTAACCATAAACAACCCAGGAAGAAAACTCATGGTTTGTTATTATATTGTGAACTCTGTCTGTGATCAACAGCCCATTGCTTAATTGTAGGGCAGGGTTCAATCATAGTGAAAACCCTGTATTCATTGAAAACCCAAACTCAACAATACTGGATGCTGGCATTAAAGTGAGCATCTTCTTACTTATCTACCTGCACAGTCACCAAGAAACTCAAATACTTTGGCCATCTAATGAAAAGGAACAACTCACTGGAGAAGACCCTGATGCTGGGAACAATTGATGGCAAAAGGAGAAGGGGACAGCAGAGGATGAAGTGGCTAGATGGAGTCACTGGGGCAGTGGGTATGGGCTTGGGTGGACTCCAAGGGATGGTGGAGGACAGGAGAGCCTGGAGGAATGTTGTGATAGGTCAGGCATGACTCCACGACTAAGCAACTAATAGTCACCAAGGTCATTGGAGGTCATTGGATAATCTTCTGATGTTTCCACATGGACCTATGGTCTGACTTTAGCTTTCAGTGAAGCAGCTCCATTTCTTTGGAACTTCCCTCCTGTGGAAGTCAGGTAGGCACCAACACTATGCTGTTCTTGGCACTTACTGATGACATCTTGGTTCTGGGAAGCCTTTCTTGCTGACCAGTCATGAACATAATGCTATCCTACATGTAATGCATTGTTTTATTCTTCTAACTTTTTACTGTTCATCGCTCTGTAATCTGGGTAAATTTGGAGCAGTATTCAATATAAAATTCCTATTTTAAAAGTCTATTCCAACGGCCTTGATGAGATATAGGTATCCAGCCAGAGGAGGAAGGAAGCTTAAGAAGGCAGAAGGGTAGAGTGGGGAAGATGAGAAGATCAAGTCAGAAAGATATAAGAAAGCAGCAGGTAAAGATGGATACTGGAGGACAGGCAAGTAGAAAGAACAGAGCTAGGACAGGCACTACAGAGGCATGAAAGAAGTTAGAGAAATGCTCACCTGGCTGCCACTTCAACTTTACCTTTTGTTTCTGGAGGCCAGAGGAAGGAGCTTTTCTGACTTCTGAGTAGGCAGATTCCAGTGCTCCCATTGTGCTCTTTGAAGATCAAGGTCTTATGACGGGACTAAAAACTTTTAGGGGAGATCTCAAGTGAAGCTTGCCTAATCTTCAAGGGTTGGGGATCTTGTTCAGTGAGGAGAGATGTTTCCTAGATGAGAAGCTACAGGGGAGCTGCAAGAAAAGTAGCTGCTTGCTAATGGACCAATCCATGCCTGCCATTGTTCAATGAAGATCCTGATAACATGATGGGATCTGAAGGGGTTCTGTACTCTAAACTTTGATACACGGTGCAAGTGGAGGATACCATATTCCATATAGACTCAGGATTAGTGCTGTAACTAGGCTGAAACTGAAATAAAATTTCTGTCCAGAAGCATGTTTAGCACTGTTATTTCTTTGGAGCCCATTGATCCAAATAGGTTTTATGTGCTCCATCCTAACACAAACATTCCCGCTTTGGTCCTCCTTTGCACAGGCAGATCAGGAAGGCAATGTGGTTAATTACTCCCAAATAAGCCAGGATCCTAAGCCAGCTCTACACTAGGTTCACAACTTCTGGCTTGTGTGGATGCATTTGATCATAATTATGCATTCAGATACCATGCAAAGCTTTCAAGTATTTATCCTCTGTCTCAAAAGGAAAGGCAAAACAGGCATGGCTAGCTTGCCTCACTAGTATCTTCTTGTTCACATTTTGGCAATGGCTGAACATGAGCATATTTTATTGTGCAACCATACTAGTTTTGTAGACAAAATAATGAGAGCATAAAATAAAGTCAAGTTTATAAATGCCTTTTTATTTAGACATTTGTAAGAGCCTTAATTTCCTTTGCTACAAATAGACTACAAATCCATTTAGGGAATAAATTATTGATCTTTCTAATTGTACAAATAAGACAAAATTAATAAATATTTAGAGAATAGGATGTTATACATGGATACATTTGATAAACACAAGCATTATTGAATCAATTCATTAAATGATTGAGAATTCTGTATATTAATTTGTACTAGCATCAAATTATTGCAAACGGCATGGATTTAATTCCTGTGGCTCTCAACAAATAACTATAAACTTTTTGTAATGTCAGTTTTCTGGATCAAGCAAACCAAATAATTGTGGGCAAGTTAGGTGCTAGGCTATTGGCCCATGCTCCAGGTGACTGAAGTGGAAGGAGATTGCCCTCCTCCCTGATGCTGATGGGAAGGCAGTGGCCAAGGCAGGGAGTGCTCTTGCTCAGGACTGCGATGGGAAATGCTCTGGCTACTTTGCTCTCATTGGCACAGTGTGCTGTACTCAGAAGAGGCAGCTGGCCAGTGAGTGCTTATTCAGGGCTACATCAGGAACCTGCCTTCACTATTACGTCCATGTCTGGGCCAAGGCATTTTGAAATCTGAGGCAGAAGAGCAGACAGCACCCTCTCCAGGCCCAAGTGCAAAATACCCCGTGCTGGCCTGGGTATCTTGCCTTCAGTAAATCCCACAAGGGCTTGTCCTGGTCCCTGGCAAAAAAAATACAGAGGTACGCATTTGCTGCTCTTTTCCGACACTCAAAACCAGGTGGTTGAGGCCACTGCATCTGCCTAATGGTAAGAATGGCCCTACAGGCACCCCAGCAGTTACCAACAAAGGTGGAAATACCCTTTCCTCTGTGTTCCTGTAGTAACTCCCAGCAATTCCTCCTAACAGATGGCTTCACCAGCCACTACTGGCCTTGAAGTTGAATTCCATTAACTCAATGAGACTTTTGCTTGAGTAGACACGAATTGGATTGTGCTATAAATCTATCTTCTGCTTAGTTACACCTTTTAAACAATACTTAAAAAGGTAAAGGAAAATGTTTCCCCTTGACATTAAGTCTAGGGGGCGGTGCTCATCTCCGTTTCCTAGTCGAGGGAGCCAGCGTTTGTCTGCAGACGGTCTCCGTGATCATGTGGCCGGCATGACTAAACACCGAAGTGCACGGAACGCTGTTACCTGCCCACCGAAGTGGTACCTTTTTATCTACTTGCATTTGCATGCTTTTGAACTGCAAGGTTGGCAGGAGCTGGGACGGAGCAATGGGAACTCACCCTGTTGTGCAGATTCGAACCGGTGACCTTTCGATCAACCAGCCCAGCAGCACAGCGGTTTAAACCACTGTGCCACCAACCTGTACACACTAATAGTGTAAAGGAATGAATCTATTTAAAAGTAGCCTTTTCTGTGTCAAAAGTGTGTGATGGTAGTAGTCATTAAAAATACACATGAGTGAATTCATGTCATTAACTGAAACTTTCTAAGCCTTCTTCATTCAGTGCTCCAGATAATAGTAACTATTTCAACAGACACCTTGGTTCTACAGAAAACATGTGTGATAGCTGTTGATTATGCTTCATTTGTAGATGATGATGATGTATTTTCATTGAAGTGCTTAGTCAAATTTAGCACCTTAATTAATAAGATATGATTTATGCATTAATTTGCCCTCTCGCCCCCTGAGATCGGCAACAGAAGCCCTCCTCCGAGAACCCTCTGTGAAAGATATTAGAAGACAGAGTACCCAGAGGAGGACCTTCTCTGCGGTGGTGCCCCGTCTATAGAATGTGCTCCCCAGAGAGGTCTGCTTGGTGCCGTCATTATATGTTTTTCGGCACCAGGTTAAAACCTTTTTATTTAATCAATATTTTAATAAGTTTTAATATTGAATTGTATTATTGTATTTTATTAATTGCAGTCAGAGTGGGTCGTTAATTTATTTATGCTGTTAGCCATCCAGAGACATTAGTAACTGGACGGCATACAAATTTTATAAATAAGTAAGTAAGTAAGTAAGTAAGTAAATAAATAAATAAATAAATAAATAAACATGTTTGAATTTATTCATGTATGTGGGGAAGGCCCATAGCTTAGTGAGGGGCTTACATGCTTTAGATCACTACTTCATGCATGTATGTATTATCTGTATGCGCTTCCTTTTTTCCTTTAAAGGCACTCAAGACAACTTATATAAGTCTCCTCCTTTTCTCAATCTTAGCCTCATAACAACAATTCTGTGAGGTGGGTTGAGCAGAGAGTCTGTGACTGGCCCAAAGTCACCCAGTGGCTTCATGGCTGAGTTGGTACTAGAACCCAGATCAGTGGTTGCCTTAAACTTTTGCAGTTTGCCATTGCTCTGCGAACTGGGACAGCCCGTTTACCTGAGATCAGTTTCAGAAAGGCAGCTGGAGATGAGGTGTATCAGAATATAGATCCCTAACTCTGAGGTCAGAGCTCTGTCTCTGGCATTGGATCTAGGTATCTGAACTATCCTGTAGGACTGGGCACTTAATAGCTTCAGCAGATAGCAAAAACAAGATAAGGAACTTGTCAAAGCCCTGTAAGTGCAACTTCACATCCAAACTATAAGTTTTGGTTTTCATTAGTGATGATGAAATGATGTAGCATTCAGTTCTGATCTTTTAAATTAAGCGACTGCCAAGAATAACCATCATGGCATTTTTCATTTAAGATCTTGGTTCTGGTTTTTTGATGCTGAATACTGATTAAGTACTTGTTCCTCCATTAATTCCAACTGATTTTGAAAACATACATAATGCTCATTTAAAAATAGTGAAGTGTCTTGTGGTCCCTTGTGATTAACAGACATTTTGGCCTAAGATTTTGTGGACTAAATCCAGACATTGTTGAACATAGCAATGCGACCATTTGAAACAATGTCTGCAAGTACAACAACGCAGATACAATATGCAAGGGTCTGAATTGTAGTCAGAAACTCTTCAACAGTATCAGGAAGGTAGTTACCACACCTTTGCTCTCACCAAATTAAAACCTGCTAAGAGAGAGAGCTCTCCCCACATAGGTTCTGGTGGCAGAATTCCAAAACGAGCAAATTTCTTCTTAACTTAGAGTTATATGATAATTTTCTTAAGTTGGTGAATTATTCAGAGCTGTCCCATTTGCAATCCTGAACATAAATGGGAGTGGAAATGCTCTGAAAATGTTCCCAAATTCCCACACTATTTGTTTATTTATTCTCAGACTCATTTTGGCACCCAGTGAAGACATTTCTATTCATCCAGGCATTAGTTTTTTCAGTTTTAAGCCAGGTACTTTATTTTAAATCTTTGCATTCTCATTAGCTTTCAGTTGCTTATTTTCTACCATAATTTAATTTTTTTAAAAAAAATTATATAGCATTTTGTCATAGTGTGCTTTATGGTTTCAGTTGTGAATTGAGCAGAGATCTTTGGCTTTTGAATTTAAACAAACAAGCAATATAAACTTTGCAAAATGCACAAGTTGCAAATGCCCACACTTTGCAGGGAAAATGTATGCAATATTGAAACTTTCCCTTAATTTGGGAATCACTGGCACAACTTTCACATTTGATCTGTTTATTTTGTGCAGTTTTCCTGGTGTTCATAGAATGCTTGCAAACTTGAACATTTGCCCATCCTTATCCTTACTGTACCTACACACCTATGAAATTATATCCACTTTCCTCTTAGATGTTCTAACACTTGCTGTGGGCCTTTTACAAAGTACCATTTTCCTTATATGGTGGCCCAGATGCATACAAAATTTCCGTGGCTGTCCCAGTCTCATATATGAATCAGAGTCTGCTTTCTGTGCTGGTTTTTGGGTCCTCCTTTGTGTACTTGAGGTGTTTGCAAGTGGTTTAGTAAGGGCTCATAGAGAGCGAGCCCCAGTTGGGACAATATTAATTGGGATGATTGTCGTGTGCTCTCCCAGCCAGAATTCCCTGTTGAGTTTGGCTGCAACCTTTTCATTAGTTAGCAGGAATTGATTTTACCGGCAAAGATACATTTATTCCTTGTTGTAATGCAAAGGAACTTCGGCTGGCTTGTTGTGAATGGGAAGCCAAGAGCCATTATTTTTACAAAAGACTTGCTTCTAGTTGAATCTCTAGAACTTGTTTGTTGAGAAGAATCAACACAGCTGCTCAGATTTTTGGACTTCTTGGGGGATTGTCCTGATGTGTGCCTGCTGTGGTCCTTTTGCAAAATCAACCACTATATCACTGGCATTATAGACATACATCAGTTCTGTTTAATGGAGATGAATAAGACACAGATCCCTATTCCCCCTTTTTCTTGGTCTCAGCTTGCTAGACCTGCTATCTACAGGCAATTTATCTCTACATTATATCCTGTTTTCTAACCTACTTCATTCAGTTCAGGTCGTTTTCCCACTAACCTTTGATTTCATTTGTTTATGCCTGAAAATATGCACTGCACACTAATTACATGTTGGACTTCAAGGGCTCATGAATATATGAGGCTTATTATAAGTATCCAGTCATATAAAGAAAAGAAAAGAAAAGAAAAGTAAGGCAAAATTGTGTGTGTATCACAACACAGATCTAGACTCTAGAATCCCAGTGGAGCTAGTTAGTTGGTGGCTTTTTAATCCCGACAATGGAGCTGCTCCCATAATATACAGTGACACTTGAAATAGGTGGGTGATGAGATCATCTTTTCCTCTTGGGGTTTTTTGAACAGGCAGAAAATAGTATTTGCAAGATAGAAGGCAAAATGAGTAGCTTTGAAATCAAGACTTTCTGCATGCATCAATTGTTACAATGAAGGATGTAAAACTCAATTTGATTTCCATACTGTTTGGGTTAGTTAGTTAGTTTTTTTAATTAAAAAATCAGTACCACTACAGACCACTTACTTGGTAATGTTGGAGAGGGACATCAAAATGTCAATAGCGTACAGTCTGTTAAAAATTAAATGTTGATGCTGGAAAGCCTACTGAATCAGAAAACAAATGAAATCAATTTATTTTGCATGTGCTACTTAGGTCTTTAATGTATCATGGATTGTTGAACTACATGTATGGTCTTAGAACAAAATAGACATTAGTGCAAAACATTCTGGTATTCTGCTTTAAACAATATATGCAGCATTTGTATTCTGGTCTCTCTCCAAGGAGCACAGACTTCACTTTTCACCTTATAAAAGTCCTATAAGACTGATTTTCCTAGCCTTGGGTTTGCTTATATTATTGGACTGTTCCTCCTGTCATTCCTCTCCATTGACCATGGATACCCTAGGTCTGAAATATGTTCATCTGAAAGAGGACTCGGGGATGACCAGTAGGTTTCACAGTGCAATCAAGCTTTACATACAATCACAATTTAGGAAATGAAGAATACAGACATTCGATGAAGCTGAAACCTGGTACTTCACCTATGCAACAAAATGTATTGGCAGAAATATTAACTGCACACTGTTTATCTTAAAATGTATAGTTTCTTTAATTTCCCCTTTCAAAATAGTTCTCCAAATGCTTTTCACTATAGCAGAACTAATAATGCTTTTGAAATTTATCACCTTAGTGGTTATCAGATTAATTTAATGCAAGAAAGAGACAATTGTGGTTATTTTTCCCTTATAGAACTGACTGTTGTTGATGTTTTGCTTTGTGAAGCAGCAGAATATTTTGAATATGATAGGGCTTCAGCCTTTGTGCCAGCATATATTCTACTTTGGCTTCTAGGAAAGGCATAGACTGGACAAATAAATTCCAATCCCTGACCATCATATTGCAGACTTCTAATATGCAGCTGAATTGGGATAAACCATACAGTATAATTGTCTTTCTGTGGCAAGGCTTAAGTAAGAAAGAGATGGTATGGAGTATTTTCCCCCAGTCACAACCTGCCCGTGCTGCTTCTCAGGATGTGTGTTCATGTCCTGGCTTGAATTATCTCATCCAGCCACACTAGTATGGAGGCTTTTTGACCTGTGGCCGACTACTCAAGGATCAGATTGCTTCTGGTGGTCAGTGGCAGGGAAGAATGAGTTCAAGGGGAAGTTTAGGCTGCACTTTGAAAAAGGAGGTATGAAAGTGGAGAATACCAGGTTGTAGCCAAAGGCAGGATTCCCACTGCAAGGGATCTCCGATTATCACAGTTCTCCTTTCCTACGGAGCCCCAGGTATCACCTGCCATTCTGGTCTGGAGCTTCTCAGCCCACAATTATGGACTTACTTGCCCATTCATAGGGTATGAAAATCCCTGTTCCATGAACAGGACTGTGTTCCAGTGAATGACCAGAAGTTACAACTCAAACCATTTTCTACTGAAATTATTATGCCAGGCAACTGTATATCTTAACTGCCGTCTCCTCCACATCTAGCATTGCCTTGGGCAGTTCTTACACTACTGTTTGTTTGTTTGTTTACATCTTTCCTTTTTTCCTTCCAAGGAACAAATGCAGCTTACATAATTCTGATTCTCCTCCCAATCTTAGCTTCATGAGAACAGCCCTGTGGAGTTGGTGCTGAAAGTCTGTGACTGGCCCAAGGATTCCATGCTGAGCAGGAATTAGAACCTTGATCTCCTGAGTCCCAATCCCACACTTTTAACCACTATACCACACTGTCTCTCATCAGTTGACTCTCAGTTTAGGTGAAACCACTGAAACATTGAACCATACTTCACAGAGAACCAACCGAATAGAACACCTGAGTTAGGACTAATCTTGTTCATCTCAGACTCCATAAAATAATAGGATATGGTCTTTTATGGTCAAAGTCACAATTTGTCTACAATGTTGACTTGGCATACAGAAAATATTTGGTATACAACTTATATAAGATAGCTTCTGTGTTTGGTGTTTGCTCTAGGAGATCAAGAATAGGCCAAGTTGCTGTACAACAAATCCTCAAGATGATCTGGTCAAGAAAGTTCTTAAAATAATGTAGGATTTTGCACAGATTTATCAGGCATGATCTGGTGAACTCTTCCCCCTTGTGTTCCAATGTTCTTACCACCTAAGGAGGAATATAAGCCCTGCTGCTTTTGTAAGGTGAGCCATGGTATTGCACCAGGCCATGCCTGGCAATGGTAATTTTGCTACTTAGTGGCTCTCAATCAGCATGTGCAAAGAGGGAAACTAGGCTTCCATGGCTTATTTTCCTTCAGTGATCATAGGAGCCTGCTCAGTGTGTGGTCCCCCTCCAGATGTATTGGAATGCATTCTTTCTTCTACAGCTTGGCTGCTGATGGTTTCACCCTCCCCCACTCAATGTATGAATGGGGGAGATACATAGAAACAAGGAATGTAATGCACTGGGTGGTCTGATAAAAACCCGGCTCTGTCTTTTGCCTTTCCCTTTGTTCTAGGTTATAAAGTATAGGTGCAAAGTTCAGACAAAGTCAGTGACTGGTTGGCAGCAAGCCAAATAAGACTGAATTGTTTTTGGTTTACCATCTATAGTTCTGATTATAGGGTCAAGAACACATAGAAATAACTTGTTGGTTGTTACCAGTCAGCGATGTGTGTCTCCCACTTGGAGATCTGTCAAAACCCAAACTTCTGGAAAAGATGTAAAAATATATTCAACTAATTTAGCAGTCAGCTCCAATGTCCCTGGGGAGACTTGCTTGTTTTGAGTTTCCAGTCTGATCTTTGAAGGGATATCCATGGAGTGGAACAATTCAGGAATTGGATTTGGCCCTATCTATGCCTTCTTCAAAGTTCAGAGTGGAAAACTGAGCAGGTAAGTTGCTTTGCTGACATTGGAGCTACTGCCTTGCACTGGCCAGAGTTTAATATGTGTAAGAAATTATTTTCAATTTAACTGATTGGTTTTATGTTTTGTACTGTTACTTTTTTAACCTTTGAAAAAGGCAGACTTGAAGAATAGAATAAACTAAAATGCTGACATTCCAGTTACATTCTAAGCAACATTTCTGGTGAGCTGGTTTCAATTTTGCATATAGGGAAATATAAATTACTGCTAAATCTTTCCTTATACCACGAAGGACAAGTGATACATGCTGAAACAGATTTTAATGGAAATTTCTATAATTGAAAACCAAAGCGCAGTGACCTACTATTAGAAGGTAATAAGTGATAGAATGTTTCAGAGGATGGAATATATTGGTGAATGAGGCAATCAATGGATGGATTAGACAGAGGTATATGCTAAAAGAAAAGGTGACCTTTTAGGTGTTTTAGAAGATAGCTTTGGCATCTGTGGGAGTTAATCAGAATTTCATCACTGGTGAAACCACTAGCAAAATGGGAGACATGGGGCACAATGCTCAATGAGATCCGACAGAAGGGTGTGTCTTAATTTGGGGGTATTCTAATCCACACCTTTGGCATGTTGCTGATGTAATAGAGATACAGGACAAGCAGCGGAAAAGCAGGATTTAGGGTGCAAAGTGATAAAAATCATTCTACTGTTCCTAAACCTTACACAGTTGTTAAAACTTTAATTAAACAGGTTTACAAGGAAGGGTAGAGAGACTAAGTTCATAAATGAGACAGATATGCTTTGTAAATGAAGAAGAAAGCTAATTAAACCAAGCATAGCAGCATAATATTAATTTTTAAAAGCACTTCTAGCATATTTGTTGTAAATCTTACCATGGCTACTGCATATTTCCTAATGAGTTATTCTACAATTTTAAGTTCAGCATATTTGCTGCCAAGTTTTTCTAGCTAGGTAAGAAAATTGTGTCCTTAGGCATTATGCTAATATTTATTTCAGCACAATTAACTCTTTGAGCCCTCCTGACGAAAGGAGACATGCAAGGCTAATACAGAAAAAGGTGTCTGAGAAACAGAATTTTTCTGGTTCTGATGTAGCTGGATTTAGAGGCACACTCTTCTGCACTCTCACTGCCAGAGGACAAATAAAAAGAGGCAGGAATATACTGTAATTTCCTTTAGAACCACGTATAAATACAGAGCAATTCCTTCTTGTTGTATACCCTCCAATTTTAATTGGCACACTTCCACTAATTAGCCCATAACATGAGAGGCGTGGTGGGGAGGCTCCAGTAACACAGAGAAAAAGGGTCTCTGCAATTTGCCAAATGGTGGAAAGAGTTTTAGGATAGTGATTGATTTCCAGGCAGGCTTTGACCCAAGACAGACATTACACCAAATCTGTATCTAGAAGCTATGCCTCTCCCCACTATCCCTGTGTTTACTCCGGAATAGGCACAGGAGCAAAATCTTGATCTTCAGGGCTCACCTATCCCCTTCCAATCTGCATCAGACGCCCACATCTGCTCTGCATTGCAGGTTCCTACAGAAGTGAAGTGTCAAGGTGTTGGAATTATCAGCTATGCTATGGTCCAGCTTGGTAACCTTTGGTAGCAGTTTCGCTGGTTGCCTATCCTTTCTCTAGCATCCCACCAGGGAACAAAATCCTGTTCACAGATATACCAGGTAGATCCACCGCTAATGACTCCCATTCCGTTATAAAGGACAGAGTAAACCCCCTTCACTGATAGCAATTCCACAAGGCACACCTCGTAGAAGAGGAAGGATTTGTATGCCACCTCAGTTAGAAAGGAACTTGGAAAACAAGGGTGAGTTCCCAAGGCATCCAGGGCAAACGTCCATCTAGTCCAGTATCCTGTTTCCCACAGTGGGACATAGTCAATAGAGCTCTCCCATTTGCTTCCCAGTAACTGGTCCTGGAAAATCTACTACCTGTGAAAGCTAAAGATTGTGTGTAGCCACCATTATTTATAGTCACTGGAAGTTTTTTTCTTCCTGAATTTGGCTTTTTTTATTTAGAACTAGAATAAGGAATAGAAATGAGAAGAAAAGTTCATATGCAAAACCCAGGATCTGTCTGAACTAGAAGTTTATGGTGTGCGTTTATACATACCCTAATTTTAATTAAAGAAACTGTGTCCTGATCCTGTGGGCTTAGGAATACACGGCAAATTATTGGAAGTCTTTAGTTCAGGGACTGGGAACAAATGTCAGCCTGAGAGCTGAATTCCACTTTGGAGAAGCTATTTGAGGCCACATTCCAATGATGGGCAGCACTGAAAGAAAAGGAATAGAGGCATCTATCACCTCAGACCCAGAATACCAGCATATTATATCTCAAAGCTTTTACTACCAGTAAGTAAGCCTTAAGAGAGAAATTTCAATCATTCGGAACGGAGGGGGGGGGACTCTGCTTAAACCAGCTTAGTGGTGGAGGGAAAGGAGCTGTGGTCATCTAGGTGAACACCAAAAACCAGACTGGACCCCAGAAGAGCTGGCTTTGGCCCACAGGCCCAGAGCTCCCACCTTGCTTTAGTTTCTTGGGCAATATTTGCATGTGTGAAATTTCTCAGGTTGCTTTTCTGTTTCCTGATAAACAGCAGTTTTTAATAAGGTAACTTCAAAAGTCCAGCTGTAAGAATAAGGATTGAGGGTGTGGTTAGAATGGGGAGCTGGGAGACCTAGATTCCAGTCCCCACTTGGACAAGAAGCACACTGGGTAACTTAGAGCTAGTCACACACTCTCAGCCTAACCTTCTTTACAGAGTTGCTGTGAGTATACAAGGGAGGAGAAGGAAGATGTAAGGCACCTTGGGTCCCTTGCAAAAAGAAAAATCTGGAATGAATGAATGGTTAAACCAAACCTAAGGAATCAAAACCAAGAGAGGTTTTGCAGGTTGCAGTAATGAATGCAGACCATCCTTCTATTGAATTAGGCTTAAAGAAGGTGAGTGAACAGTGCCTCTCTTTAGAACCATTTAGTCATGCCAAGATCATTTTGGGGAAAGCAAGGGCTGCTGACAATTTGCGTGGTAAGTGGTTCTAAATGCTACAGCAAAGGTTCAATTTCCTCATCACAGAGAAGCTATTTTTGGTCGTGTCCTGTGGCAAATGAATATGTACATGTCTGCAAGTGCATTTTTTCTGACGTCATTGCCTCACATTTTTAAAATGTCTGTTTCTAATATTCCTGTGCTTTCATCTTCTTTGCTTTCAGTACTGAGTTATATACTATCTCATATGCAGAGAATATGCCATGTAGATATTTGAGACTCATTATCAATTTCTACACAAATAAGAATGTTCACAATTGTGGATGCTTGTATTTGAATGAAAAATCTTTATATGGATGAGGCTTTCTGTTTGAATGGAATGGGAGGCAATCGGTCTGCTTCCTGTTTATTCATTTTTGGTCATTTTGCAAAACTCTATTGCTGATGTGGACTGAGGACCACTTCTGTAGTTGATAACCAAAACATGTACATGCATTTTATAACAGACCACATAATGAACATGATGTGAACAAGTCCCATAGCTAGAGTACAGTTCATCTAATTACACAGAAAGTAACTACACCGTGTATTTTGTAGCAGCTGACATTTTAGGTGTATCTGTGAAAATCATATTGAACCAATAGAAGGCACATTTAAGCGCACTTACTTGAATGCAGTGGCTCATATGTAAGCATGGGGCCAGTGTCAGGGCCATGCACATTGTGAGGATGTGACCATGGAGCACGTCAAACTTCCACAATACTCCTGTATGCAGTCAGAACTCTGAAGAGATCTGGGACACGGCCATTAGTCCCGCTCTCCAGAAAATGATGCAACTACTCTGTGTACCCAGTAGGACTTTTGTGTTTTCCTTTCTCTTCCCTGTTTGGTATCATAAGCTGCCTTTTAAACAGCATGAGAGACAGCAAGAGTGCCTACATAACTGTTTGCAATGTGCCACTGCCATGTACCTAATTTAGGTTCTCTCTTTTTATATTAAACAAAACGCAAATTAAAAAGCTGACTTTGTTTCAGAGCAATGGAAAAAACAAAATGTGGCTGCTGTGGCATTCGTAACTAATGACTTCTTCCTCTGACTGTCACCAAGGTCAGCAATGCACTCAACTGTAAAAGCAAATTAACTCGAACCATCCATTCATTTATTGATTACATATTATATTTGTGTGTTTGGGTTGATTTATTTTCCAGCCACAGTACTGACCTCAGCAAGCTATCCCTGAAAATCCAGGGATCCTTACCAGAATGAAATATTCCTAGAAATGTCTGATCTGGCTGTGCTCACACATGCCTTAGTTCCATCCAGTCCAGATTACCGTAATTCACTCTCTGTGAGGCCTTTAAAAATTCAGCTGTCCAAAATGCTGTTAACCCAGACTGGTCACAGGAACCATATGGCCTGCTTCCCTCTCTTGAATGCACACTGTAACGTCGGGAGGAGTCTGAAAGTGTTGGAGAAGATGAGAACAATGCTTGATGACGGCCAGACTGTCTCACCTGTCTGGTCTCATAGCAGGGTCATCCAAGATGGAATCATGAAAGCTAAGACACCAGACTACGATGCAGCCATGCTCTTCAGGAATAGCAATCACGTCAGTGGAAAAGCATGGAAATCCCTATTGGTGATGGGGCATAAAGTAGTAATGAATTGAAATGACACCTGATAAAAGTGAAAGAAGGAAACAAAAGCGTTAAGGAAACAAAAATCATGACTACAGAAGAATTACATGACTTTAGGGTCACCCATGAGGAACTGAAATAGTGATAGATGTTGCATACCTTGACTAAATCAGTAGTTCCAAGGGAGACTGCAGCCAATTCAGAAAAAGACTGAGATTGGGAGGGCAGTAATGAATGAACTAAAAAAGATCATTAAGTGTAAGGACATTTCCCTGGAGACCACGGCCATGGTATTGTATGCCCAATCACTATGGGTGTGAAAGCTGGACAGGGAAGAAAGCTGCCAGGAAGAAAATCGAAGCATTTGAAACAGGTTTCAGGAGGAGAGCTGTGCAAATATGATGGATCAACAGAAAGATGATCAAGTGGGTCCTAGATTAAATCTATCCAAAACTTGTTCTGGATAGAAAAATGGCAAGACTGAAGCTGTTGTACCTCAGGCACACCTTGAGAATGCAATTCTCACTAGAGAACACAGCAATGATAGGGAAAGTCAATGGCAGAAAGGAGGAGGAAGATCAAATATGAGATGGACTGATCCCAGAGAGAAAGCCTCAGGCTTGAGTGCATAAAAGCTGAGCAGTGTTCTCAAGGCCAGGACATTTTTGAAGGCATTCATTCATAGAGTTACCATAAGTCAGAGACAACAGCATGCAACAACGAAAAAATGACTTCCTTCGAGGAAGTCACTGGCTACCAGTCTTTTTCTGGGCAGATTTCAAAGTGCCGGTTATGACCATCTGAAAGACTAACCTATTCCATATGACTCCACCTCAATGTTATGATCTTCTCTTGGGCCTGTCACCACTGGATGTGAGAGAAGGCTTGTTTGGTGTCAGCTGCCAGGCCCTGGGAGTCTATGCCAAGGGAGGGTGGGTTTGTCTGTTGCTTGTCTGTCCACAGGCAGAAACATCAGGCACACCTTTGGTATGTTCGTTTGTCCTCCAGTGAAGTACCTTTTTTAATTGATTGGGGACACTGATCTTGTTTTATTCTTGTGTTTTTAATGAAGTTTTAAACCTATTTGTTTTTAGGTTGTGCTTTAATTAAATGTTGGATTTTAGTCTAGATTGTACTTCTAGCCATGAGTTCCATTCTTGAGCAGAAAGATGGGACATCAAATAAATGTTTGCAGTTATTTTATATATTTATCTATCTGACGTACACCTTCCCTTTCTAGCAAATAATGGCATTCAAGGTGGCTTACCCTGAGATTGAACTTTTTATTGAACATTCTGTTTGATAGTCTTTTAAGATTTAACACAGTGCCTTCAATTCAGCCTCTGATCCAACATGAAAAATGATTAGTGATACAATCTTAGGTATGTCCTAACATTTTTCCTTATGCCTGAAAGTACTGCCAGTAATTATTGGTTCCTAGAATTGTTTGCTTGTTTGTCACACTTTGCTCAGGTCTGCACTTTACAGAGAGGAATGTAGCTGATTTCCTCCACATATGCTAATTATATACTGGGTGAAAGGTTAGGGTTAGGGTGTGCAAAAATACCCTTTCTGGATTGCCATATCATATGAATCCAGAAAGTATGGCTTGTTGCCATGGTTAATAAGCTAACTGGAACCAATGGGCTTTTTTAGGTTTCTGTTTTCCCTTGTTTTCTTCAATTTATGTTAATTTAAGTTCTTGGTACAAATAACTACATTCAACAACTGTAAAACTCTTAAATCAAGCTATTAGCATAGTGCTTATGTTTCCAATAAAGCTAGTTTGTCGATCTGAAGATATTCTTATTTATTGATATTAATATGCCAACCAGCTAGTAGACATTGCTGAATAGCATCACACAGTGCTCTTCTCCCAGTAAGAATACCAAAACACTGCACAGAAAATGTGTATTCCCTTCTTTGCCTTCAGGCCTTTTAATGCAAGGGATACATTAGCTGTCAATCTGTGTTGATGGAATATATTGATCAGTTATGGAGATCAAAGTGTAATGTCATAGTTGTCCCAGAATCATAACACAGTCCATCCTGTTTTTGCACTTAACTCCCTCCATGGACATCTTCTGTTTGGATCTTCCAAGTTTATCACAAGCTGTTTTGCACTTGTTTTTGTGAGGCATATGGTTCCCCTACTTTCTAAACAAATGCCTTCATCTGCCAGTAGTTTCTGACTTCAATATCTACAAGTCAAGCACATGTATTAGGAAGGCATACAACAACTTTGAAAATGTCTCCATCTCTATGATTTAGGTGGGTCAGGAATGGAGCACAGGTATGTAGAACTCCAGGTAAGTCAGCAAACCTGGACAGCTTCATTTCTACCTCATTGAGATGAAAACATAAGAGCCATGCTGTATCGGACCAAAGATCCATTCAGTGCTGCACTCCATTCACATGGCAGCAAACCAGCTGATCCCAATGATCTCTCAAGCAGGGTGGGCGCAAGACCTCCTCCTGCCCAAGCTCCTCAGCAGCTGGTTTATTCAGGCATGCCACCCCTGGTAAAAGAGGTAGGACATAGCTCACAAAGCTAGTAGCCACGGATAGCCTCCTCCCTCATGAACCTGTCCAATCCCTTTTTAAAGCCATCTAGATCTGCAGCCATCACTACTTTCTGTAGCAGTGAATTCCATAGCTTAACTACATGCTGTGAGAAGAAATACTCCCTGTTATCTGCCCTTAACCTCCCACTAATCAGCTTCAAGGGATGACTGCAGGTATGACTGTTATGAGAGAGGTAGAAAAGTGTCTCCCTCTACACTTTCTCCACGCTATGCATTATTTAAACATAAATGTATTATGTCTCCCCTTATTCACCTTTTTTAAAGTTGAACAGCCCCAGTTATTGGAGCTGCTTCTCCTAGGGAAGCTGCTCCAGCCTCCCAATATTTTTTTACAACTCAATATGACCCTTCTCAGGTAAGGCAATCAGAACTGAACACAATATTCCATGTGTGATCACACCAAAACTTTGTGTAGGGAAGCAAGATTTTGGCAGCTCTATTTTCTATTATGTTCCTAATTATGTCTAGCATGGAGTTTGTCTTCTTCACAGCAGCTGCACCCTGGGCCAGCGTTTTTTCTCCACTACTACTTCAAGATTCCTTTCTTGCTCAGTCACTGCTAGCTCAGATCCTATCCGTGTATACTTGAGATTTTTTGGGGATTTTTGGTTGGGATTTTTTTGCCCTAACTTGCTTACAATGAACCTCATTTGCCATTTTGATATTTGTTTTCCCTGCTTGGAGAGATCCCTTTGAAACTCTTCACAATCCCTTTTGATTTAAACCATCCTAAAAAGTTTAGTGTTATCAGCAGCCTTGTCCAGTTTGCTGCTTACTCCTAATTCCAGATCATTTATTAACAGGTTGAAAAGCAGTGATCCCAATACAGAACCCTGTGCGACTCCACTGGTTACATCTCTCCATTGGGAGAAGTTGCCATTTCTTCAATCCCTCTGTCTTCTGCTCTTTAACCAGTTAGTGATCCATAAGAGGACCCTCCTTTTTTTAATTCCACGACTGCTTAGTTTGCCCAGGAGCCTTTGGTGAAAGACCTTGTCAAAAGCCTTTTGGAAGTCCAAATAAACAGTTTCTACTGGATTGGCTCTGTCTACAGCCTTATTGACACTCTCAAAGAACTCCGATAAGTTAGTGAGAAAAGACTACCCCCTGTGGAAGCCATGCTGATTTGTTTTTTCAACAGGGCTTATTCCTGTATCTGTTTACGGATTCTACCTTTAATAACGCTTTCAAGCAGTTTACCCAGAACAGATTTTAAAGTAACTGGTCTACAATTTCCTGGACACCCTCCACTCTGATTACTTTTCAAAAATTAGTGTTACATTGACCATTCTCCAATCCTCTGGTACAAGGCTGAATTTAAGGACATGTTACATATTTTGGTAAGGTCACAAATTTCATGTTTGAGTTGTTTGAGGACTCTAGGATGGATACCATCTGGACCAGGTGACTTGCTGACAATAAGGTTGTCAGCAGGGTTGTCAATAAGGTTGAGATTGTGAGATAGAAACATCTGGTGGCAAGAATTGTGAACGCTATTCCCATGTGTTTCATAACTTTATTCTACACTGCCACCTCTATTGAAGGTTTTATCCCTAGAGGCTAAAATGAATTACAGAAGAGATAGAGAGTGTATAATTTGTGTATTTCTCTTTTATTTAGCATGTCACAATGCCATTATTTCTTAGATCTGAACAGTTAAATAGCCATATTGCAATTCATTTGATATTAATGAAAGTCCAAAGTAATTAGGAAAACAACTAGATGATTTTGTAGTGATAAGAAAGTACAAGAACACTGTATCATGTAGTGTATCAGTTTCACAGTGCAGAATTATTCATATGTAAATGTATCAAAGCACTTAACATTTCAATTACCAGTGAAGATAGTAATGATTTTGACATCTTTTAATTAGCTGAAATATGCAGTAAGAATTCACTTGTGAAAAAGGCCACAATTTGTACACAATGTTTTATATTGTCCCTTGGGCTAAAATAGCCTGGCAGTTTTCTTGTCCTCATGCACGCTACAGGTGCAATCAAAGAAAGAGGAACTGAAAGAAGTCCCAGATGGCATTTTGTTACCTCTAGAAGAAAGCAGAAATCTTCCTTCTTCTGACTTGAGGCTAACTTCCTGTTGTGTTTCATCTGTCTAGACACTGCCAGTCCTAAAGGACATACGTAAAGTTGAACTATATTCCTTTCCACAACAAGAAGAATAATTGGTGCAAAGGCATAGTTACAGCTGAACCATCAATTCAGATACAGGCTTTGGGTACTATTGCTTTGGCTCTTTGTGTCCATTCTTACGACCAAAATGCAAGAAGGATAATGTGCAGGGTCCTGCACAAGAATGTACTTGGAAAAAAAAATGTGTACATCTGGGGACTGCTTTACATACAGCTGGAGTCCTATAATGCAGTGGAAAAGGGAAAAGAACATGAGTTTGTTTCTGTCTTTCTTCTAATTGCATGCTACAGTAACTTGATTTTGTTATATGATAAAATAAAATAAGATTTACTGTCCAGTATGATACATTTGGGGCAGAAGTATTTAGATTAAGCTTCTACAGTTTTAAATGAAGCTTGATGTAGTCACTAGAGTACTACAGGTATAACAAAGGTATTAATATGCTACTTTTTGATGCAGCATAATATTAAATAGCTTTCTCTAGTGATGACAAGATGGTTCTCAAGAGGCAAAATTTAATATAAAGTTGCTGAACAATTTCAGGATTTGTTAGATATCTTTGTTGAGATTTCTTATTAATGGTTTGCTAGAGATCATTCTGTTAAGGTTACTGCTGTTTCACTACTTTTCACGGGGTAAATATTGAGGGTTATTAGTAACTCCAATATTTAAATTAGCTGAAGCATGTTTCAAAATCTGCAATTCACATTCTAGAGCTTAGAAAAGCAGATACTTACACTGACTTTTTGCAATCAAAGGATCATTATGTCAGGAAAGAACAAATTGTATGGCCTCCACTGATTCCAATTCACATTTTAAATGGACTTCATTAAAAAAAGAAGAAGACGCAAATTTACTATCCATCCATTTTTGGGGTTTAGCCCTCCTGCAGTCCACATTACAGTTTTTGGTTTATACCTGGAGCTGTTTAAAATCCAAATAACTATTTCAAAATAGTAGGATTTCAGTTCTACAAAACAGATGAAATAGGATTTTTCAAGTCAGCTCCAATATCAGGATATATCTGTACTATGTATCTGCCCCGTGTTTTTCATGTCACAGCTTCTCTGTTTTAGATAAAACTGCCTTAGGGCCAATATAGGAATGCTTTACAGGTATGTCTAGTGGCCATGAGCCTTTTACGGTTTGCACTGGTGGTGCAGTCCAAATCTTAAGAGCCTCCTCCCTTCCAAGCTAGGGTTCCAGTCTGGACAGGGGCCTCTATATTCACCATAGAAGGGAAAAAGTGAAAATACACAAAGCTGCTGAAGACACCTTTCAGCTGATGGCTCTTTTAGCCCCAAATGCAGAGTTATTGCACCCGTTCTTCTCTTTTACTCTCATTTAACTGTTCTTTAAATCTATTCTAACCTCATATTATGAAGCCATCACATTTTTCTCTTTCCATGTAGGGATATCTCAGGCTTATAAACCAGAAGAAGAATCTGAGCAGAATGAGGGACTACATTGTTTATATGTTCTGAACAATTCCTGCCCCAAACAGGCAGGCTACCAGTAGGATTTCTTTAAAAGGAGCAAATTTCCTGGAAGTGTTGGGTCTACTTGACAAGAAAGCAGGTGACTATGCTTGGAAACACTAAGTGTACAAGCAAGCTGCCATTGGTTTTGTCTTGATTGGAAGCCCCATAGTTGAACTATGAAAACCATGTTTGTGAGAGCTGACACGGTGCCACTCAGTAGCAGGTTTAGGCTCAAAATATCTATGTATAAAGCATGTTTCACATAGTATATTCCTTGTGTGTACAAGTTTGTGCATGCAGCAATTTTCTCCATGGAAGAAAGTGGAGAGTGGGAAGACCAGTGGCATGGTGTAGCTTGTGACTGAGGACTAAAGGTGACATTACTTGAAGGATCTAGCTAGCAGCCACAGCATTTTTTATTTATGCTGCATAGTAGGCACAGGAGACCAGTCAAGATCAGAACTGTATGGAAGGTTGGGGCCTCTGAGATTGCACAGTAGTGATCCATAAAGGAGATGGGGGGCTTAGTCCAAATCCACTGTGACAGTGATAGCTCATAGTCACAGTGCATACACTCCATGTATGAAACCGTAGGTGAATGTCTGCACGTGTTGTGAGCATGTCTTTCCCCATTCCCCTTTTCAGTGGATCAAGGCAAGAGACTTCTAAATACAGCCTTTTATAGAATTAGGCTGGCTTTGCAACACAGAGTGATTAATAGGAAAGTTGCTAACTAGCAGCAACTATGAAGGTAATGATCCCTCCAACTTGGGGAGCTAGCTCTTGACCATAGGTGGAGTTGATCCTTGCCTGAATCACCCCCCTCCCTTTTCCTCCAAAAGGGCTGGCTCCTCTCTCAGGGAGGTTCATATAGCTTGTGGGTCAGATGGCAGAGTTGCCAGATATCACTTAATTGGCTTGCTTCTTTGACCTGACCATGAACCACTGGGTGACAAACTCGCATCCCCGCCCCCTGACTGTCCATGCGCTATCGCACTTCCCCCAGACCAGTCAATCTGATTCTCACAAGCTGTTCACAAGGCTAATCTCGTGGCTCATTAACCATGGCATTTCGATAACACATTCCAACCCCTCCTCCTTTTCTTCTTGCTCACATTCAGACTCTGATCACTCCGGCTTGGAATGCTGCATTTTGGCAGATGTGGGCCCAATTCCTGCAGAATCCAAGCCATGTACTTCTGAAAGTGTAACATATTCTGTGGAGAAAAATGTGTGGATATGTAGCGATAAGTGAAACATGAAGTATTTATGTGCTTGACACCTCTATTTAATAGGCTGGTGCATTTCATTTTAGTGTAACATGTTTTTGGATGGCTTGCTGTATAAAAATACACTGTAGAGAATGTGACACTCACTCATTTTATTAATGTAAGATCATTTTTGCTAGGTATAATAAGCAACAGTCCATTTCAAGCTGCATATTGAGAAGAAGAAGCAACAATGCTGATGTCTATGGTAATGGGTTGAAATAATTTTAATTATATGGCTGTATAAATTTGAGCTCTAATGGAGAGTGGCCTTGTAGCCATTTTTTAAGAACTTCAAGTATACAAGTATCACATGCACAAAATGCAATACATTCAACAACAAGGCAACAAACAAGTTCAGTTGACCAAGGTTTCTTTTTCTGTTCAGTCTTATCTGGCAAAAATAAAGGACTGGGTCATGACATTTCTCAGAGCTGATTCGCAAATCTGTATTTTCTTTAACTGGGAAAGCAGTGGCAAGCATTAAGCTCTGTTAGGCTTTGGCACCCAGATCCTAACTTCACCTGAGACCCCTCCAGCTTTACCTGCATACTGTATTCCTGCCCTCAGGAATACATGGGCAAATGCTTCTCATGACAGCATTCTCAAGTAACTGTCCACATACACATTAGATGAATATATATGATAAACACAAACAAAGCTGAGCATTCAGTGCCTTATAGAAAGGGGGGAAAAGCCAACAGAATTAGAAGACCTAGCAGATGCTTTCAGATAAGATTTGTGGCTAAAAGGTCAGTTTCCTGAACCAATATGTGTCATTTTGACCAATTAACCTGGAAGAAGAGTATTGGTCAAGTACTGTGTTTTATCCCTGCATGCATATTTTTTCTTCTGATTTTAAAAACCAGATCTATCTTTCGCTATAATGTTTTTGGGGACATGAATAACAAGGCACTACAACTGAGTGCTTTAAAGTAAATTGTAATTAATTGCATGTGCAAATGCATTGACTAAGCTTGGCTTTGCAATTAGATAACTAATTATGTTGAAAATGGCATTCCATGCTTAAATAGATTTTGGGGCCTCCAGCCCACCCAGTTCATTCTTGCTAGGCATTTAAGCATGTGGTTGGTGCTTTGCTGTTTCATATCACTTGATGGATGTTAAAAAACAAATGCATGCCCAATTTAGCATGCACTAGTAATTTCCGCATGGTTTGAAATCTCTGCTTTACTGATAAATCTAAAGAGGGCCTTGCTACTGTAAGATGCTGCCAACTTAATGTCATATAAACATAGGAGTCAGTGTAAGCAGATGTTCTTGCTGCTAGCACCATCAGCTGTATTTGTCATGTCCTCCCATTGACTTGGTCTTAGATGGGGGTTCTGAACTAGAATATCCTAAAAAGATGTCAAGGGATGGGAAAAAGACAGATTAAAAGGGAATCTAAAAACACCGATTTGGGGGAATCATACACAACTGCTCTGCTGCAGGTACTGTGGGTGGGTGAAGCAAAGCACCCCCAGATTATACTTTCATCTCATGTGTCCTCACATTCAAAGGGGCTCCAGGATGAGGCAAATATAGTAAATAGAGGGCTGTTCTGTCTACTGTGTGTGGAAGGGGCTTTTTGCTAGTTTAACAGTAGGTATAATTGCTATTAAGAGTTCACGAAGCCCTAGACAGGCTCTGTCTCACTCTCTTCTTCTCCATCCAAACATTTGTTAATAAATGGATCTGGAGAAAAATGATTGAGAAGGCTTGAGGTCAAGTCTTTTCAATTGCCTAAGTTGTTGAGCTTTTGCTGGTATTTCTCTTCTCTTCTGTAGCACAGTCAATCTACGTGGCACTTTACAGGATTGAGTTATTTTTGTTGCAAGCATATAACATTTTAAAAATTCTAATTAGAAAGCTGATCTTTTGATCACTTTCCAGAATAATATCCATTAGCTTCCATTTGCTTTCTTAAGCAGTTACAATTAGAGAACATTACTGCTGATCAAATTGCTTGTAATCTTCAGTTGTAAACCAGAAAACTAATTCTCATGGGACAACTCAAGAGTAAATGGATCAGAATTATAGCCTTAATAGCAATCTTGTGTAAGTGGTTTGATTTAGAATGCTAGTGTCCTCTTTCTAATATGAAAATAAAAGCAGAGAATCTAAGATGTCAACATTACATTGGATTCTGACAGGTTTGAGCAAAAATCTGCATGTCTAAGAGCACTTTTCCCTGCGAGAAAACTGTTTTAATTCCCACAGATGTTGTTCCTGAGGGTTGGTAGCCCTCTGAAATGGCAAGGAATGCAGCAGAAGAGATAAATTGATGAAAGCAGGGCAGAGGGGTTTAGGTTACTCATGAAAATGTCTCCAGCTTCTACAAAACAACCATGGCATTGTTCTGTTTGCCCCCAATCCTACAGTCCACTTCATTAGATGCATGCAGTATTACCATGAGTTACAAATACATTTTCACTCATGTAAAAAGCAGTGGCACTTTCCTGGCAAAAGATTGCCCGATGGAGGATGAGCATGGATCTCTGATGTTATGGAGGACCTGCTATAAGGGTGTGCCAAATGGCTCTGCTGCTTTATACATTGAACAGGCAGGCCAGACTCTGCTTAAAAGAATAAGACACACAAGTGAGGCTGCAAATATCAAAAACCCATGGGGAAACCTTTCAGCCTCTTAGGACACTTAAGGTATATGAGGTATTTAAGGTGTATGATGAAGCGGTCATTCTTAAGCAAACAAACTTTAGAGACAGATTCCTATTTAAAACAGCATTTCATCAAGCTCTTCCAGCTCTATCTATCGTGGGCTGAGAAGGGATGAAGGGATTTTAAAATTATAATCCCAAATGCATTAATCATCTCACCAATACAGGGATGATTTGTGTTATCACCTTCCAACCGCTTCATATTTGGTCATGGCTCAAAAAGTAATTATTATTGTCTATACTCGATGAATTTCATTTTCCTCCAATCCCATTGTTTACAACCCACCACCATCTCTATTTCTGTATATATACTTGTAACTCAGGATATCACTTTATGTCTCTGATGATGTGAACAGTAGTCTTTGGAAAGATCTGTCATAATAAAGCTGTCAGCCTTAAGGTGCCCAAACTCTCTCCTTATTTTGGCTGCCAGAGACTAGCGTGGCTAATGGGAGTTCAGAGGGGCAGCAGTAGTTAAGCTGAGTGAAGGAAAGAGTGAGCACACTCTCAGCCAAGTCCAGCTCATGCTTGATCCAGCTCAGCCTCACAGCCACATTATCTTAGTACTGGATCTGTCACATTCTTGTAAATATGGTCCAGAATGCTTGGCAGCCCTGAACACCTTATCCATGCTGCTGCTTCTTTTTAACACATATTTTAAATGTATTAGCAAAGCAGCTGTCAGAAGTTGCAAAATAGGAATCAGAACTAAGTAAAAGACTAAAATGAACAAACTAGCCACATGCTCACAAGAAATTAATGTACTGTGTTTTTTTAGCTTTGTTTCCTTAATGTTTATCTCTTTCCTTGCTACAGATTGAAAATTTTGCATGGACAGTTTTGGAACAGATGCCTCCATAAAATTCAGGAAATTTGGACCAGGTTAAATTGGCCAGCATACACAAATACACATGCAAGAAGCAAAATAGAAAACCACCAGTGGTATTGGAAGCTATGCTACTTGGGAAGGTTTAAGGAGGTCTGTGGAAATTGTCAATCTGTGCAGTTAGGAGAAAGGTTGTGGACAAAAGCTAGGTGTGAGCATCCTCACACAGCTAGAAGGATATGAGCCCACAGTTTAATACAGATTATCAGTCTAAGAGGATATGAAGGAAGGGCACCTTGCTTCTAAAGCTGGTACACCCTGTCTAGCTGAGCTCCATCTTCAACATGCCTTCCCTCTGCCCTCACAGCCAGAACAGTGCTTTCTGCATCAGACATGGCTCTGAAGGCCTGAGATCATCTTCAAGGCAGGTGCACAGGGGGTGGGGAGGGAAGATCCTTGAAAGAATCCAGGCGGGGGAAGAAAAAAAGACTACTGAAATTGGCCCTCGGGGTCTTCTTCAGGGGGAGCATGAACTCAGTCCCTGCTTCTGTGCTATTTCTATACTCAGTTGGATGCCCATAACCTAGGATAGTTATGGCCAGCAATGCTGGACAGCGCCCTAAAACTTGAATGCATCTATCATGGGTTCTTTCAGTTAAGAATAGTAGTGTGTTCTCCTTGCTAGCGTGGTTTCCTATAGGGCTATGCCTGTTCTTGCAAATCCTACAAGAGCAATTATGTTCTTACTGCAAAGCAGCATGCCTACCCAGTAAGTCTATCCACGTACTTTTAACAGGCCGATTCCACTTGTGCTGCTCAGTCTTCAGTATCTCACTTCTGTTAGGAGCCAGTGACCTTTTGCACATGTTACCTCATCTTTTGCTACAGTGCATGATATGGCTTCTACTTCAAGCCAGGAAAAAAGTTTATCATTCTGACAATTCTTTTAGCAGGCCAGGTTGCACTTGATGTTGCAGGATTCCATATGATTGCCAGAGATTATTTGGTGTGAAAAGGTTAAAATTCTTAACAACAATGGCCAGGTATGAGGGTCTTAATGATTATCACAAAACAAGCAATAATACTCATTGGTATGGAAGTCAGAACAATAACAATCTCCTGACCCAGTCTTTAATGGGCTTCATTAATATATATGTCTGTCACAGTTTTCAGATCTGGATTTAGAAATCATTGGCTTTAGAATCTGTGCTTTAAGTGGCATTCGTTCTTTTCCTCATGTAAATTATGCAAAGCAGAACACTGAAAACTGATAAATGGTTAAAGAGACTAAACCCTCTTGGGGAAACCTGTTTCCAGACAAACAGTTCCTGTTGTGCCTGATGTGAATTTTCATTTTCCATACAGACTTGGTTTTAGGCCTAGCTGTATCCTTCATTCTAGAACCCCCTGTTCCATGCTGAGGCCATCACATCTGGAGAGAATCAGGACTTTATGGCTGCCATGATATGTCCTAAAATGTTGCTGGCCTAATGCTTTTTATTTTCTCAACAAGACAGAGGGATGGTGATCTGAACATGGAAGAACATCCATCCCCTTAGTATGGTAGGATTCCAGTCTACTGAGGTTTAGACTGTTGGCCACCTGTCCTCTCTGCAAGGATGGGTAAATATCACTCTGGTCTCTCCTTGGAGACTAATGGATTCTAATGTGCTCCTGGGTTGTTCCTTTTGATAATCGGTGGTACTCCTGCCAAAGCCTTGATCATTCTGTGGAATGCAGATATGGCTTGGGCAGTTGCCCTCTCCTTATGTACAGACCCTGGCAAACTGCTTCGTATACACAGTCTCTCAATTTCATTCTCACAGCAGGTTAGGCTGAGAGTCAGTGACTGTCCCCGAGAGTTTCATGGCTGAGCATCATCTAGAACCCAGATCTTCTGAGTCCCAGTCCAGTGGTGTAACCGCTATACCACACTGGCTCTCTACATCCTATTATCAGAGTAGCACTCAAGGTAGAGAACCACATAGCAAGTACCAATGGCTGAAACATTAAATAATATTCATAGCAGCATGGCAGAGAATTAAAACACCAGTCACTTTAATCTGCCAAGGTTAAGCAGAGTTTCTTGTCTTCATCTGGCAGTCGGCACTTATGGGAACCAATGAACCTCCAGTGGGAAGCTTCCAGAACTGGGATATGGCAACCACAGAGGCCTGTTGACATGTTGCTGCTAACCTAGGATCCATCCATGCCAAGGCAGAAAGAGAAGGGCTTCTCTGCCAGATCTTAGGGCATGGGCAGGATTACAGGGGAAGAGTCAGTGTTGTAGGTAGCTTGGTAGATGCTATCCTAGCATGTGTTTGTTACCTGCTTGAATGCGTTATGAATTCATTTCAATGCATAATTTGCTATTACTATTCTTTTTAAATGGAAGCACCCATCTGGGGCTTCCTCTGAGACATTCTTGGCCTCTTGTTCTCTCTGTTTACCTGCATTGCAAAATCTGGATTCATAAAAACCTCCCTCTCTGTCATTTGACTGATGCAAGAGTGATACATGTCAATGTGTCTCCTTGTAATCATCTTCATCAACACTTAAAAATAAACATGCAGCTTACAAAGAATGATTTACACTGCACATTCAACTTTCAGACTCAACATCAGGTTGCTGTGATTGTAGGTTCTATATGTTTAATAAGCTGCTGATAAATAATCTCTTTAAAAATGTTTTCTGCATTTGGATCATGAAGCTTAAAAACAGAACAAATTAGAATTACAGTATAATGTTGCTGAAGTATCTGCAGAAGACAAAGAAAAAATTGTGGTCTTTTATGTTTATTGCATTTCATCATTATTGTTCAACAGCTTTACTTTTTATGCTAGAGCGATTCTTTACTTCACTGTTTTGGATGGGTGTGCGTGTGTATCTGTAGTAGTGAGGATAGTCTTGGTTTTCCTGGCTGATAATGGCTTGATATCCATGTTGTGTTTCTACCCTGGCTCTATCTTCTTTCTTTCAGTTTTGGGGTAGGAGTCACAGTTATTAAATGAAACCAAATGTGCTGTACAGAGGGAGAGAAACAGAATCCCAGTACATGGTTCTGCTTGTCATTTGGAACACTTACATAATGTGCATCCTTGTTGTCTGTGCCTAAGCCTTCAGTTCTACACATTTGGGCTCATATCAGATATCTTTGTAAAGTGGTAGGTCATAGGGATATATGAAACTTTCTTTTTTGTTGCCAAAACATGGGAGTATACTGATTGATGTTCCAAATATGTTCATGAGCATGTATCAAATGAAAATGTTTGCAAATCGCTGGTTGTGTGTTTACATTCAGTTTGTACCACCTTCCTCATTTGATTTTGTGCAAATCCCCCACTTTCTCCTGCAGATTGAATGAGCCCTGCTTTAGTCTGTGGAGGAACACTGCACAGTTAGGACATTTGTAGAGATTTGGGGAAATCTGCTCAAATCTTAATTGTTGTTCAGCTTGTGTCTAGTGAGCCGTGATCACAAATGCGAACAGGAATCAGCAAAAGATGGGCAGTGACCCCATTTCTTCTTCACCCAATCCTAGTAGGGAGTAGAAAGATAAAAGATAAAATGGAATCTTGGTTATTTTTACTCTGGCTCTTCTGCTTAGAGTTACCTTTTATCATTAACTTTTTCAAGCGTATTCCGATAAAACTTCTTTGTTTCTTAAATATATATCCTCTTTTTCCTGCGTTGTCCTCCCATCTTTTTTTTCCTGAACTACAGTTGCAGCACTTAATCATATTGTGTGGAGAGCTGCTGACCATTTTAGTTTGATCAATATGTTAACGTAACTTTGCCATACTTTGTTTTCCCCCAGATATCTGTGACTAAATTTTAGGTTCTACAATTCTTACATCCACAACCTTCATTTCTTTATTTCATTTTTTATCATCTTATCTTGCTTGTTATTCTTGTTGTACAATACAGGTATGTGGTACTCCTTGAGCTAAACCCTCCTGATAGGTGACTTTAGTACTTCCATTTACAAAATTTGCTGCTTCAGAGCCACCTTCCAATTATCCATTTCAGCCTCTGCTAGAAAGGGTAAACATGTTTGTGAGGGGAAAGTCACATAAAAGTCACTATACTGTAATGAATTGTCCTCTAAAGAAACTAAATTGGTTTCTGGCTTCCTCAAGGCATCTCTTGTGGTTGACCAGTTTAGTATTCATGGTAACAACTGATCTTTGAAGGTTATTGAGTCTATCTTAGATTTTATGGGTGTTCAGGCTAATCTACTCCAGATTCTCTTGGTCTCTGCGTGTGTTGCCTCTTACCAAATGGCTGCTTCAGTGGTACAAATTCTGAATCACCAGAGACAATGCAGCCACTGCTCATTCTCCCATCACAAATTACTTGTCCAGGTAGAAAGATCCTGAAATGCTTTTGAAAGGGAATCACACTCAAGGGAAATGGGTTTCAAAGTAGAAATAAGTCTGGGCAAAGTAGAACTCAGAGAGGGCATGAGGAGGACCTCATAGTAATTTCTTGGTTCCAGGTGACTTGAATCATTGAGGACAATGCAAAAAAGCCCGTGCTTGCTAACCATAGAGATTATTATGGCACCACAGGTAAGAAGCTGGTTGCAGATGTAAGAGTAGCTATAGCATATATGCATATATGCACAGATATACTGTCTTATGTAATGTTTTCCAAATGGCTTTTTCTTATACAATCATAGGCATCTTCATCTAGTGTACAGAAATGTTTACACTTATTTAATTCTTCCAGTAAAGTAGGAGTACTGGCAGTTCCCAGGTTACAAATGAATTCTGTTCCTGAGAAAATGGAAATTCAACTTTAAGTCAAATTTGTATGTAAGTTGGATCACATATAAGTGGCTCTCCAATTTGTGGGGGTTAGGTGTTCAGGACCCCCATGAAAGTGAAAAAAATCTCTAACCCCATTGCCCAAGCTCAGCAGCTTTTCCTCTTTGCAGCAATGAAATGCTGGAGGGATTTCTTTCTCTGAATGGATGGGGCAGGAAAGCATGTTTTGGAGCCCTTCCCTCTTCCCTCTGTTGCTTCCCCTCTCTCTATGGTGATGATGATTTTCTGCAGTACTTTTTAATTAACAGGCTTTATGACAGTTACTGTAAGTACAGGCTGTTCGTAACTTGACATTCATAACCTGGGGACTGCCTGTAAGAGATAAGAGATGCTGTTGTCATGTACCACTGCCGCACATCACAAGAGTGCAAAGAGCAGTCATCAGATATTTTTTAAATAAATCTAAATGATAGAATTATAACTTAGCAGTGAGTGAGCTTATGCCTCCCTTTTTTCTGTGTGAGAGTTTCCTATTTGCATAAGGTCAATACAGAACCAGTTTTGACTCACTGTATTGCTAATATTACTAATTCTTAGACTTCTGGGTGTAGTGTGGACACAAGCCCATTGTACTCTTTCAGGTGCCCTTCAATAGCTGGGGCTTTCTTTCTCCTAGAAGACTGTTATCAAACACTTACTCAGCTTTTCTGGTTTCTTTGCATTCTATCACAAGCTTGATCCTTTGCTTTATTCTTTCATTTCAGGATTGACCTGTGCTGAGCCCATAAGAAGTAATAGGCTGCACGCAGGTCAGCCTATAACTTCACTGAGATTTAAATCAGCGTAAATCCAAGTTCTTAAGCCTAACTGAGTAGCAGATCAGGCAATTAATTTCCTTTCTGTTGTAATCAAATATAAAATGGAAGGGCGGAATATCTTGTATTTTATAAGACTCTACATATTTTGCAGGTTCTACATTCTGTGCCATGGACAATAAATTTGACAAGAGCAAGATTTAATATATGAGTGATCTAGTGGACTGGATTTTCAACTATTTTAGCAGACTTTTCTGTTCACTTTTTAAAAAAGAAAGAAGTAAAAAGTGATTGGATCAAGAGAGATGTACATCCATGCATGAGCAGCCAATATCTCTAGTTCGTCCATCAATTCTTTTCCTCATGTACATGGCTCTGGATGGTTATCCCTGGAGAAACTACCATGGGATGCAAAGAAGTACAATAGGAATGGGAGCTAGAGAAGGGCCTAAAATGTATCTAGAAGACTCCATACCCAGATTCATTTTGGTGTTAGACAATAATACACATTTTGTTACATGCTTTGATACTTCGCTTTAATAACTTGCTTGCCCCAAATAAAAATGATAGAATAGTAATAGGGAGTGATTGTTTTCTGTGACATCAGGAAAACTTTGCATTTTCCAGAAAGCACCATTCAACTGAAACATGTTTTATGGGAAAGAAAATTGGTACTGATCTTCAGCTGTCTACCACCACCTGAAGATCCTTTTCTTGCTCAATCATTGGGAGTCCAGATCCCACAAGTTTATACTTGAAGTTGGGATTTATTTATTTATTTATTTATTGCCCTAATGTGCATTACTGTACACTTGCTTGCATTGAACCATATTTTTCATTCTGATGCCTTTTCCCCCATTTTGGAGAGATCTTTTTGGAACTCCTCACAATCCCTTTTCCTTTTAGACATCCTAAACATTTCTGGGTCATCAGTAAAATTGGCCACTTCACTGCTCATTCATGATTCCAAATCATTTATGTGTAAATCAAAAACTCATGGAATGTCACTGTTTATACCATTATATTGGAAGAATTTATCATTTGTTCCTACTGTCTGTATTCTGATCGCCAGTTACTGATTCATCTGCTAAAGACACAATACAAAATGCCCTGGGATTCTTCCCCCCAGAGAATTCTTAAAAGAAGTGTGGCTTTTTCCTGCAGCTCTCTGAAATCTCAGAAAGACCAGAATTATTATGGATGCTTCCTTGGCCACTTGTGTCCCAAGGCTTCACTACCATCCATTTCCCTCCCTTTGCAAACGCTTCCATTTTTTTTCCATCTAAGAACTTACTTACCAGCAGCAATGATGGAGTCATACAAAAGACTGCCCCTTAAGCCTTCATTATATCTGAAAGCCTCTCCAAAAGGAAATTTCCATTACAAGTATACAAATAATTCAAAATCTATGTTTGTCAGGGCTTCTAGGTACTCAATGAGAGTCCAGTAGCCCTGGATGATTACAATTTCCATGATGCTTACATATCCTATAGAGTGTCTCTGTTTTGACAGCTATGAAGATTAGATTGAAAGTGTTATTGAAGGGGATAGCTAATTGGTAGCAATTAAACTAGTTTTTATTTTACTTTTATACTTACGTTTCAATTTTAGCATCTGTTATGAATGACTGTTCCTAATTTTTCGCTATGTCTTTTGTAAATTTTGTAGTAGCCTATGGCTACATGCAATACACTTGACTACAATTCCTAAAGATCCTTGGCATTGGCAACTTCCAGTTGGTACAGATCTTAGGTGCAATGAAACTAAAACAATTAGAACCAAAGCAACACCCAGTTGCTGCTCCTGGAAAGCCAGTCTTGGAGAAAAGGCAGGGGGTAGGATGACTCAGCCTCAGCATTTTTATGAGCCAAGATAAAATTCAATAAATGTTGGCTCAGATCCTTAACAGCATGTCCTTCATTGCATCTGGTTTGTCCTGCAAAGTGAAAGCACCAGACACTGAGAAGCAGCCATACCTCTTAGCATTCCAAGTAATTGTTACAGGGTAATAGAGAACACTCGTAAGTTGTTTCTCTCTGACACATTATATAACAATCTAATAAGGTCTGATGCTGATGTGTCTTCACAGAAGCTCTAATCTGATGACAATTTTAATCGCAATAAAGGTATTGCCCAATACCACTATGGTGGTTATTTCATTAAAAGATTTAAGGCACAACGTTGTGCGTGTTTAGGTGGAAAAAAAGCCCTACAGTCTTGAGCATTTCCAAGAAAGCGAGGCTGGCAGGGGAATGCTAGGAGTTGTAGGGCTTTTTTCTGTCTAAACATGCACAGGATTCCACACCTATAAAGTAATAAAACTATAGAGTTAGACAACGTATTATTAGGCAGCAACAAATGCCGCAGTGATATGAAAAGCCTATTGAAAGAAGTCAACCTTAGCAGTCATTTTCTGGTGTCACAAAGCTTGTTAACAATAATGAAAAACCAGACTCTTTTTATTCAGTTAGTGAAATGATCTACAGGAGCTGCTTTTCATTGTACAAATTTTAAAACCATTTTTGTCTATTAAAAATTATAATAATGATCCTAATTTGGATCTCTTTGTATTTTCTGAGTTCCCGCCAACACGTTTTTGCTTTTATTTCAGTTTTGTTCATAACTGGAACAATGCTGAGACTTCTTTATCTATCCTGCATGCCACACTAATATTGCTGTGTTTATTGTTTGTTCTAGAAAGTGATTCCATGGCAGCATCCAGGGAGCTGCAGGATAATTTGAATTCTTATGTCTGAGGTCAGAAGCAGGGATCTGGCTGACCCCCCTCCCCTTTCCCCACCCTTTGCAGCCAGAGCAGAAAGAACAGGCCTGGTGGCTTTGCTGCAGTCTGGAAATTGGAGAGGGACTAATGGAGGTGGTCCAGGGGCTGGGAGGGGAGGGGTCTGGATCCACCAGGATAGGAGGCATCCTGGCAATGCACTGGCTTCCTTCCCTCCCCCTCCAAAATATCTCAGCTGGACAGGTGAAGATGGCTCCTTTAGCTGAATTGCAAAGTAGGAGGTGTGGGGAGGCAAAACCTCTGAGTCCAAGGGCTTATGAGCATCAAGAGCAAATAAGAGTTCTGCCCTTAAATGTACTTTCTGTCTTTGTTTTCAAGGTTCCCCCTCCACACTGCATTTTGTATTTATTCTTTAAAATGAAAAGTACAGATTGAAAAATAAAAAGGTAGAACATACCTGATATTCATTTGAACTGTGATAAGAAAGTCAGTGGCCAAGCTGTAATTCGGTAGTTATTTTCATAGATGAATCACAGATAACCTTCCAAAGTGCCATGTAAGATAGAATTAAGCTGCCTCATATTGCATTCAGCAGCATTTGATGGTGGCAAGTTATAGTATTACACATATAGTATTTGAAAGATAACATAAATTAGTAGTTAATAACTTGAAGATGGACTATTATGAGAATGATCATTAGTATTTTTCAAGCAGGATCTACTTTAATTCTGGGCCCTGCCATGAAGGCCACCTGGCAGCTAGCCAATCATGTTTTCGTTTCCTCTTAAAGCCATCCCTTGCCATGGCTAATTGGCTGATTGCGCCTGCATTTTGCTCTCCACTCATGCATCTACCTTACAGCTGACAGGTGGCAGGTCTCCCATCTGCCCCACCCCAAACCCTTCTCCAGTAGCCCAGATCACAGCAGGCAGCCCACAACTAAAGTAAACAACAACACACAGGTAGGGAGCCCCTGCGGACAGTTAGCACCCTTGCAAAGAAGGATGGGGTGGGAAGAGAGAGGGGCGGAGGAAGAGAGACAGAGCTGAAAAGCCACAGTTGAAAGGATCTGGTGCTGCCACTGGCCCTGGCATTCATGAGATAGCATATGCCACCCATCCTTCTCCTCTCTTCTTCCAGCATCTCAGCCAGAACCGTCTACAGTGGCTTTGTTGGCCTACCGCCTGAACTAAAGAAAACAAAAAGTAACTACACAGGTTTTAATTTCTCCAATTCAGTTAACTGATATTTGAACATATATAGATATACAGTTATATTTATACACGGAGATGGGTAGAGACCTGTTCTCCCCTGCAGAGGAAGGCAGGACGCGCTCCAAAGGAGCAAAGCTCAGGGAGCCAAGGTTCCATTTGGATGCCAGGAAGCACTTCCTGACAGTCAGGACCCCGAGGGTGTGGAATGGGCTTCCACGAGAGGTCGTTGAGGCCCCATCGGTGCGGGTGTTCAAGGATAGGCTGGACATCCACATGGTGGGCATGTTGTGAGCGGAGCCGGCTGGTGCCGGAGGTCAGACTAGATGGCCTGGGAGGCCCCTTCTGACTCGCTCTGTTTCTATGTTTCTACATGTATATAGTGTGGGTGCATGCATGTATGAAAATTAAAATACACAAACTTCAACGAAGGCAGATCAAATATCTACATATGTACCCACTGCTTTAATGATAATTATTAATTATGTGTACTCCAAATGTTCAGCAACAGAAGTCCCTTCATGCACTCCAGGAGATGGAAAAGAAACACTGTGAAATCTATGAAAAATGTTAATAGAGCATTATATTTAACAAATTATGTACATAAGTAATGAAATTAAGAATTACAGTTTCCATGGCAACCATAACTGTAACTCAATGCATGTGTCTATTAACCTTTAATACCACAAAAATTAACTAAGAAATATGTAAGAAGAAACTACTGCTGTTGCTATAAAATCAGCCATAGCTCTTAATGCTGGGAAAACAAGTTGCACAGCATAATCCTACCTATGTTTGCTCAGAAGTAAGCCCCACTGAGTACGGCTGCATGGGATAATGTGGAAGGACTTGTGTGCGAACATACATGGGAGTGTAATGTTAGCCCTTTGTGTCTAGCTCTTTATCATCCAACCCTCTTTCACAGTTTTGCTTGTTTTTTAATTATTAGACTGCAATTCTATACTCATTTATCCGGGAACAAGCTCCACTGATAGCACTGGAACTTAATTTTAGGCAGACATGTATAAGATTGCACTATTAGGGCTTATTTCATGACAAATAGCTTTTTTGTCATTATAGGATGCTGTATTGTTCTGTAGCATTGTTATATAAACATTTCTTAAAATTCTTATGCTCGCACACAGAATCAAAAATCAGACAATTTTAGAAAGTAGCTAAAATGGAAAGATTTGATTGGAACAACAGTTGGGCTTTGAAAGAAGCTGTCAATCATGTATTGGTCTTTCCTGCTTCTTAAAGAAATCAACTGCATATTTAAAAGGCCTTCCATGTGTGAAACACAGTATGCTTTCCATCTATTTTGATCATAGACCAGATAGGAAGAAAGATGTGGAGAGTGTGACTCTGTTGGTTTTACTGGATCTCTCAGCAGCTTTCCATACCGTCGACCATGATATCCTTCTGGAGCAACTATCTGGTTTGGGTGTGAGGGGCATTGCATTGCAGTGGTTCTGCTCCTGCTTGGATAGTAGGCTCCAGAAGGTGGTGCTTGGGGATACTGCTCTGTCCCTTGGATCCTGCAGTAGGGAGTTCCTCAGCAGTCAGTGTTACCTGTATTATTTAACAACTACATGCTGCTGAGTGAAGTCATCTGGAGTTTTGGAGTGCATCGTCATCAATACACTGATGATACGCTACTCTATCTCTCCTTTTCATCTTCAGCAGGTGAGCCTGGGGATGTGCTGAACCAGTGCCTGGCCACAATAATGGGCTGAATGAGGGTTCAAAACAGAAACTCAGTCCAGACAAGACTGAAATGCTATTAGTGGCTGGTTTTTCTGACTGGATGGAGCGAATTCAATCTGCTATAGATGGGGTTGCACTCCCCTTGAAGGAGCAGGTTTGTATCTTGGGGGTGCTCCCTGAACCATCTATGTCACTTGAGGCTCAGGTGGCTTGGAGAGACTTCTACCAGCTTTGACTGGTGGTTCAACTATGGCCTTGTCTGGACAGATTGCCTGCTATCAGTGAGCCATGCTCTGGTAATCTCTAAACTAGATCACTACAATGCACTCTACCTGACTGTTTGGATGCTGCAGCTTCTACAAAATGCGGCAGGCAGGCTAATAACAGGGATCAGACAATTGGATCACATAACACCAATTCTGGTCCATGTGGACTGGTACCTGTATCCTTCTGAGCCCATGTCAGGGTACTGTTTTTGACCTATAAAGCCCTATATGATTTTGGACCACAATACCTGACAAAATGCCTCTCCCAAACTTTATCTACCAGTTCTGGAGCCTACGTCTGACTGCCCGTTCTGAGGCTCAGGGAAATCAACCCTGACTGCTCATTAGAAGGCCAGATACTGAAGGTGAAACTCAAATAGTTTGGTCACCTAATGAGAAGGAACAACTCCCTGGAGAAGACCCTGATGCTGGGAACGACTGACAGCAAAAGGAGAAGGGGATGGCAAAGGGTGAGGAGGCTAGATGGAGTCACTGGGGCAGTGGATGTGGGCTTGGGTGAACTCTGAGGGAAGGTGGAGGGCAGGAGAGCCTGGAGAAATGTTGTCCATGGGGTCATGATGGGTTGGGCATGACTTTGTGACTAAACAACAACAACAACAACAACAGATTGTCCTCTACTTCAGGGCATTCAAGTAGTCAACTGGGGCCTTCTAGCTGTTAGAAAAGTTGCAATATGATATATTTATTTATATATTATTTATCAGATATATAATTTCAATATTATAATTGATACATAATACAATCCATATATTAATATATAATTAATTTGTTCATTGTGGCTGGCAGAGGGGAAATCAGCCAGTATGCCCTAGACCTGGTGTCTCCAAGAGGTTTGGGACTTCAGCTCTCTTCCACTTCAACCAGTGTGACCCACCAATGCGCAGGAACACTGAGCTGTAGTCCCAAAAGCATGGAGTGCCCCATGCTGCCAGATGGCCTGTGGTGTTTGTGCGTGAGGGGAAGCCTGGAATGGCAACATGGGCTTCTAGGATCGTGGTGTCACAAGGGAAAGAGCACAGTGCTATAGAAATTAAATAAATGTCTCGGCTTCAAATCTTGCAAATAAAACAGAATAAAGATGTGAAGGAAAAATGAAAGAGAAATTCAGAAATTCTTCACATCCAAAATATGAATGTATAATAGCATGTGTATGTGTATGTATAAAACTAAACATTATGGTTAACATTTGGCTGCCAGATAAGATTACATTATTGCAGTGCATAGTTGACTGGAGTATTATGAAAAAAGTGGATACCCTGCATTTGCAGAAAAATCCTGCTCTGACATCAATGATGTTATGTTACATGCACATTGTAATCATATTGCTATATATCAGTACTGTCAAGAAATAGTGTAAGGCTTTGCTTCTTGGATCACTCAGACTCCTGGTTTACTGGGAATGAGAAACCATGTTCTTCCTGCCAGTGGGAGTAGCTAAATAAATAGGAAAGTATCTGTGGTTTAATATTATGTCTTACCAGGATCCCTGCCTTGCACTCTTAACAATCTGGAATCACAAGGCAAGAAAAAATGTGGCTTATGTCTCTGGCTTGTAAAAAGATTAACAAACCAGAGATCCTGGTTCATGAAGAATTCTGGCAGTATTAGTAAATATGTAAAACCTTTCTTGTAAGCATTTTGGTTGTGTCTTAATTATCATCCTACTGGTCATTGTTAAACTTCTGTACATGTACCCACACATGCATGAAAAGCCACTCTTTTTCTCTTTTCACCTTCTGGTGATCCTGCTCTTGAAATGCACACTGCTCCTGAAATTTACACGTGTCTAAAATAGAACAAGGGATGGGTAGTCTACAGGGCTTCCTTTGTTAGTTCTTTAAATTGCATTGGCAAGACTGCTGTGACCCAGATGTTGGAAACTGCATGCCTACAGAAAACAATGAAGAGTAGCCCAAGGTGTGTGTTTCAATAAAGTCATTCAAGCAGAATTGTATTCATCATTTGGTGTTCTGTCTATCATCCAAATGCAAATGCTATCTACATCTCAGCACTTATTGTATTTGCTCATCTTTATTGTTCATATTTCTTCAGAATATCACATGGCAGCCACTGCCATCCAGTGACAACTACTGGGGAATTATAAAGACCACGATCTATCATTTCCTCCCCTCTCCATTTTGGGCTTGGTGCTCTCTTTTTCTGTCTCTCTGTGTTTTCATTCTCAGTTTCTGACATTTCCTGTGGTCCTGCAGTACTGTAGAATACTAATACCAAAAAATCAGACAGTATTTCTGTAAATGTGTTTACAGTATTTCATTTAAAAATATAATTTATATGTAGTTCATTCATTGGGGTTTAAAACTTTAATTATCATCAGGAACATCACTTTTTGAAGGCTAAAAGATTGGCTTTCTTACTTGATTCATCTGCCAGCAAATTATTTAAGAAACTGAACTGCTTGTAACACAACACATGTAATAAATCATACTTATCAGAAAACATAAAGATAAATGCTGGAGGACTCTGTAGTGGCTTGTTTTTGGTTTTTTTAAGAGGTGTCCCTTAAAACTTAGAATCACTCAGCTGGAAGGATTCATTTAGGCTATCAAATTCAAGTCCCAACTCAGTGGAGGAGTTCTGTTTAAACCATCCGCTAGAGATGACTGGCCAATCTTGGCCTGAATGACTCTAGTGACTGGAGTCCACTACCCTCATAAGCAATTGGTTCCATTATCTCATTTCTCTGACAGCAAGAAAGTTCTTCCTGATCTTCAAACAAAATCTGCCGTCGTGTAATTGAAACCCATTATTTTGTGTCTTACCATCATGGGAGATAGAGAATAGCCTTATGCCTTTTATGTGTAACCTGATCACCTTTATTGCCCTTCTCTGAACTTGTTTGAATTTATCTTAATTCCTCTTAAAGACTGGTGGCCAGAACTGTACAGAGTACTTCAGGGGGAGGTCTGACCAGAGCAGAGTACAACTATTACTTCCTGTAATTTAGAAACTATACTTATGTTGATGCAACCTGACATTTCATTTGCCCTCTTTGCGGCCACATCACATCTGTGGGACACAAATCCTTTTTTAAGAGAAGACTGAGCCACAGTTGGAGTTGAGCAGTTCAGCCTTTTCTTTGTGACTTGCTACCATTTTGTCACTTGCCACCATATCTAAGCAGCTGTTCTACCCTTGCTTTTCTCTTCCGTTTACTAAGAGCATAGCTGAAAATGCCCTTTTTGCTATTTTGCATCCCTCACCAACCTCAGTTCATCCCGAGCTTTAGTTTGTAAACCACCCACGGAGCTTTGGCTACAGGTGGTATAGAAATGAAATAATAATATTAATAATAACAATAATAATGATAATAACAATAATTTTTGCTAACATAATTTCTGCAATTCCAGAATACCTGCTAGTGCACTCTCTCCTTCTACCTTCTATGTGTCCTTTCTAATTCTTAGATCATCACCTTCTCTGTAGCTATACAGGCCTTTCCATTTTTTTCATCATTGGCATTATTTCTATTGAGCCTTTAGTATCTCCTTTTATTAGGAACGTCCATTCCTCTTGAACATCTCCTTCTGTTTGGGTTTCCTGCCATGAAATTTTACCTATCTGTCAGAACCTGACTCCCCAATGCTGGGGTTTTGGTTTCAGTAAAGACATTTTTGCAGCCATTGCAGTAATTTGCTTTGTGCCTTTATGATCCCAATATATGTCAGCAATGAACAGGTTACAGTACAGTTTCTTAACAGGGTTCAGTTTCTGATATTCTGATTAAAATTTCAGACATACTCGGATTCAGAATACAGAATAACTCAGAATGAATTCATAGTTCTAACTAAGAAGCAAGACACAAAGAATTTCAGCTTAGAAATTCCAGCAAGCTCCACTGCCTATGGCTGCTGTTTAAATACAGGGGAGTGGCTGCTAAGATCATTATCAGTTGATTGATCCTGGCAAAGAAAACTAGCACCAGATGCCTTCTTCCTGCTTTCTTAAGTTCATGTCACATGTTGGAACGCAGGCTGATCCCTTGTTCCATCTGAAGGAGAAAGTTTTTTCAGCAAGACAAGTCAGGAATGTCCTGGAAAGACCACACTTGGCAGAGTTTGTCTCCCAACAGGTATCAGGGTATTTTCAGTCTCTTGGACAGCAACATCCATATCATCTCCTTGGATGGGTGGTCAGTAGTAAACACCAACTGCAGTATTGTTTTTTTTTTAATCCATCTGCTATTTATTTTAAACTTTATGCTTTCAACAGAGCTATCCTGGTCATTGCTTGGATTTCTGTGCAGCTGTGTGCATTTCTTACATATAGCAAAACCCTCCCCCATGGCTTCTGTTCTTTAAGAAATTATGTCCTTCAGTGTTGATATTCCACTGATGAGAGACATCCTACCAAGCTTCAGCTATAACAGGTTACTTTCTTGAATCAAATGTTCAAGTTCATCCTGTTGATTTCCCATATTTTGTGCATTGGTATAAGGGCATCAGAAGTCATGAACTTAATGTTCCAATGGCTTACCTATACTCTTAATGAAAGGTTTAGCAAGCTTTCTCCTGTTTATCCTCCCAGTTCCTGCTACAATGCATGAGGCCGTATCCCTTAACTAGGTACTTCTGTTTCTGTTTCCTACAGGATACACTGTAAAGGCCTCCTGCTGAAACTAGCCCTTCTTCAGGCAAACACTGGCTCAGGAGCAAACCTGGAAAAACTTTCATTTTGAAAGGGCTTCATTAAACAATCTCCAGTATATTTTTCCCAACAGCAGCTAACCCAGGTTCTTGTAGGAAGACCACAAAGAAGGTGTAAAGCTCACAGCAATCTCTTTCTGCTTTTCCCTCATGCCAGATCCTGGAGTCAAAAGCCAGCGATCAGGACCGTTCATGACCTGACTTCCATTAATTTGTATAAACCAGGCATAGGGACTGTGTGGTCTCACAAATGTTGTTGTATTCTAATTTCTATCAGCCCCAACTAAGATAAGCAATGGTTTGGGGATGATGAGAGTTGTAGCCCCACAGTATTGAGAATGCCACAAGTACCTGATCTATGTCTAAGTCAACTTCAGGAGTGGCTGTCACCACATCTTATGGCACCAGATAGCTGTGACTTATTTATGATTCATGTGCATTTTCCTTTCTGTCTTGTAACCGCTATCAATCAATTTTCCAGGGTGACTCCAAGTTCTCGCCTCATGACAGAAGGAAGCAATTCTCTCTATCCACTTGCTTCACCTTATGCTTACTTCTATAAATCTGTTCATGTGCTCCCCGTACCCTGTGTTTTTTCTTAAATTGAAAAGCCACTTTCCTACAAGAATTAGACTGAGGCACCCTTAAAGCTGAAATGCCACATCTGATCCTCTCCCCCCCCCCCCAGGTAACATGCAAAGTTTTATTGATAACAAGAATGACTTTTAGAGAATTCCAAGGCATCATGAATAAGTCCATCCAATCTCACAAATATGGCCTGTAGTAAAGACAGATAAGTTTAGACCCTAAGCTTAATGGGGAGACAAAAGGGGCATGTGTACTGTTTCAATCGTGAAGCACAGAATGAACATTTTTCTCCTCACACCCCCATCCCATCCATGGACATTTCATGCTTTACAAATGCTTTGTAATTTGGAAATGTTCGAACATCAGCAACAAGATTTTAAAAAAATACTCTGAACTTGGGCAGTTTATTCATGGTACAGGAATAAAATACTGCTTGTTGCAAGAGTTGTTTTTATAAAGAACGTGGAAAATAAATAGTAACAGCTTATGTAATCGTGTGTGTGCATGGCTGTAAAGTGGTTTTATAAACAAGAACAAAGGATGCTGTACTGACCAGCATTGGACTGGCATGCCTGTTCCAACTCATCTATTGTGGCTGAGTCTATATGCCACTGCTCCATCACCTGTTTTTCACTGTGTGTCATTGGGGGAGGTGACAGCTGCAGAATGCTTTGGTTTCGGCCCAAACCTAACCCTAGCTGTTCCACTAAATATGGTCCTGTAGCTACTAAAGCATAATGTATAATTGCTTTAATGCTTTTTAACGGAACTGTACATTTCCATGAGGACAGACTCTAGGAGACAGGAGTTAATATTAGGTAGGTGCTGCATTAACTCTGTGAGCAGTTTGCTGTGTAAAGCTAAAGAGTATGTTGCTATGGAAATGGGCTTCTGTAACAGCACCTCAGTTCTTCTGTTGAAAGATTCTCACTGGCCTCAATAATTCCTAGCAGCAGTTTTTGGGGCACCAGCCCTAGTAACCCCCTCGCCAGTTTGCTGGATATTTCATAATTACAAAAGCAGCCACAATCATCTTCCAGGAGTTGCCTTCCCTAGCTGAAATGGTGCCCACGAGTGCTCACTTGCACAGATAAGCCAGTTGCACTAATGACTGCAACAGCTCAGAGTTCATGAAGCTTCCATGCGTCTGCTCCTTTATTCTGGTATAACTCAGCTACTTTGATTCATAACATGCATCTTTAAGCACAGCTTGCTAAAGTCAAGTGTGAAGGCTACTTGATAAGTCATCTTTACATCTTACTTGATACACAATGAAAGACAGCCAGCCAGCTCTTTTGCTTGATAAAGTCTCTTAAATGGTTTTTCAGTATTGATGTTGCTAGTGTCATTTTCACATCAGCAAAACTGGGCATCAGGAATGTACAACTGAGGATAAACTCAAGTTTAAGCCAGGCAAGATGGAGGTTTTGTTAGACGGTGATTCATCTATCCAGGCAGGTGCCACTCATATCAACTCCATAGTGTAGAGGTGCTCATAGGACCAGCTTTAGCAGTTAAGTCCTGTGGCCTTTGTCAAACAGAACAGCTTTCAACCAGCTGTGACCTCCACTAGATAGTTAGTAACTAGTCTATAGTTGTCCATACTCTGGTAACCTCTGTATTAAACTACTATATGATGTGGGAGCTTGTCATTTCCATTTGGAAATTCCTGTTAGCTCAAAATACTGCCACAAAATTATGGAGTACTCCTTTTAATGCTACTTTTCTGACTCAACCAAAACTGTGTTTGTTTTACTGCTATTTTTAGGTTGTAGTGTTCTGTTACTGTAACTTGCCATAGAAATCTTTATGTCAAAGGGGTACATACAAAAGCAAAAATAAAAATAAAAAAATAGATAAATACTTTGTCATGTCAAGGGAAATGAAGGCAGTTCCTTGCTAGCAATGACTACTTAGGGATAATCAGTCGCTTTTCCTCAGTGGGAGTAAACAGGACATATTTTCCTGAATGAGCGATCTACCTCCAAAGAGCAATCTGAGTTCTGTGCAACCGGGTGCACAGAAAGCAATTTGGTGGTGTGTCTTATTTATTTATTCGTTCGTTCGTTCATTTTTATACCACCCAACTTGTGATTGCACTTTGTGAATTGCCTTGTAAGCCAACTTGGGAGACTCAGTACCTTAAAAATTCAGGATACAAATCTATTAAAATGAGCACGCCCGGCAAGAGAGATTGAACCTAAGGGAATGGGGGCCTGCAAAAGTAAACTGCTCAGGGGAACTGATTCTGATTGACCAGTGCTGATTCTGAACACCAGGACTGTCTGCTTGGGTGTCCATCTGCTTCTCCTGGTCAGAATGCTTGAAAATAGATACTACAAATACAGTAATGTTGTCTAATGCACACTCATAGCTTTCATTGTAAGGCAGGAGACTCTGCAGTGAGACAAATCATGGATTGGCTGCTTGAAATGGGGCAGTGGACCCCTTGTGTTTTTGTTGTAGAAATAACATTCTTGTTTCTCTGAATTTATAGCAGGTGAAGTCCAGGCCAAGTTTTTGTCAAGTACAACTATTTTATCGCGTTGGGAGAATTCCCTGCCTGTCGTTGCCATTGCTTTTGCTGTATAGGAGCCTGTGTTCACTTTCTTCCTCTCTTTTTGGAGGGCCAGGTAAAAAGGACTAGAGGAAATAGAGTATAGGACTTTTGTTGTTTGTTTCTACCCCACCAATTAGGACAAACAGTTTTATTGGATTAAAACAAAAGGAAGGAAGCAGAAAGGCCATTTCTAGAGACAGCTTCCTTCTGTCCTTTTGGTGAGCTCTCGCTGATGCTGAGGCCTGCGAGGTCTTTGAGACAAGGTGTGGAGTGGGGAAATGGCACACATTTTGCATCCATTGTTATATGAGAAGAGAGTATTCCCTGGAAGAGATGAGGAAGGTAGAAATTCCATAAGGTGAGGTGGGGGAGCTGGTTCCCAGCGAGCTTTTCAATCTTAGTCACAAGCTTCACAGTGGAGCCTCTTAGACTGATGTTAGAGCCCAGGCAGGAGTGGGATTAAATCCTATACATTCCCTATTAAATATGATTTAATTTATAAACAAAGATGTGCCCCTCTGTTCCATAGCTTTTTCATCAGCCATGGTATGAAATGAAAAGCTCAGTATGGCCATTGCCATGCTTTCACTGCAGTGAATGGGAGATGTGCCATTGATCCTAATGAAAGCAGGACTGAGTCCGCTATGTGTATTTAAAGGCAGGGAGGGGAACGCTCTTCTAAAACATCATGAATTAATGTAAAATGAACACCTGGTTGGAATAGTAAGATTAAACTGTAAAACCAGGCTGATAGAGAGAAGGCCCTTAGTCTAATGAGTGATCAATTCGCTCAATACTGAGAGGTTCCTAGATGTAAAGGTGGTATTTAGGAAGATAATGCCTTCTTTCTCTTTGCAGCTGATTGAACAGATTTCCTTAAAGATTTCTGGTTTGATGTGTTCTACGGCTTTGTCGGGGGGCATGGGAGCAGTAAAAAATATAATACTGTGAACAAAATAATACAGAAATCAGCTACTGAGCTTGGGGTGGACAGAGGAAACAGTGACATAGTGCAGTGTGAATGCTGTGAGAACAAAGAGCAAAGATCAACTTCATATAGAGTTTGTTGTCTTCCTTTTCCAAAAGGCTAAACTACCCATTAATAATATTCTGTGTTGGGTTGTATCCAAATGATGTTTTTCATGAAGATGCAAAAATGTGAGAAAGAGGGGCAAGTAGTGGTAATGTCCAAACAAAATTAGAATTTTAAGTTATGCAGAATTTCTGAGTAAAGTGCTCTGTATTTCTCTTAAGTTTTCAGGTCAAAAGCGTGCAAATTCAAAGGTTGTTCACCAAATAATAGGTCTGATTTGACAGGATAAAGGTCAAGAGGAAGAAAAAGATTCATGAATACTTATAGCTACTGGGATGTTTTTGACAGAAAATCACAAAAGAGGATTTAAGTGGAGAAGTTGGTATCAAACACTCTGTAGGTGCCAGTATATGCTCTTCTGCTATGGGGTTTCTATGTTTAACCTTTGACAAGGAGAGTTGTTTGTTAATTTGTTTTTTTGAGTACAGTGAAATTTACTTTTAAACCTATTTTCTCAAAAATAACCCAAGCCTTATCACATGAAAGTTGCTGATTAATATATAACAGAATACAGATGGAGACTTTGTGAAAAAAGAAAATAAAATTTAAACAAGTTGTGGCAGAAGGCAGATGTCGTTGGTGCTCTTTGTTCAACTATTTCCAGACAGAAGTTTCCTTCCACTCCCTCAGCAGCCTTTTCTACTGATAAAAACATAGCTCTCTTCAGGATTAACTCAATTTACATTTAAGGAAAGTTTATGAGAATTTGACATGCTGGCATGGGAAAATCCTTAAAAGTGCCATTGTAAAAGCAAGTACTCTAGAATGGAAAAGAATCGGTGGATAGCCAAAAAAGTTAGAAAATCATAGAAAGTCTGATATTCTTTGATACTGCTGAGAATGAGCAGCAAAGCTACTTTGTGATACAATGTGAGTGACTACAATGCGATTACAGAGTCCAGTGGCATATTAATTCCCAACAAATAGATTATGCTACCTTTGGAGATAAGCAAGGAGCTGCTCATGAAGAGAAAAAACCACAAATTCCATTTAACCTTCAGCATGTTTAACTAATAAGCATGTACATTCAGAAATGGATGGCGCCTCCAACCTTGATGCCGTACATGTAATCCCAAGATTGCACAAGAATCCCCATTGCATGGAAGAGCCTAGGTGTAAATAGACCTTTTCAAACCTTTGACTGAACATACAGATGTCAGAGCAGGATGAGACAATAGGAAACTGATTGCCCAGTAATGCCCATTTCCTTTAGAATTTGAATACATACTGGTCCATCAGGACTGAAATGTTTCCTGAAGTTGTGTTCTGTGACTGATTTGCCTCCCTTCCAGTAAAGAAACAGTATCTGGAAAGATGCTCTGAGTACCCTGATAAATTGTTTTTAATAGGAAACTGAAATATCTCTCTCCTACATTGCTCTGTTGGAAAAATAGCAGGCTGACTGCCTTCATTGATGATGCCAATCCATTACTGTGGTGGGCCAGTAACCTTGTGGAAGAACCATAAGAAAGAAGCTTTCTGTCCTCTCCTATTTCCATCTCAATCTGGATTATAGAACGTGAGTGTGGCAATCTGAATGTGTACAGACTACAGCTGCTCCAAATGTTTAGACAGTTGGCTCAAAATTAGAACCAGATGTTGCATACTATGATCTCTCAGTTCTTTGCCTCAGACTAAGTGTCAGGCTTGACAATACCAACATTTCATTAATGACTTTAATTAGAACTGTAAAGAAATCATGGAACTAAACACCTGTGACGTTCATTGTCAGCAAATGTTTACAGATGCCTGTTACTAAAAACTAACATACAGTTGTTTTTTCTACAGCGTTTTCTGCTTCAGTTAAGAACTGAGTATACTAGAAATTACAGAATAGTTTCATATGAGAAAAGTGTTTTCTTTTGTGTAAAATGCAGCTACTTGTCCAGTTTAATGTTTTATAATCCAAATTTTGCCTGAATGCTCAGTAAAAACTTTCAGAGTGTACACAGTTATTTTACACAATTTTAATTGTTCATTTTAATTTGAACATAGGTTTCCCAAACACTGGCCAAATAAGCCTACATTTTGGCTCACGCTTAAACCAACAGTGCCTGAACAAGGCTTATCAATTTATTTTCTGGCAATGAAGTTTGTTATTTTTGGGAGTTCTTAGAAAGGAAATTATGTGATAGATAGCTTTGCTTCCAATGATTATAATTCAAATGTTTTAATATGCATTTGGTACCGTGCTAACATTCAAGCGTCCGAGTGATGGCCCTTGATCACTATGAAGTCATGGACTGTAATATCGCTTCATTAAAATCAATGGGATTTCTAATGTTGTCTTCAATAGCATCAAGGCTGCATCTGTGAAGATCAATGGCACAGTTTCCCAGTGCTTCAGGTTGCGATATCCGATTCCCAACATAAAATATTTATTTTGAAGGCTGTTTTATCATTTATACACCAATTCCCACTGTCACTAATTTTACCCAGCTAAAAACGGTTTATCTGCATGGCCCCTTAATTTTAAATGTATTACTTTTATGTTTAAACCTATGTATCCATGCAGAATTATTTAAACCAAATGGGAATTATCTTAGCAGGAAGGTGCTGTGTTTCAAGAGCAATGCCAATAAGTGATAAGAATTGGAAAAGCCGACTGAGTTTACTTAGATTGTTTTTTATATTTATATCATTTTTCCTGTAAGGAACCCAAAGTGGCTTACAAGGTGAGGGTATAGATGTGGTAAATCAGTGCCTGGCTGCAACATTGAACTGGATGAGGGCTGATAAACTGAAGCGCAATCCAGGCAAGACTGTGATGCTGTTTGTGGGTGGTTCTTCTGATTAGCAGGAGGAACTTCAACCCCCCTATAGGAGCAGATTCATAGCTCCTGGGTTCTTGATCCAACTTTGTCATTTGAGGCTCAGTCTCAATAGCATGGAGAGCCTTCTACCAACTTCAGCTGGTGATCCACCTATACTCCTTTGTGGACAATGAATTAACTAATCTAAACTATAGTAATGTCGAAATTAGATTATTATAACACACTTTATGGGACTGCAGGTGGCACAGTGGTTTAAACCACTGTGCTGCTGGGCTGGTAGATCGAAAGGTCACCGGTTTGAATCTGCACAATGGAGTGAGTTCCCGTTGCTCCATCCCAGCTCCTGCCAACCTTGCAGTTCGAAAGCATGCAAATGCAAGTAGATAAAAAGGTACCACTTCGGTGGGCAGGTAACAGCGTTCCATGCACTTCGGTGTTTAGTCATGCCGGCCACATGACCATGGAGACTGTCTGTGGACAAACGCTGGCTCCCTCAGCTAGGAAACAGAGATGAGCACCGCCCCCTAGAGTCAGGCATGACTGAACTTAATGTCAAGGGGAAACCTTTACCTTTACCTTAATGCACTTTATGTGGAACTGCCCTTGAATAATGTTCAAAAACTGTAGTTTGTACTAAATGCAGCAACTAGATTAATAACCTGGACCTGAAAATCTGAGCATAGCACCAAGTTTGGCCCTCTTATATTGGCTGCTTATATTCTTTTGGGCCCAGTGCAAGCTTCTGGTTTTAACTTACACGGCCCTATACAAGTTAGAATGCGACACTTCTCTCATTCTCGATCTACTGGACACTGTGGATAAGGGATGCATTGAAACTCCATGGAATCTAGCCCTCTAGAGTACATGGAATGGAATTTGTGCAACCAGCAACCTTTCCCCATGCCATGTGTTGCAGCATAAGAAAAGGCTGCTGATTGTGACATGGAAGAGGGATGCTGCTTGTGCAGTTTTCACATAAGGCTCATCCTGGTGAGTGATGTGCAAATGTTGGGTGCACTCATGAGGAACTTGGATGCACAGTTGTGTCAAAGTGGAGCTGATTCTTGGATAGGGGAAATATGAGTTCAAATCCCTTCTAAGACTTGGAACTAGTCACTATCTTTCAGACAAACCTACTTTTGGGGATTATTCTAAGAACAGAAATTATTTATTTTCAAGATGTTTTACCAACTTCCTAGGAAAGATCCTGAAGGCAGCAAACAGATAAGCAGAAATGATATTTTAAACAAAAATAGTTGCAATGTTAGCTGTAAGAAAAAAAATGTCAAAATTGCATAGTACAATACCTTCATTAGGCCAACTGAAGGATTGCATGATCTTTGAATAGGCCGAATAAAGGTATTGCATTATATGGATTTTGGAAAAACGTAGCTGCGATGGATATTTCTTAAATGGAAAAGAGCTGCAAGAAGGCACTGATTTTTTGGAAGGAAACAGCTGGGATGAGAAAATTTAAATCTTACTTCCTTACAAGTAGTGGTCCCATGTCAGATCAGGGACTTATACCACTTACTTTCAAATAAATAATTAAAGAGAAAGTTACATACTATGTAATTAATGCACTAAATTGCTTGACTCAATGAAGCCTATGCTGTATTGTGGTCTACACTGTCAAGAAAATAACCTGAGTATTGTAAAATTTGTAATGGTTGGTTGTCTGAGGTATAGTGATTATATTAAATTCTGCTGTACTCACAGTTGTGAAGAACAATAATGAAATCAGTATGTTAATCAGCAGTGCAAATTGATAATGAAGTGATATGATATTGGTGCTTCTAACAAGCAGAAGACATTTCATAATTTTAGCATGCTAGATGTGGTACTGCCAGTGTGACATTAAAGGTTTAGAAATGAAAGGATCTACACAATAGAGAAATATGCTTTTTGTTAAATTCCTCTTTTTTCTTCTTTACTGAATCTGCAAGCAAATTAGCCTTTTAAATTAGTTTAATCTAAAATGGGAATTGCTGTTCTTTCTTCTATTGAAAATTATAGTTCTCTTGTTTTTCTTTTAAATGGGAACAAAAACCTTGGACTTGTGCTGTCCATAGCACTTTTTCTTCTCACTTGAGTACAGCTTCCTGCTGTTTAGTTCCAAGACACAAAATATGTCTGCACCCACATTTATCCATGTACCATCATTCTTTCGACATGGAGATTCCCCTCTACCCTGGAAAATATGAAATGTAAATGAGGGAGTCCTTCCCTGCAGTAGGTCGAGCTTGTCTACAATGGGGCAATGAAAGATACCCATAAATTCCCTGCAGTTGTCACACCATGACAAAACCCATTTTTCCCCTCAAGTTTGCAAAAACCTGAACATTAGCACTTTCTGGAATTTTTGTTAGTCAACATGTTTGGTCCAGAGTTGTATTTTGACACGTTATTGGAGGTTTGATTCTACATCTTAAGTAGGGTCTGGTGTTTTAATAAATATATTTTTGTTTAGGCTGTGCCCATACAAAGAGGAAAAGAGATGGCTAGAAATAAGATGATGATGGCGACAACGATGATGGAATAGAGAATTAACAGCTGGGCATAAACTGAGAGGAAATCTGATGATTCACTTCTAGGCCTAACTGAAATTGCTTGTTTTAAAGCAATAGATGGCTTGGGATCCAAATACTTGAAAGTATATGCCACCACATATGAGCTGAGTTGTGGAGACTGGCATAAGCATTTTTCTGTCGTTGGGAACAAAAGTGAAATGTAAGGCTACAAAAACATACTGCAGTGGACAGATATTTCAGTGCTCAGAGCAGAAGGAAAGACAGCACACCCATTCAACTATCCCTTGAAGTTATACCGTGTGCAAGTCTGTGTGCACCTGACCGTGTGCTAATACCTTAAGGGGCTTAACAGTAAACTCAGATTATGACTGCCAAAGATTCTTTTAAAAAGGTTGAATGCATTCACGAATGAATTGAACTATCTCACAAGTGTTGGCTCTCATCTGCAGGAGACTTTCTAGTAATAATATTGGAACACTGGTAGTTAATGCAATTGTTGTGTTTTTAATTGAGTTTTAATGCATTTATTTGATCATTGTTTAAGTATTTTATTTATGATTATAAGATACCTCGAGTGCCATTTTTCTTAGTAGAAAGGCAGAGTATTAATCAAATCGAGCAATAAATAACATCTGCAGTAGCACCGTGTAGAAACTTGAATCGTTTCCTAGGTAGCAGTAACAAATGTTTTGAAGAAGAAACTGGAGAGATTCTCCTGGGTTAGGGACTGAATAATTTTTAATCCTGGATTGTGGCCTGAAAACATGAGGAAAAATGAAGCTAAGGAAAGGGGAAGAGTTACAGAATGCAATAGAAAAATAAATAGGAACTTGTAACCTAAAGCAAAGTCACTATATTGGAAGTGTTCCCTCAATTATTTTGGGTGAAACCGGTTTCTAACTACTCCTATAGTTCTTATGGTTCTAAAATGACCTGCATTGACCTTTAACTTTATCATCCCAACTTTCATTAGCTCAGCAGAACTGGCAATTAAGTTTACAATTTTAGTTGCATTTAGGGTTTTATTTCATTTTTTTGCAGACCATTTGTATACAAAACTAATGCCTTTCTATCCATTTTATCATTAAAACTTCTTTGGCGATGATAAAGAGCTAAGCCAAAAAGTTATCTACAAAAGGAATCACCTCTTGCAGCACTCTTGGAAGATCAAATGCATCTGAGTATGTAACAAAAAGTAAAAAGTGTGTGGAGGAGACAAAAGAAAAAGCACACCAAATGTAAGAGTTGTACAAAGGGATAGAGACCAAAAAATATATAATGTATCATGATTTTTTAAATTTAATCTCTAAACTGGGCATAAAATGAAAATCTGAAGATGTGAATAATTTTGCATTTAAATTAAGAATGGTGCTTTCTACACATGTTGCTGAAGAAAAATAGTTCAATATACTAGAAGGGGTATATAGATATGTCAAATCCAGTATGTCATTTTTCCAGTCTTAAACCACTCACCCTAATTGTGCATGATGTTATGATTTTTAAAAAGCCTACATGGAAATATGTCTACATTTTGTGCACATTTCTCATGATATGAACATTTTGATGAGCAATATTGTCCAATTTACAGAATTTGCAAGCAGTTTCCCCTAGTATCATTTATAAAATGTACACTTTGTATTGGACAGCTGCATTGCAAAATTGAGAGTAGTACAAATATTGAAAGACAACCAAGTACTGGTTCACATATTGGTTTGAGAAATGCTGATTAGCAGGCATCACATTAAAAGTGAACTGGATGCATTTCTCCCTATTTCTGCTAGAAGCATAATCCAGGAGCTATGTGATTTATCCTTCAACGGTTCTAAGTTCATCCTGAAGGAGCAGTTCTTTGTTGCAGAAAGATGGGGGCTACCATACCAGGTGAAGAGGATTGAATTCCTTACCAGAGTATATCCACTTGGTGGAACCTGAGTAATTTTAGTTATTGTAGTGCACAGTGCCGTGTGGGACCAGTGTGGTCACTAAACTGATAATTAAGAGCAACAGCCACTGCTGTTCAAGCCACTGCTATGTGACCCAGTTGTAGGTATACCCCACACCTATCACTGATATGGTCTCCTGCTCCCCATAGATTTCCAGGCACATCAGATATTGGCCCATCTTCACCTGCACAGTTTGAGCGGATTGAGATTATTCTGTTCCTGATTTGCAACAGTACTTAGCTGATATGTGGGTTTTGTTGTTATTTGAATTGGCTCTTTTTCAACTATACAGCAATGGCAAAGAAGATAACTTTCGAGAAATTAGGTCCAATGTTATTGAGTTGTTTGCTTTACAAATATGTGAGTGATTATATAGGCTTTCTCACTCTCTTCACTGTCTTTTAACATTTTATTTATTCATATGTATTAACAAATACTGGCTATATAGTCCATTTATTAACTTAGATTACATTGTCATCTAATATTTGTAAAGTCTTGAAGTTGATATTGGGTATATTTTTCTTTCCCTCTTTGAAGCATCTTTTTTATAAGTTTAATATCATTGGGGTGCTGGTGGGGGAAGGCATACTGTTCCCATTTGCCTGAAGCTGGGCAGAAGGCATAATTAGGACTGTGGATTTAGCCCAATTTTCTCAAGTTATGTAGATTATGTGTGGAAATAACTTGCTGCAGACTAGGCATGGGCAGAAAGTAGCTCCCTAGATATTGGACTTCAACTTCCAGCATTCTTTAGTACTAGTTATGCAGATAGTGGCTTCTGGTAATTAAAGCCCGAAAGATCTGGAGATCCACCTTCTGCCCGCTTCTTCTATAGACAATGTATAAGGATAGGTCTAAATTGCTGCCTGGTTGACTGGAAGAATGGATGGGGAGCCCTTGTTTGGTATTGTCTGGGAGATGCCATCTTCTGAGAATGATGTTCTGCATGTTGGTCTTTAACCTGCCCACATTGTAAGACCTCAGTCAAAGCCTATCAGACTCTGTATTCTAGCAGTGAGATTGGCGCTCGCAACCTGGGCTGAGGTCTACATATCATCCTTGGGCTTCAGGTTCGTCACATTTGGTGTTGAGCTTGATGGTAAATGATAATGAACACATACGTATGTGAAGACTGTACAAACATATACTAAAACTAAGATACAGGGGTACCTCAGAGATATTGTGGGTTCAGTTCTGGACTACTGCAAAAAGTCAAATACAGCAATAACCCAGGCCACATACAGTTACAGTCATTTATGGTTACAGTAGTTATACTCTTGGCTGACTGGCACAAGAGGTCTAGCTTTCGGCCAGTCTCAGTATGACACGTGCCTTCCTCCCTAAGCTTAGCCATTTCCCCCCACTTGATTGCTTAGGGGCCATGGTAGCACTATTCCAGTAATTGGCCTAACTTGCATACATATTTGTTGCACTCAGGGAATAGGGAGGCCCGAGTCAAAACACCCAAAAACAAAGATTACAGTACCATGAAACATCACAGATAAACATAACAAATACACAGTACAAGAATTACATTACCAAAACACGAGACAGAGACATAAGTAAGTGACCCCTGTTGGGAAATGGCGCCAATAGACATGTGTGCGCCATGCAAGGTCATGTCCTGGAAGTGCAATGACCGCAAAGCATAATAATGTATATCTGCATTGCTGTACAAATTTAGTTAGATATAGTTACCTTGGTACTCTGCCCTTACTTGTTGGAACACTGAACATTATACATAATGCTATTTCAGTTTATCTGTACAAGAAGCCCTGCAAGTTTGTTTAGGCTGAGAAACAGTGATTCATGGCTGCTCAAAGTGCTTTAATGATGCGAACCCAAGACGTTCCATTCCAATACCGATTCTCCATATCTGTGTGACGCCCAGGTGACTTGTAATCCAAGTGTGCCTTTGTTGTGGCTGCTTCCCCTCCCCTGTATATAGATCAAATGCATCCTTGGTTGGGATCAATTAATTAATTTGTCTCGATTCTCTGGCCCGACTCCTCATAAGACATTTTTTCTTTACTTTTCACCTTGGTTCACTGCCTTAAGACCACTTTTTCTTCAAAGCCTCTGTTGCTGTAATCCATTTCTTTTCACTGATATATCTGTGATCATTTCTTCTGACAATATAAGACTGTTCCCTTTCCCTAAAGCAGGATTTAAAGTATCTTTGTGAAAGTGAAGGTTTCATCTGCACAGGAAACTTCCTGATAGGTTGCCTGACACATTCTCTCCATCCCTTGAGATCACTTAAGCACTATTAATAAATAAAGCAAATATTGACACATAGATTTATCTCCATTACATCAATAATATTGACAAAACAGCTTTCCAAGTGAAGTCTTTAACATTTCTGGAGCATGGTAACTCAACCAATATTTTATAAGAAAAACAAAAGTAATGATTTTATAGAGGGCTAAGTAATTCTCTTAAAGCTAGCTTTAATCAATGGCAGAGCAGAATTAAGAGTGAATGCTATTAAGCCTGAGGCCATCCTAATTTAAGACTGTAGGATTATCAAAGGGAAGGGTGCTTAAAATTAAAAGGATTCAAATAACGAATGTGCCTGCCCAAAGATCTGAATTTGTACCAAACTACTTTGAAGCAAAATAGTTCCAGTAAAATGGAAAACTGTTTGTTTTCCGGGAGCTTGCATGAGACAATTGCAATTTACTAGTCTGCTTTTAGTCCTTTGACAATTTTTTTTCCATACAGTGGATTTTAGTTATCACACTTTGGATCTCATTTTCTCTCTCTTCTCCCCCTCCCTTTGCCCCCTCTCCCTTCTCTTGCCTGTTCAAAGTAAATGGCATATGGAGGAAATGCATGTAGCAGTCAAGAATGAAATGGGAGTGAGGTTTTTCTCACTAGACCATCCCAAACATCCACGCATTCAGCTGATGTTCTCAGTGGTAAGATTTTATGCAAGCAAGATCTAAAAGTGTAACCACAAATCCTGTGTCTTGTTGAGTTTCCAACTGTGCAAAACAAGCACAAAACACACACACGCAGTGGTTCTATTCAGACATTTCACTGAGTGGCCCTGGCTCTCTTTATGTAGTGCCTTCTCTTGTGCTCTCTCTCTTGCGCGCGTGCTCTCTCTCTGATGGATTTCTCTCACTTTTGTTGATGCAGTTTTGTTCACCTGCATAGTGTCATTGAGTCATTCATTCATTGTGTATTTTAACTGTGTTTTAAAATTGCCAGTTGGTGAGGGGTTTTCTTTGGACTGGTTATTATCTTCACAGAGAGCATTATTGGATAGATAATAAAAGTACTTAATAATCATAAAAATGTCCCTTTTTCTCCATAGAAGTGAAGCATGATAGGGAGACATGTGGCTAATGGGGTGAGCTAGCAATCAAAGCTAGTGGACTCCGGGAGATGGTGGAGGACAGAGGAAGGCCTGGAGGAATGTTGTCCATGGGGTTGCGATGGGTCGGGCACGATTTCGCGGCTAACAACAACAAGCAATCAAATAAGAAAAATAAATAAAAGTATCTCCCTTCAACTTACCTTCCACCCTTGGGGTCAAGCTAGATGAGGTGCCGTTCCTGTTAGCAACTTTTTAAGCATAAACTGCCAGTGGGTGGAGGGCACCAACCTGACTGCAGAGAGATAGGAGACTTTAACTTGTATGATCTTGCCCTCCCCAGCTACTAGTGGCATGGGATATTTGGGTACGAAGAAGGCGAAAACAAATGATTGCTGGTCTTCTCTGCATTCTAGCTTACCCATTTTTCTTTGGAGAGTCTGATGGTGACAACAACAGGATAGCATTCAGAAACCTCTTCAAACAGATGCACCTTGAGGAAGTGACCATCTTGCTACCACTATTGTGTTCCTTGCCTGAACTGCCACTGCTGATAGTAATGGCCCAAATGCACTCCCACCATCCTTGTCTTTGGAGAGCATAACACAGAGCTCTTAAGGGATCCCGAGGGATACCTGTGAAGCTCCTCCTCTTCCCATGGACAAGCCCTCCTCATAGCAATGAGCGCAAGGCACAGTACATTAAGTGCACATGGAGGGCTTTCCCCCATGCTTTCCAAAGGAGGAGAGTGTTGCAGCCACGAGCATTGTTGGCGGGGGGTGGCAGTAGATCTGCATCCTCCCTTGCTTATTCTTTCAACTGCAGAGGTGGTGTGAACCATCCCAGACAGACGTTCCCAAACATGGTAGAAAGGGTTTGAATGCACATTCATTGTTTTCTGGGCAGTGAGCAATGTGTGTCTTAACATATGACCTAGAATGTTTTTTATCTCTTGGGCTCTCCCAGCCATGTCACCTTGGCATTGCATAGAAAAACAACAGAATGGGCAGCTGGTAGAGGCTCAGAAGCCCACTTCGGAATGATGTTTTTTTGCTCAGTGTCTGTGTATAAAGGAAAAAGGAGCAACTTGAGCCATAATGAGAAGTTGGCTGAAATTCTTGTACACCTGCTTACTCTGATTACACTATTGTCATCCCAATATGTTTCAGCAAAGTATGGGAAATGGCATATACAGCCTCTAGGGTTTTGAACTTATGAATTTGACTAATTGTACGTACTGTTCCTATTAGTAAATCTGTGATCATATAAGATACTTGTAATTACCATTTATTGCTCTATTTGGCTTCTAATGCAACTGTTAACTGATTATTATCCTAGTAAATTGGAATGCAGCCAAATTAATACTAGGTATTCTGCCTGCTCTAGGGATATGCTGATTTTGTGATCTAGATAGGTCTGTGGATCAAGGAACAGAATGACCTTGTGCACATGTTCATTGGAATACGTGGAGAGAGAACCTGGCTCATGCTCATCCAATGCTTCCTCTATTCATGTGTAGCTTTGGGGCCTACATGTGTACAGTGCATGCATGCTTAATCATGTGCAATCTGTGCTCTTGGTTCTGTGACTGGATTGCTTAGCTGAGCCTCCTTACATGACTTTTTGTATTGCTTTGTTTTGTACGTGTAAACCCTGAAATGCATGTGGCATAGCTATATTGTTAACATTGTAGAACTGCATCTGGTCAGTGCCTGGATGGAAAACTTCTTAGGAACCACAAGTGTATCACTCTGAGTTCCATGACTGGAGAAAGCTGGGCTGCAATTGTATTTAAATGAATTTGATTTAAAAACCCAGTTAAGCTGGTATGATCCCAGTCCTTTCTGCACAGGTTTGATCAAATGTGTATTTGGAAATATATAATATTTGAATAATAACGGGACAGGTGACTGCCTAAGGAACTTACATTTTAAAAGCAGATATAAGGGATACTTTGGAGGAAAGGGAAGAAAATTGAGGCGGGGTAAACATGCCATTATTTTGTTTCCACATACTTCGCTTTAGCTATAGTAGGCTGTTGGGAACAGTTGGTTGCTCAATGGCTCTGCCTTAATGCTAGCAATGGTTGCTGCACTGGCAGTATCCAACAGAGTTGTTCCACCAGTGGAAGGGGGACTACAGACAAAATGGATTTTCCTTACCCCTGCAGCCCTCTGTGTGGCCTGAAATATACTGCAAAAGTTTAGCAAGTAATTTAAGGAGTTGGGGATGCAACGGGGAGGAGAGGATGGGGGCTTCCTTTCATGTAATGTTACCTCCAAGCCATTGTCTCCCAATCTAAGACACAGTACCAGATGTTGTGCTGCAACCCTTCCTGCAGTCCTTGCACCCCAGCCCTATGCATTCGTGATGTAAGATGCTGTCAAATTTGGCCACTCCCCTTGATAGAGTCCTGCCTTCAACAGGCTTGCTAACAATGCTGGAGAAATTTATTAAGTGTTTGGTATCTGCACTTGCATCCATTCTTGCTGGTATAGAACATCCAGCCCTGAAAATTAAATTCTGAAATAGATGGCCATATTTATTGATGGCAAGAAATTGCATGGTCTCTTGTTATCCTTCATCTCTAGTTTTCCTAACTGTCTAATCCAGAGTGTATTAGAAATTGTGAATGCCTTCATCACCAAAGGTATACCTCTGCCAACATGCAATCAGACACAATCTGCTGCTTTGATGATTAGCATCCAGATTCATCCAGGAACTCTGTGGTGATTAAATGGTGCATAGAACTGTACAAACGTTTTCTGTGTTTGGGCAAAAAATAGCTCAGATGTGATCAAAACAGATGTGTATCAAAGAAGCTCAGGACACTGTTTTATTTCCCTTTTTATTTTTCCTTTGATAAATTTTCTTAGCTAAGCTGAGCAGATGTTAAAAGTGACTTTTAATGTTCCCTAGGTAAGCAAAGCAGATGTTAAAAGTGACTTATGAGAACAATGTACTAATACTTGTGTTGACTCACAGTCACTTTGCGCATGTGCAAGACTTGATATGGCCTTGACAATGTAATGGGCCAGACTATCTGTATCAGCTGTGATAACAATCAAAGCCTGGAAAGTCAAGAGTGTGTCTCTTCTAATGCTTTGTAGTTGCATTATTGACCAATATATCAACAATGATTGGTTATATATGTGCTGTGTGAAACCATCTTTTGAGTCAAACATGTTGGGTATCCATTTAAATGCATGCCCCTAGGAGGTGTTATTTATTATCAAATGTGGCCTGTTTCAATAGTTGTTGATGGCGGGGAGCTGGGTTGCCATGGGGCTGTTCACTGAGGAAGGAGGGCTGCTCCCCGTCCCTGGCACCATCTGATATGTCTCTGTGAAGCGCTTCCCAAATACAACTTTCTCAGCCATGTCAAGACTTGGATCTCATGATAGGATTTCAGGGTACACATGTGCAGGGGGATAAGGAAAGCTATTCCACTTGTCCAGCCAGCAGGAGGGAACTGCAATATCACTTACAGAGAAGACTGATCCCCATGTTTATTTACTGATTGATTGATTTAAAACTTTTTTAGACAGTCCCTTACTGTAGTCTTGGGACAGTTTAACAATAGGACAAAATAGAGTAAAACACAGCATCTTAATCAAAATTTTCCAGTCAACAACAAAACCCTATATTAAACCAATCAAGCCTTAAAACATTAGGAAAATAAAAATGGTTTTAGCCTGGTGGTGAAAAGAATAAAGTGATGGTGCCAGGCAATCCTCCCTGGGGAGTGTATTCCACAATCGGGGTGCCACCGCAGAGAAGGCCCCTCTCCAGGTAGTTACCCTCCTAATCTTCTTCCAACCATAGGCCGGGGCATGGACAACAAGGTATATAGAGAGATATTCTTTGAGGTAAGTTGATCTTGAGTTGTATAATCAACCCAATAATCAGCTAGCAGTGCAAATTCTGTTTGCACAGAACCCCAATTCATGGGTTGTTGAACAAACGAATTGGCAGGGCTGCACTGGACTGAGCAAGGACACTGTCTTGCACACAGTCACCACTTCTGCTCTGCATCTGGTTTCTCTAACAACCCAGAAGCACCCCCTTTCTAGGTGGTTTGATGTGGCATCTGCCTGTCTGGGTTGTGGAGCAACAAAGAGCCTAGAGTTTTAACCCACCAAAAATGCTGGGGGAAAACTCTGGGTTGTTTGTTCTAAGTTTGGAAGGAGCATCAAAGGGAATCATTCCACAGGTGTGCAGCACTGTAGAGAAGGACCATCTGGATGTTGCTACCAAGTGGAAACACATAAGCTTTAGCATGGGCCACAGGCTCACCTCTGAAGATTGCAGTGATCTGGAAATTTTGTATAGGGAGAGATATTCTTTGAGGTAACCTGGTACTAAATTGTCCAGGGCTTTGTAATTAACAATTTAAACTAAGTTCACTTGCAGGTTGGCAGTCAGTGTAAAACCTTTAGCACTGGCATAAAGTGTGTGCCAGAAGGCACCCCGCCATTAACGGTCCCAGACAGAGCTCATTGCATAAGAACAGAACAGGAAAGAATTAGAAAAGAATCCCTTAATATTGCACTTAACTTTGCTTTTGTTACTGAACATTTTAGCCTTTACCATTAAGTTTTCAGTGAAGTGATACAATCATTTATATTAACCTGTCGTCCAAATGGCATTGGAAGGTTTTGGGACAGCTGAGGTTTTCTGATCTTTTTTCAAGGTCAAGTCAAGATTAATCATATCTCATTCATTACATCTGATCCCAGTTACTCTTGCTGGCACTCACAGCTGGTCCTAAAAATGGAGATTTCTCTTCTTTTATGGACAGGTGGTTAAAATACCAGACAGAGCTAATTTCTCCATGTCACAAGTAAAATTATCCCATAGAAAATGATAAGCATACATACATCTGTTCACACATAAAAGTATTAAACTGCAGAGACATTCATGAGTTGTACTGGTTTTGCAATTAATTTCTTCAAAGAAATTTTGACATTCTGCAAAATGACAAGACATGTAACTCTATTGATCCCAGTAAGTTCCATTTTGGGTGATGGTGTGTGGGGGAAAATCACCTGTGTTAGTAAAGATCAATCTGTCTTGATCTTTGATCTTGAAAACGTCATGTAGCATGTTATGTTTAAGGTAAAGTAAAGGTAAAGGTTTCCCCTTGACATTAAGTCCAGTGATGCCTGACTCTAGGGGACGGTGCTCATCTCCGTTTCCTAGCCGAGGGAGCCAGCGTTTGTCCATAGACAGTCTCCGTGGTCATGTGGCAGGCATGACTAAACACTGAAGTACACGGAACGCTGTTACCTGCCCACCAAAGTGGTACCTTTTTATCTACTTGCATTTGCATGCTTTCGAATTGCAAGGTTGGCAGGAGCCGGGACGGAGCAATGGGAACTCACCCCGTTGTGCAGATTTGAACAGGCGACCTTTTGATTAACCAGCCTAGCAGCACAGCAGTTTAAACCACTGCACCACCTGCAGTCCCATGTTATGTTTAGCTTATACTAAAAATCATCCATGTTGTACTGGTCTAGTCTGGTATAGCTGGAAATTCTGGCTTTGTAAAAACATGTTCTGTGTGTCAGGAGCCAGGCTTGGGAACATTCACTTCCTTTTCCTCCCCATTTCCATTTTCAGAGCTAATTTACACCCCAAGTCTGTCATCTGAATTGTTTAGGGTTATTTACATTATGGATGTCAACCATGGCTTCCTACTTGAAAATATGGTTTGAAATCTTTCTAGTTTTTCCCAAGCCTTGGCCATGGAAATTAAAATTTATATTTTAATTTATATTATAATTATTTTAATTTATTGATGTGAGCCGCCCCGAGGCTTCGGCGAATGGGGCGGCATAAAAATGTTTTAATAAATAAATAAATAAATGGAGACACCTAGTTAGTGTTAACTGTGGTGTCTAATCAACAATTCTAATCTAAATCATGGTATTCCTGAAATAAGGGAAAGAAGAGATTTTCCTTATAGAAAACGTAAGAAAAAAGTATGAGTTATTAAGACTGTATTCTTTGCAAGAAGCTAATCCTGCTCTATTGGGAGCAGACCAGCCTTATCGGCATCTCTGTTCTCTGTATAAATATCTTTCAGGGGTGGATCTGTACTATTTGTCAGTCTGCAGCTAATAAAAATGTTTGGGTATTGGAGTTCTGGATGGCATGTACTAGAATTCTATTAATTCAATAGTACTTGGACCCAATCAGTACTCGGTGAATGTGCTTGTATGTCTTATTCATGAGGAAGCATCCATCTCTTGGACACTTTTTTGTTTTCTTTAAGATTGCTTCCAAAAGGAGAAGGGGGGAAGGGAAGGGAGAGAGGAAGGAAGGAAAATGAACCTTTTATTTCTCTTGGAGTAAATGGTGTTGTTCTCTAAGTCATGAAGTAAGTACCTGTGAAGTAAAACATGTTGACCTATGCTCCCATTTTCAGAGATCACTTTTAAAACTATCCTCTTACCCCATCTTCAATCTCTACAAGTACTTCCTTGGCTTTGTGCTTGTCTTGCCAGTTGCATACTCCCCTTGGGTTGATATCATTAAATCTGAATTGTCCAAGAGCTCACCTGAGCTTATTATATCAAGGTAAGATCAAAACTCTTTCAAGAGACCATTCTAAACTTTAGATTCAAGGTATCTAACTGCTGTGTAACTTTCTAATTTGCTGCTTTACCAGCTAAGCTTCAAAGTCCCGGAATAGTATCAACAGGACAGAATCATATTCACTCAAATAACAATCGCTTGGGCATTTACCTAACATCATAGCTTTATAATGCGGCTACCTAAGCTGAGCGCCAAAGGATTGAGGCCTTTGAATTGTGGTGCTGGAGGAGACTCCTGCGAGTCCCTTGGACCACAAGGTGATCAAACCGGTCAGTCCTAGAGGAGATCAACCCTGACTGCTCTTTAGAAGACCAGATACTGAAGATGAAACTCAAATACTCTGGTCACCTAATGAGAAAGAAGGACTCCCTGGAGAAGAGCCTAATGCTGGGAACAATAGATGGCAAAAGAAGAAGGGGACGGCAGAGAATGAGGTGGCTAGATGGAGTCACTGAAGCAGTTGGTGTGAGCTTAAGTGGACTCCATGGGATGGTGGAGGGCAAGAAGGCCTGGAGGAATGTTGTCCATGGGGTCGTGATGGGTCAGACACGACTTCGCAACTAACAACAACAACAACAACATATTTGTAGCATGCATTAGAATTATTATTTTATCCATGTATTTATTTTATTTATTTCATTTCTACACCATAGGTTGTAATCTGAATAGCCACATTAACATAACCAGTATTCATTTGTATTGTTTCATTTAAGCTAAATGAATAGTCTCAAGCAGGGTTTTGCTGCTTGTGTTGATTTTTTCAGTGTTCTAGGAAATACCTAGCATTGTTAATAGCACGCAGTTGGGATAGTGGTACAGGGACCAGACTTTTCCCTGCCCCTTGATTCAGATACTGTATAATGTCTTAAGAGCACCTACTTCTCTTACCATTATGAGATATAATACAAGATCCACAACACATCCTCTTAAAATACAGTTCTATATTTCCATTTTTCTTGCAATTTAAACTGGGATAAGATCAATCCCTTGGGTCGTGCTCAGAACCCCTATTCCCTCTACATTACTACAAAAAAGTAAATTGGTACCCCTGCTGATGAAGTTGAATTAGCATGTCAGAGGACTGTACCACTATTCTTAAGTCCATCCATAAGTCAATGTAGAGACATGCATTAATCTGCACTCCTAGTGCATGCAGGTGTTACGTGCACATCTTGCTTCCTTCTTTCTTTTTTAGCAGATCAAAATGAAAAGTGCACAAAATACAGTCTTTTATAAGAGCCTAACAGCTTTTGCTGCGATACAGGATGCCTTCTGTGACAGCTGACAACAAGGTGCAAAATTGTTCAGAGTAACAATCCGTTCCATCTGTGGGAGTAACTTCTGCCCATGTGAAAAGTTGATTCTAAACAGGAGCAGCCCCCTCCTTGGTGCCTTTTCCCAGAGTCTGGACTCCACCTTAAGAGTGATGGGAACTGCTTGTGGGTCAGATGGTGGGAATGTTTGATGTTATGTAATCGGTTGGCCTTTTTGGCCTGGCACCACTTCACAGGATCTAGAAATTCACGCACCCCCATTTCACAGTGTCTCCCCCTGAGCCCAAGATAGTTTGGTTCTCAGTCACTGCCTGAGTAATCTAATTTATTATCTTTAACTTTTCAGTGTCACCTGCCAGCTCTTCCCTTTCTGCCCCATTTATTTCACATTTCAAATCAGAGCTATCATCTAAGAATGCTGCATTGAAGGAAAGCTGAGCCCCATCTCCACATCAAGCTATATTTGCATGCTTACTTGTAGACATGGATGTGCTTGTGTGCTTGCTTTGTCAGTAAGTCTGCATTTTATTTATTTGCAGTATTTTTATCCCACTCTTCATCCCAAAGCATATTTAAGTATACTTTGGCAACAGGGAGAAAGACAGTATTGCGTTAGAGAAGGAAAGCAAGTACTTAAATTACCTGTGGAAAAAGCAGGCTGTGCAAGTTGTGGTGAACAAGCTTTCTCTTAATGTCAGCCAAATTACAATGAAGAGCACAAATATTATTGCTATCTTCAGGGCTATCATTTAAGGCTCATATGCTATATGTCGTTTCTCATAAGAAAGCAACTTTCCTAAGCCTATTTTTTCCACTTGCAGAATGTATGGCTATCATAATTTTCCTGAATTGTTATTTGTGAGGCATTGACACTGGAAATAAAATTGAGCTTTGTGGAAGAGAGTTACTTACAGAAAAGAACTTGACTGCCTGCCTAAAGGTTCTCTTGTACAGCCTAATGCATTACGCAATTCTGCCTCATGTGATTATATCTTTTATTTATTATCTATTTATTTATTTCTTAGATTTATATCCCACCTTTTTTCTTACAAGGATCCGAGGTGAGTCACAGCATTCTCCTCCTGCTGCTCTCAATCTTATCCCCACAACAACAACCCTGGGAGGTAGGTTGAGCTGAGAATCTGTGACTGGCCCAAAGTCAGCCAGTTGGGTCTATGGCTAAGCGGGGACTAGAACCCAGATCCCCTGAATCCCAGTCTCATGCTGTCAACTACTAAACCTCACTGAGTAATTGTTTTCTTTTGACATCTGTCTTCACAGAATGCTTAGCTAGTGCACATGCAAAAGGTGTCTTGATGTATTTAGAAAGACTGCACTGTTGGACATCTGGTACCATAGGTTTCTTTATACTTAGCTCTTGGTGAACTGGTAAACCTGTGCTTGAATCCTACCATTTCATGCTGCTTCTGCTGGTGCCTCTGTGTGTACATGTGCATCTGTGTGTGCACGCCCACCCTCCCTTACACAGTGCCAGCTCTAGCTTTTGTGGGGTCCCTTGGTTGGGCAAGGCACCTTCAATGGACCCCTCACTGAGTTGACCATCTCACCACCATTGTCACCAGCTGCTGTTGCTGGTTTTTATTCATTGCTTGATTGACAGGCAGAGATCCAGCGAGCAATAAATTTGTGAGGTGTGGCATCTCCTGCCCCCTTCTTTCTTAGGACTACCATTCTGTAGGCTAGAGGAAGCGGCGGGTGAACTGGCAGGTTGCAACGGTGAAGAGCAGAAGGAATTCCAGGGACCCTAGTCAGTGGATCCTGGTTGGAGTCTGGACCCATGGCAGGTGCCTGGCTGTGTATACCTTTGCCACCCGCCCAGCACACATGCTTGGAAATGAGTGGCAGTTTTTGCAAGAACAGCTCAAAAGGGCCCAATAACTAACTCAACTGGCATGAAATACATATTGCTAAGACGAAGTATAAAAGGTTATTGGAAAGGAATTCTTTCAGTAGTGGGACTACCATTGTAGAATAGAACTAGCTTTCCTAGGTCATATGACCAATCCATTCTTGAGTGTTACCCATAGAAGTGGCCTTACAAGCTACTTCATTGGGCTGCAAGGGTCATGTACAAGGCCAGCAACAAGGCTAGCTAAAGAATTCTGGAAGTTGTTGGATTTTTTTTCTGTATAAACATGCACAACATTTCACTCTTAACATCTTTCTTTGATTTATATTTAACACTCTGAAAAATGTTTAGCATATTTCTTTGAGTTGTACTTATACAATTGTGTCTATTTTATTGTTCCATATAATAAGCTGATGTTTTTAACGCACTGTCACTTGGCCAGAAATGTTCAAGAAAGGAATAAATCAGTAACACCTTCAAATTGCTCTGCTGCTTTCAAAAGGCAAAGGACTTTCTTCTATCCTGCCTCCTCCATGAAATGATGAGTAAACTAGGCAACATACAAGCTAAATACATAATTTTCATTTGTCCTGTCTTTATGCAGCAAGAATTAAACACAAGATAGATTCTATAAAAATCCTATTTAGCAATGAGATGCAAACATCAAAATAAAGTAGTATTTATTTTGTCATTTCCTAGTTACATTAATGGCAAGTTCCAAACATAAACTCATGCCAAAGCAAATTAGATCATCTATTATTTAATTTTGTTGTTGTTTTTGCTTTAATTTTCAAGGTAATTTTAGTACTGGCTTACTTTGCAACAAAATCAGTGAATCATTTGTTCATGCAAACTGAGCAGCAGTCTTTAGAAACCCACATTCAGTTAACGATTGCAGCCTGCCTTTAATTATTGTCATGAAGAATGCTTCTGGCTTTACTCGAAAGAAGAAACTGGAAAGAAGATACTGGCATCTTCTGAGCACCTCTCACTTGCTTTGTTAACAGCAGCATAGGTTCTTCTCCAATGAAAATCAATCAGTGACTTGTTGACATTGCTGCTTCCTTGCCCAGTCAAGGCAAAATTGAATAGCCATCATTTGAAGTCAAAAGAATTTTGCCTAGCTCTCACTGAGAAAGGAAGTCAGCACCTGAGTTGTACTAATTCAGACTGCAGTTGGAGGCTTCCATGACTGCAGGCTTCTCTATATGTAAGAAAATAAAAGTCTGTCCACATTAAAAACAATATCTAGTTTTTTGAGAAGAAGGCTATGCTGCACTCCACCTTCCAGGAACCTTCAGTTCCTAGGTCAGTAAGAAGTTTGGGCAAGAACCGAGTAGGCAGCTTTGGGCCAGGTTTGTGCCTATTTTAAATTATCTCTAGAATGAGTTATGATTTACCCATACCAGACTCATATGGAATTGTGTTATCATAAGATTGGAACACCATATAGTTCAATGTATAAACATTCTGAATTGGGAGAAAAGGGATAAAAGGATGGCATGGCAGTCACAACTTGAATTTTGTTTCTACTCATAAATAGGATTTGCACCCTTCCCTACCTACTGCTATATTTATATCTGGTCAGTGGATAAGCAGACAAGCATCCCCTGTGGCTGTAGAAGATTGCAAGAAGTAGCCTAAATCCGGTAACCATGGAGGCAAATCGATGCATGGCTTCCCTTGGAAGGCATGGAACCATGCTCTCTCCTGCTTTCCTGCTTCTCTTTGCACTGAAAAGGCAAAAGACAATCTGAAGCATCTAATGTAATTTGATTTTCAGAAACGCAGCACTGAGAAGTCATGCTACTTCAGTCATAATGATCTGAATAACAGTTTATGTGTGCAGTGGAGGACCTTAGAATGCATTCATGCTTTTAAGAATGTATGTAAAACTTTTGTTGTTGTTTTTGCCCATATCTATTAAATTAAATTATGTCTGACATTTCTGGCATATGGTGGAAAGCAAGCTCATTCAATACAATAAATCATTTCTGTACTACAGAAACTGCTCATGGGTAAAGCAACAGGTGCACTTGTTCAGAGTCCCATGACATCCTCTGGGCCTGTTTTTCTACTGTGCTTTATCAGGCATCCAATTCAAGAATGAAAGACAAATGATCCATGGGTGGCCTTCAAGCATCCAAGCTCATGTCTGCCTGCTACTTCCCATCGACCAATGGTGTCCTTCAGGAAACCTTACCCATATGGTCCCCAGAGCCAATGTCCCACTCAGCTCATCCAAATAATCATCACGTCACCTCCTGCAGTCACTTCTGCTGAATTTTCTTCAGTCTCTTCACTTCTGGATTGTCTACTATCAAACATCTTCTCTTTCCATCTACAGGATCCTAAAATGATCTCTTGTTTACTAAGGAATTGGAGTCTTTACTTCCATTATGCCCAGAGTGAGAGAAGGAAAGGAGAGAGAAACATATACACGCTCAACAGGTTACAGCATTTTGGATTAACAACAAATGCTGTATTTTTAATTATCACATCATCATCATCTTCACCACCATTATCCTCCTCTCCCTCCTCTTTGTAACACATTCTCCACAATAACGTCTCTCACAGGAATTTCAACCTTCTCAGCTCTCTAAGAAATCTAAATATACTTTCAGCTTGATAGTAAACAAAAGGTAGCTGGATCACCATAGAGGCGGCCACTGTTCTCATATCTTGACTTATTATTGTTTGGGCTTGCCAAAACCAAACCTGCCCATCCACTGTGAGGATTAATGAGCTGCTCCTTGACTCCTTCTCCTTCCAGTCCTGATCAGTTTTTTATGTCTTTCCCTCCTTGATTTCAGCAAATTTAGCTGCCTACCACTGGTAGCTTCAATTGAAACAACAAGGCTAGCCAACATTTTCCCTCATGCCCAGATTCTCACAATCATCATCGTTTTCTTTACATGAATATCCCATCACTCCTCCGAACAGAAGAGTGGCATACCTAGTTTTTTATTATTCTATTATTCTATTCTATTCTATTCTATTCTCACAATAATCCTGTAAAGTTGGGTAAGAGACGGTGACTGCCCAATGTCACTCAGTGAACTTCATGACTGGATTTGTACCTAGCTCTCTGAGTCCTAGCACAGTGTTATAACCACTACAGAACACCAGCTCTTGAATTTCTAGAGCTGGTGGTGCCTGATTGCAGATGAACAATCAACCTGGCTGATATGCTATCAGGTGCAAGTCAGGGACTGAAAGTCTCTGAATGCTAGCTCATCCACAACCTAAGAAAAACAGGTCTATACTTATCATATTTTAAGCAATCTAACAATCTAACAGATTCAGGCTGGACAACAGGAAAAGCTTCCTCACTGTTAGAGCAATACAATAGTGGAAGCGGCTGCCTAGAGAGGGCTTTCCCACACTAGAGACATTCAAAAAGAAACTGGGCAGCCATCTGACTGGGATGGTATAATACGGTGTCCTGCAACAGCAGAGGTTGGACTCAATGGCCTTCATGGCCCCTTTCACCTCTACTATTCTATGATTCATTCAAAACTATGACATGGATCAGAAACATTTTCCTAAAAACTGAGCTGAGCAACACACTGGACATCAAGTCTATCTGTGAACCATCACTTTTTGACCCTACTGGGCAAACACCACTGTGTGATCTCAGCAAAATGTGGCAGCACAAACACATGCAGATCTTAGCCATATATTACATTTATCCCCACTTTTCTCAGGGCAAAGTCCTGCTGCAACCCCTTCTCTGAGCCCTCTCAAATTCCTCTCTGCTTTGTCACTGTAAGTATTGGGGGAAGCACCATAGGAAGAACATGAATAAAATGGAAGCAAATTCAGCTCTCACATGGATTGGAGCATAATGTGCTGGTGATAGTAACATGGGGGGAATTTTTAATATATATTAGATAATTTTTCTTGCCTGTGCCAAATGGGATTAAATTTTGTTGAGGATTTATGTTTTATTAACACGTAATTCATAGAGGAAGAGTGGTGATCTGATAGGATATTTGGAAAAAACAGTGAAATTAAGGCAAAATATAGGGCCCATGTTTGTACTATATATTTGTAATGCATGTAATTAGTGATGCTGCAAATATCTGTGATTATTTTCTGCTTCTGGTAAGAAAATGGACTGTTGCACAGATGTGCCTGAAAAGGCAGCAAACCTGGCATGGTGCTGATGCAGATTCATACCACCCCATCCATCAGCAAGTATGATGCTTTTCAGATGAAGTCCCTGATCACAAGGAAACTACACCCTAAATGGATAGTGGAGAAGCAAGGGTGAGAAGAGGCTAGGGTTGGAAGAGCTTAAAGCTTGGTTATGGTTGAGAAGAAATAGGAAGAGGACTGGCCAAAAGCCACATGGGGAAGCAGGCTTTTGAGGAGTGATATGAAGGAAGCAGGATGTGCACAGTCAATTGCATGTGCAGTGAGAACAAGAAAGAAGAAGTCCAGTCATTTGACGAACCAGGTAGGGGCGATAAGATTGGAGGAGTAGAAGTCATAGGTGCAGAGAAGATAAGACAGAGTGAAAGATAGGATGGGGCATGTCTGTAGCTTAGGAAGGAAGGACAGGGATATTTTCACCTTGTGCTGAAACAGCTGTGGAAAGCTAGTGACTACAACTGCTGTAGTTGTAGTCATTGTTGCTGCTGTTGTACAGTCCTGAGCATGCCGCACGTTTCCCTTTCCAGCTGATCAAAAGGCTTTTGAGATGCAGTTCTTTGTTTGAGCAAGAGGGCTTTCAGATAAAGGATGCTAGATAAAAGGGTTATCCTTAAAGTAATTTCAATCAGTCACCCATGAGAGAGGTGTGTAGGAGCTGCTCTTGCCCGCATGAAGCCTGTATTCTAAATGAAAGATCCCCTCTTGCCTTGCTTTCCCAACAGTCTTGACTCCACCCTCAGGGAGGTTTTTACCAGAAACAGGGCAGAATGTAGAAAAGCCAGATGTTACTTAATTGGCCCATTTGCTTGACTTGGCACTGGCTCATTGGATTAATGAATTCATAACCCTCCTCCTCAGACCCTCCCTATTCTATAGATCCTCACTCGAAACCCAAGTGGTTTGATTCTCAGCAGCTGTCTGATGAATCTCACTTGTGAGCCTTGACATGTTTGTGCCACATTCTAACCCCTCTCTTTCTCCATCTGGTTCATATTCAACTGAGCTTTTTAACTAGGAATGTGGTGCTTGAGAGAAACAGGCATAGGAGATGTTTATGGTGCATGATACATAGTTAAGCTAATTTTCAGGGGTAATATGTGTTGATATAAACACCAGTGACATGGATTGCATAGTGTCACCTCTCATTTATTTATTTATTGCATCTGAATACCCCCATATTGATCCCAGAGAGGGGACTCATCTTCCATTTGGATTCGTATATAGGTTCTTGATGAGCGGGATGACCAGAATGTTTGGAAAATAAAAGCTCAGGTTTCAATAGTCCTCTGGTCACAGAAACTGTTATGTAGAATAGTAACATTTGCTTAATGGATCTGGGAATATTTATGCTAACACCAAACTTGCATGCCGAGTTGTGATGGCTATGTAGCTAAAGCAAAGATATTACAAAACAAAAGGAAGAGCGATCAACATGTTCAAGGAAATCTGAACATTTGCCAAAGTAGAAGAAAGTATATTTAGGGAGAAAAGTACATGTGTATAAGGAAATGTATCAAACCAAAGGAAACAAACAAAAAACTCAGAAATACTTAAAATGTTCAGCAAACAGGGCATGCTAGTGGCAGAGGAAGGGAAATGAATACTTGGGATGGGAGGAAGAGGAATGGAATGGTACCTGGAAAAAGGCATGCCTGGCTGGCACACTGAACAGAAGCTGCAACACTCTGTTGCAGGTTTTTGAATTACTAAATTTCAAATGCAAAAGGAAAGAGAACTTTGAATTGTGCAGTTACTCTCACGTCTCTGTGAATTACAAAGCAATTTCCAGTGTGTGGAGAAAAAGTACACTGTCTTCAGATCAATGACTTCTACCTGTTCTGCTATATTAAAATGTATGTGGGTACAGTGGCACTGAGAGCATAATTTTAAATACTGGAGTGACTGCACAGAGCATGGAAATCCCACTTAAAGGCTTTGAGTAATATGTTTGCTTTGATCATGCTAATAACCATTTTATAACTTGTACAATGCCTAATACGACAAACTAGAAACAAGAGAAGGTTCTTAGCTCTTAGAGGCTGAATATTTCATGGAAAAAATGGTGTTGCATAGTATTTTATGCAAGATACTAAAAAGAACAGGACAACTGCTTCTAGACTTTAAACTTTTATCCATAGTTCCTTCTGAGAATACTTAATAAAAAAATTGTTATTACATCTGGGATGTTTTGATAAGCACAGCCACTTTAGCTTAAGGGAAGTTTAGCAGTTTGTCACATTTATAAAAGGAATGTATCATAAGTAGAACTGCAAGCCTTTGCCATATTTTTAATGATATTTGAGGTTTAATATAGCTTTGTGTGTCATTAAATGTGATAACAGATATGTAAATGTGTCTTTTTCCCTGTCCCACAAGCCATAAACTTGTATCTAGTTCCAGTAGCAGATTGAATCATAATAATCCTGGCTAACTACAAATATTTCCAGGGTACAACCTAGGCTTTCTTGAGAAACCCTCCTGCATTACGCTACTGTCTTCTCGACTTCCTTCAGCATTCCCCACCTCCAGTTTCCTTGAGGTTATTCACTGGTGCATGATCCCCCAGGTTGCTCTAATATCTAAGTTGCCCATAGCCTGATCCTGCTTGGACAGAGTTTTGGGGAACTGTCTGATATTGTATTCTGTATTTACAGGAATCAGAGAAATGATCTGCTCATCCTAAGTGTGTTTTTTTCATTTTTCATTTCTACATTGGCTAATTTTCTGCATTATGAAGGCTTGAATGGGGATGGCATTGTCTTTCTTTCTTTAATAACTTTCTCTTCAGCTACATTTAGTTACTGCTACAAAAGCATAGTTTTTCTTCGTATGGTTCCTTTCTTTTGCTTCCTAAGAACTGGTAAAATACGACTCTTCAACAAAGGATACAAAAGGGAATACTTTGTGTGTGCGCATATGTATGTGCACGTGCACCTTCAACTGTTTCAGAGACCCTTTTATTATACGCTGTGACTTCCTGTTTCACAGAAAAATGAAATCTACTCGGGTAACCCAAAGTGCCAGGTGTTCTTCCCACACTGGCTAACACCACTTTGTGCATTTGCAGCTCTCCCCGCCCCTCCCATCCCTGGACACACACACTCCCCAAATCAGAACAGCTGCACTTGTATTAACTCCCATAGTATTACAGTGTATGCCATCGGCTCCTGCTCTTCCTTCTCTGGGAACAAAATGTACATATCGCAATTTCAAATTTGTCTCATGCAGAATCAGTCCCTGCAGCGCCGGAATGATTCCCTCTGTCACGCTGGGGCTTTGGTTCAGAACAAGCTAGCAGCAGAATGGCCCCTCTTGAACTGCTTGCATCAATTGTTGTGTGCCTGCCTTCTTGCCTATAGGCTCCAAGCCATCAGACAGATTATTTGCATAGCAGATCTTTATTTGCGCTTTGCAGCTACAAGATAAGCATCCCACCACCTAGGGGCTAGATGGAGTCACTGGGGCAGTGGGTGTGGGCTTGGGTGGATTCCGAGAGATGGTGGAGGAAAGGAGAGCCTGGAGGAATTTTGTCCGTGGGGTCATGATGGGTCGGGCACAACGTTGTGATTAAAACACAAAACAAAACAACCCAAATAAACTCAGTACCTCTTCTAGTTGGTTGGCTATGTCCTTGATTCTAAATTGCCTTCGTACTAAACTGGGGATCTTCCTCTTAGTTAGCACTATTATTTAAGGTTTCACGTCAAAGACTTCTAAACAGAGGTGCCAATTTAGCTTCCTGTTTCATAAGCCTTTGTCTTGCAAGGTCTGAGAGGCCCCTGGGTTAGGCTGAGTTGAGCATCAAAGGTATGCTTTGATGGAAGCATACCTTGCTGCATTGATGTCCAACCAAAGCAATCTGTTCTCCCTCCCTACCCCACTGAGGATGAGGGCAAACCTGTTCTTCCATCACTTAGAGGAAGAGAGCTTTTAATTGGCTAAGGCTATGTGCAAACTGGCCTGAAAAAAAAGAAAGACTGGTGCATAATATGTATAAAGAGAGAGAGAGTAAAAAGTGATCAGTATTCATTTTAAGCTAGGAATAAAGTCTACTTTGGTTTTGCCATAAATAGTATGCTTATATTGTCTTTAGGACCATAGGCTACAAAAAGAAGTATGTGAAAATTCCACATGGCCATATATGGGTAGAAGGAGATCATCGCGGACATAGCTTTGACAGTAATGCGTTTGGTCCGGTAAGTTGTTCATTTCCATGTGTATGCAATGATAATCATATATGAGATAGTATGTATGCATTTAAAAGGAGTGGGGATTTTATCCCTGTAAGATTATTCAGATGGAAAATTCAGTAAGGGCGCATTCTCCCATTGTAGTGTTCCAGAGTGTGTAACAGGAAAGAAACTTTAAGGTTGCTTGTGGATCCATATAGTGCAATGAAAAGCATATCTACTCAAAAACCCATTGAATTCAGTGGGACGTATTCCCAAACAAGGGTATGTAAGGATTGCAGCCTTAAAACACCAATCCTTTCTCCTATTCTAGGTGCTTGTTCTAAGCACACTTGTATTCAACATGTAACTTTCTGTCATTTTGAGATTATTGTTGTCTTGGGAGGTTACTGTCTTTGAGTACTATCATTATGACTTGACAATTATTGAGTACCTATGGCAGGCCCTGAGCCATTTAGGACACAGAGAGGCCCAGAGGATTGTATAATCTCTGTTAGACTGACCTGTCTGAGTCAGAGAGAAGAAATGGCAATGATAGGTAGGCAATGAGAGTAGAAATATTGCAAGATTGTGGGAAGGGAATGTTTGATGGCACTTCAGGGAAGGCTTTTGAAGAGACGAAGATCTTGAGGAGACTTGTAGATAGTGATGGCTATTTGACCCCTGTAGATCTCTTGTTTTTGTGATCCATGGAAGGTTGGTAGCCAGATGAATATAAATGGCAAGGATAAACAGAAGGCTCAGAATGACAAAAGTCATGGAGTGGGAAGTGGAGGTGACAGGAGATTATATTAGAAGTACAAGGGGTACTGCATGCATCAGTTGCTCAGGAGCTTGGATGAATGGAGGTCTTGCACCCATCTTGCTTGAGGGATCCTGTGGGCAGCTGGTTTATCACCATGTGTCCAGAGTGTTTAACTGGTTGGATCTTTGGTCTCATCTGGCATGGGCTTTCTTAGGTTCCTATGAGGGATGCAGACAATGCTATCTAATGTTGTGGTAATGCACACGTGCATAGGTATCATCAATTGCTCATAAGCAAACATTGGAACATGGTCTGTGAAAAGGCACTGTGTTTGATATAGTATGAGAGTTCTGCCAGTGATGTGCGATGGCTGGTTCACACATGCCACTCGTCACTGGATGACTGCAGTAATGGATTGATGAACATATAGGGAGAGATTAACAGATGGGGTAGAGAAGAAGAGAGGTCTATAAAAGAGACTGAGGACCTTGAACTTGAGAGGAAGAGCAACAAGAGCCAAGGCAAGGATGAAAGAAGAGGATTTCATCATAGTTGTGGGAAGGAAGGCACCAAACTGTAGCAGTAGTTCTTTCATATTGTAACCCTCCATACAACCTTTTTTATTTTCCTGACATTTTAATATTTAACTGGTTTTATCTTTGATTTTATCATTAATGGTTGAATGCAGTTTGTTGGTATGGTTTTTTGGGGGGGATTTTTGTTTTGGTAAGCCTTGTTGAGACTGGTATTGGGCGGCATACAAAAACTTTAAATAAATAAATACAAGTGTGATAACAAAAAATGAATTTAGGTAGAAATACTTGCTGTAATAGGTAGAACAATTAATGAAAGATATGGTAACTGTTAGTGTTAATTCACACATTTCATTTGCATAAACTGTGAGTGTGGTTTCAGTATAAATAGAGGACCCAGTGTTTTCTGGGTATCCCATTCTTGTAAAGTAGTTGTCCATATTAAAAGAAGAAGAAAAAGATAAGATGGAGTAAGATAAGATAGAAAAATTGAGTTGGAAACCCAGAGGAATTCCATATCTTGAAACTCTGGTAGGCATATACTCTTGTACAGTTGTCTCAGCCTCTAATATTATGCCTCATAATGTTTCATATTTTCTTAAGCAGAAAGAAAGAGGAGTATCAGTATCTTTTTAAGAACAACAAGCAATGGCAATGCTGCTGCATGAGTCTCAAATTATGTTTGGGACATTTCATATTTACTTGCCTGTAAGATCTGACTTGGAGACAATCCTCCTGTTAGCCCGTCTATCAGTGTTTGGCTAGGTAAACCTGCAAAAATAAATAAACTAAAATAGGAAAGAAAAAAAGTTTTTCAGTAGGGGCAGCCCATCTACAAGACTTGCTTCCCAGCTGTTATTTTTGATGCATTGAAAATGGCATCCTTCAGGCAACAGATCAAGACTGTTTATTCTCCAAGGCTTTTAATCTTGAGTACTCTGTGTCCTGTCTGATTTTGCATGCTTCTTTTGTTTCCAATCTGATTTGCTTCCAATCTGATTTGGTTTTAATTGCTTGTGTTCTGTTTTATTTTTACTGTTCACTCTGTCATTGTAATTTTTATTTGTTCCTTGGATACATTTCTTTGTAATTTGCTGTGTATGTTTTTAACAGAAAAGTAGGATGTATCATATATAAATAAAAACAATGGAAATTGCTTCCTTTTAAGAAATGGCATCAAATGCATTTGTAGGTTTTCCTGAGAAATACAGCACCAGTTGGTGGTATGGGTGCAGTTGTTGGGATTTAATACGGGTAAATAGTTTGCTATAAGTTTCCTGCATGTGTTATGATCTGTTTATTATTTATTTGAATGATAATTGACAGAGATTGGGAGACATGACATGTAGGGGAAGTTATGTGATTGGAGCTGAGATAACCACATACAGATATGTGAGGATAAAATGGAGAGGAGAACTTCATAAGCTTGTTTGGGTTTCTTGCAAAAGGACAAAAAGAGGGGCCTAAATAAACTGTAATCATCATCATCTAAAGGCATTCAGCATCAGAAATGGTAAAAATCATTATGCGTTGCACAGAGTTGCTATCTGTTAGTGCCACTGAAAATGCCACCAAAGAGGAGGATAGTTCAGTTTCATTATGCCAGCCATGGATAAAGGTTCAGTAACCCTACTGTAGACTATTGCATGTGTCACTGCATACTGCTATGGATATTTATATAGAGAAATGTTGGAGAAATCCTCAACAGATTGAACTGAGTTCTGATTTTTAGGAATCTGATCCATGGATTCCACAGCAGATCAACCTTTCCAGAGTACAGATTCCACAGTCTCAGACTGTTTTTGTTTGTTTACTTTCTGCAATTTTATGCATTTCATACAGAAAATACTGTCAATTAAAGTGTGTGTTTCCCTCTATAGACAAATGTATGAAAACATGCATCGTAGAGAGATGTGTGCATTTTTACAAGTGCACATTATCATAAGTGCAAATTGCTCAGGTGTGCATGATGCCAGTTCAGGAAACTGGAAAAAAACCTGATTTATTCAATAAGTAATTGCAAAATACATGACAACTCATAAAACTCAAACAGATTTCATAAAATGCATACAAGCACACACGGTTGTAGATTCTGGTACTGACACTGTACTGTTCTAGCTCTTCCTACTACTTATTTTCCCACACTGTAATCCTTTTTCCAATGTAAATTTGAAGCAGATGATCAAAATGAAAGGATGTCACTGAGGCAGAAATAAAGTCCTACTTTTGTTATAACAAGGGTCAGCCAAGTGAAGAATGTTAGGTATGTCAGAACTTTAATTTCCATGTACTAATACATTTTCCCATGAAAATATACATAGAAATATGATCTTTAGAGTACTAATAACATTTTATGCTGATCATCTACTTCCATTTCAGGCAATGAGCTAGAAATGTATGGATCAGCCTTCTCACCTGGGTGCTTTCCAGGGATTTTGGTCTACAACTCCCAGCATTCATAATCATTGGCAATAGGCCTGATGGGAGTTGAAGTGCATATTCGCCCCAAGTTGGAGAAGAGTAAAGTCAGACATAGTTATTTTTGTAGGTGAACATTATGAGTTTCATGAGATGTAAACTGAATCGGTGAGGGGGGAAAATCAGAATGAGAACTGATTTTAGCACCCAGTATGCTGCTTTTTAAATCCAGAATTAACACTGTGTTGTGGGAGAGCAAAAAATATTTTGGATCCCCAGGTCCACAGTCAGACACAAAACTTCAGAAGGGGAATTCAGAAATCTGACCTCCCACCCACTCACAACCAGCACTGAATGAACTGCACTGGCTACCTTCCAAAAGCAACCTCAGAAAGGTGTGGCAGTGACCTTGTAGAGGTGGGAAGAGGATCTTCGGGTGGGTTCAGAGGGGAGGAAGCCAGAAAGCCCAGGATACAAGCTATCTTGCAGCTGTTTCAGCTTCCTTCCTTCCCCCTCCGAAACCTTCCAACTAGCTAAGGAAAAGGCCTGTCTAGTAAAACCGCAGGGCAGGATGGCAGGAGGGAGAAGGTTGCTTCCACCAGGTGTCCATAAGCTTCCATAGAGTGGTGGTCTTACAGCCATTGCCATAGATCTGAACTTCTGGTGATCACTGGGAAAGGACAGTAAGAAAAACCCACTTGATTCATTTACAGTCTATTATTTCTGGAAATGTAAGATTCTTTAACATCAAATAGTTAAATCGCTCTTTATAATTCTCTAGTGTGTGTGTGTGTGTGTGTGTGTGTGTGTATTTAAATGTGGAACACAGGTTCCTTGCAGTAGAATGGTGTCTCCCCTTTACTCAAAATGTGGTAATACTTGCTAAGTTCTGTCATGAATGTGGCCTTTTAGCTATTTAAAAATATATTCTACAAACTTTTACCACTGAAACATTTTTGTTTCATTGTTTGTATCATTTGATGATAGGATGGAAATTAAAATATCAATGCATGTAAAGTTTTTTCATTGTTTTGATAACTTTGGAGTTTTGGCATTGTGGTGATATTTTACAATGCGAGAGGGAAGTTGCATAAGACCAAAACCAATATTGGGTGTTTTTGTTATTTGTTTCTACTTCTAGCTGTGTGGATGAATAAAATACTTTTACTGAAACTGGAAAGCAATAACAATGTGATAACAAGTGTGCTGAGCCAGAAACTTGGATGTCTGGGCCATAAAACTAGCCAGCTACAGATTTAGCTGTTAATTACTTTGCAGCATGTTAGATTAAATTAAAGAAAGCAGCCTTTTTGTATTTTATTATTCAAAGAGTAGCTTTGTTCAATGCAAAGGAGCAAATGTACTGTAATGCGGTTACTTTGATATTGCCTGGCTTAATCGACATTTTGAAACAAGCCACAGTAGCTATTTATAATGATTTAAAAAAATACCCTGTACTGCACAGCAGCCAATAACCATTAAAAGAACTCATGGTTTCCCCATCTCATTCCTTTTTTCCATCTCTTCTTTAATGGATGCACACACATATATCTTCAATTAGTTGAACTAGGATGGGTTCCTTTAAATTAACCAGTGCTCTTATCAAATTCTTATAAAGCAAAACCACAGTCTGCTTTAATTGGTAACTAATAGAAATATAGTAATGCACAGTTTACGGCTATATTTATACATTCATTTTTGCAGTGGGTTATTATCTTATGCATAGTTTCAGGGCCCATGCTGCAAGTATTTTTTTCATACATGCTTCATTAATTGGGCAAGAACAAATGCAGAAGATACTTGTAATGGGTGTTGCTTTAAATGTACACTTCAGACAAATATGAGGCCCCTAGTTCAAAACAGCCAATTCCTTTCTCATGCTACCAATGTTCCACATCTCTCCTTTCTCCAAGAACAGGGTTTACAGCCGCTTTATGAAACGATCCTGAATTCAAATACCACTGATATGAACCACTGTAGCTTTATTATGTTGGTCCAAAAATGGTTTCAGACGTAGTTACTATGGCAGTCTGCAAATTATTGAAGCGGGTCTACCAGCACAAAGCCTACATGATACTGTTAAGTAAATTGAATTAAGCCTGCATAGAGCACAATCCTGCAGCTGCTAGTTGCTGCCTAGATGGTCATTGGGTAGGTCAAATAGCCCAGAGTCACAGCTCCATCTGCAGAAGTCATAGCTCCATCCTCTGTCCACTCTTGCAGTTGGTGCAGGTCTTTCCATGCTGGCCAGGACTCCAAAGTTGAAAGGGCCACAGTCATGTACCCTTGGTGTTGGTGCCAGTGGAGCATCCCAGGGGTGGTGAGGAGAGGAGTGAGGGTGCACTGAGATATGAGGAATCCTGGTGATGCCCACTTCCTTGATTATGCCCAAAAGATGCAGATGGCTGAAATCAGCCAGGTAGGCCTTTGCAGGGTGAGACAAGTGCAGAGGCAGCCCTTCCCTCCCTGTTCTTCCTGCCCTCAGTTGGGCGAAGACTGATGGGTTATATTCTAAGGAAAGTGCTATAGCATATGGAAATGGAATAGGTGGATGCTTCTCAAGTTTTACATTTTCTTTTCCTGGTTTAGAGCTTTCCTAGCATAATGCAAACTTGCAGCAATGTTTTCTGCACCAAATGTGTAAAGTGTTACAGAATACAGTGTATTATTTCACTGTGGAGATGGAAATCAGCTGGTATGCTTATGTACACCAGTTGCTGGGGAACTTAAGGAGAAGGTGCTGTGATATTCATATCCTGCTTGTGGAATTTTGTGGACAACTGCTTGCCTTTTGTGTGAAAAGAATGCTGGACTAGATTGGTCTGATCCTCTTGCCCAGTTTCTCCAAGCAGTCCATGGGGACATACCTGTAGCTGCCTCTTGCTGAATGCCATGTCCTACAGCCTTTTCCAACCTGGTGGTCTTTAGAGGCATTTGGAGTGCAACTCCCAGAATTCCCATCCAACAGGACCATTGACTGGGAATTCTGGGTGTTGCATTCCAAATGTGTCTGGAAGGCACCAGGTTGGGAAAGGCTGTCCTGGATCATGGATTTACTAATTCCATATAAATCATGGGCCATGTTTGGATGCTAAATCAATACATGGAGGGTCATGTGTGGAAGGACCACTGCTTCAGGCTTTCTAACTGCATGGTGAAAGGCTTCCATATGTATGCATAGGAATCTCTTTTCAGACTTGGTTATGAATGCATAGAGTTCACACACACTTGAGCGCCTTCCTCTAAATATTTTATAAGGTTCAAACAGGGATGTGACTTCACTTGCATGCTTATTTATATGAAATTTGCAATACAATCTGAGAGAAGAGGTTGCTTCAGTTTGTTTTTAATTCAAGCAGCTGAAGCAGTCAAACTTCCCAAAAGCTGCAGATTATGGTGTTGCATGTTCTACAGATTCACCATCAGATGGATTGTATGAGTTGAGCCTGGCAATGTAAAGAAGATAGCATGCCGGGTATGATACTTGTGTGATGCATATGAGTGTGGTATGCCCAGTCACATAATATACTGCTAGGTCCATATGTAGTGATGTTTCCCAAGGTAGCATCAATTGTGCAGAATATTTCATCACAAGCAATAGGCTCACCACAAGGCTATGAAACCTGGCAAATCTGACAAACTAGGCAGACTGGATTTGCGTGTACGAGTTCCAAACATATATCTTTTTTTAGTTCTATTTGTGTGCAGTCAAGCTGTGTTGTTGTTGCTATTTATTTATTTAGTTCCTATACTGCCCAATAGCCAGTGTGCTCCGGGCAGTTCAGAGCAGCACATTAAAATACTATATAATGCAAGTTTCAATGAGATATATATTCTTATGCTAACTGGACAGATTTTTGGAATACATTGTAAAACCCCTGCAAAGTCACCTTATTGATACATAATGAGAAATTGGGTTTTCCCTCAATGAAAACAAGCCTTGACAGTCTTGCAGCCCATATGCTTCCTCCAATGCTTTTCATGTCAGAAGAAGAGATCAAAAGTTACTGTTTCTGACTGTGAGCTGACCACATTTCCTCATGATATCCAAACTTGGGTAACGTGCCTTGTTCAAACGAGGGTTTGTGACACTGAAACTATGACTACTGAGAATACATAGACCAAGATGAAAGTAGAACTTCAGATATTTCTCTAGCCCTCAAGGTTGGAAAAATAGCATTGTCTCAGTCCTCTGCAGTCTTCTGTCATCTGATCCTGACCACTGTGGCTGCCCCATACCTTCCACCACTGGGAGACCGCAAGGTGGATGAAGCACTGAATGTACTGCTTCCTAATAGTGAAAGGCATAGAGCAGGCAGATTGGGAGAGCAAGTGGCATACGAAGAAAAGGAGATCTCCCTGTTATCCCTGTTATATGATCAATGGTAGGAAATAATAGGTGGATTCCTGGCCTCAAACAACTGATGGTTCCCATCAGTGTGCGGCTTGGAAAGGGACAAGGCAGGACACAGAGTGGCAGCCTGGCCTCTTTGGGCTGGTTGAACCATTTCCATAGACCGGATTAGGCCTGCAGGGCTGAAGTTCCTCATCCCTGCTTCAAACAAACTATAGTTTGCTAAGTTTGGAAACTTCCCACAGTTTAGGATATGAAGTGGAAGATTTTTATAGTCTCATCTGGCATACAAAGGATAAAGATACAGTTCATTCTCTCAGGGAGGATGCATGGCAACTTGTTATGGCTGAACCAGGCCAGGATGAACATTCTTTAGAACAGGGGTCTCAAACTTGCGGCCCACGGGCCAATTGCCGGGACGGGCAGGGCACGGGGGAGGGGCCCTGCGGCCTTCAAAGCGCCGGTGGCGCCCGGGCCGGCCGCGGGATGAGCAGCCTACCACCACCGCGGTGGTGGAATACTTGATGTGGCTCAGCCTCACCCAGACTCTACTTCCAGCGGCCCCCAGGTAAGTTGAGTTTGAGACCCCTGCTTTAGAAGCAATGCTTCACACCACTTGCCTTTACAGATGGAAAACAGAACTGACAAATACACCATCAGTTGTTGGGTAGAATGGCTGAAAGAAATGAATTAATTTTTAAACCGTTAGAGGTAGATCTTTGTTCATTAGGGCTAGACTTTTGCCCCTATGAGCAGAAATTATTCAGAGTGCATTAACATTAGATAAAAGAATGACGCAAGCTGCTAATAAAGAGAGCAGAAACCTGACTTTGGAAGTGAAGGTGTGGGGGAACCTTTGCTATAATGAGAATTATTTTAGCCAAGAGTTTTTCAGACTCTGTGACTAACCTTTTTGACTTGACTCTGACCTCTTACAGAAAAATCTGTAGGGGACTCAAGGGAGAATCGAAGAGAAATGATTTCTGCTTGCTTTCTCTTTTTCTTTCCTTCTTTGCGGGTCTTAGAAACCACAAAATACAGCATTTCAAAGGAAAAGATGTAAATCTTGATAGTGCTGTTTCTGTTGTTGTCAAGAATTGAGAGCAGTTTATCTAACAGCTTTTTAATTTATAACAAAAAACACCAATTCCTCTTTATTCTGTCAATGCAACATTGCTTAACCAGAATACTGGAAATCTGCAATTTTCTAAATCAGAAGAGTGTGCATAATTTGATCTAAATTTAAAAGGGCATGTAAAAAATACTCCACTAAAATGCAAACACACCAAGCAACGAAAATTCAAAGTATAGAGGTTTAGTAAATGCACATGACTGTGATCACACCTTGATTCCTATATTTATTTCCTTTTATTTAAATAAAATATTTATTTAAATAAATCTTTTTTACCCTGTTCATCATCTGAAAAGGCTCCCAGAGTTACACAGATAAGCAATAAAATTAATTTGAGATCCATCCAAACCAAGTCAGTTCTTGCCCACAGGCTAGGCATGACACAAACATGGAGAAATGGTGGGGGACAAAGAGAGAGGGAGGGAGAGAGAGAAACAGGCTCAGGCACCAGTTCTTAAAGTTATTTAGAAGTTCTTCTAATGACCAGCTGGCATCGAAGCAGTTTGGGGAGAGGTGGAGCTAAATGGAGCCAGTTAGAAAAACTGTTTTTGACAGGACTTTGTCCACAGAGCACATAACACCATTCTGCGTTTCCCAGAGTTCCTGCTCAGTGTATTTGTTTGACACTGGGCTGAGTGGAGACTGTCAGGAACAAATTTTCTTTGTCTAAATTTTCCTTAGAAAGAGGAAGGCTCATATGATTTATTGTCTGGAAATCTCAGAGTTGAGGTAATTTTCCATCTGGTCCAATCAAGACATAACAGAAGGGGGCTAGAGGGAAAATTGACTCTCTAAATGGAGTAGATGTGAAATGCACAAGCAGCGTTTTTCAGTGCAGTTCATTTCTTCTGACGAATACAAAGTCTCAGAGCTGAACAGAATGAATATTACATGGCAGACAAATCCATGAGAAGTAAACAAAAGTGATCCAGCATGTATTAACAGTTAGAGCTTCTTGCTATGGTCATCTTACTGATCCAAGTGCAGAACATGGTGTTCTGTGACTAATGACTGAATTCAAATGTGCACTGCAGGCTAAATACGCTTGCCTCACTTAATTTTTAAAACGTGAGTTATTTGAGCGATATAATGCAAGATGGGAAGGTTCTCTCTGAGAACTGTGTGCATTTACAGGGGCACTTAGATGAGAATCAGTGCTTATAGTTTTCCCGTAGTGGCCAGACTAGGAGCCCGCTGGGTGCTAAGCAAAATGTGGAGGATTGATCATTGGTCACTGAGCAGTGAGGAGTCATCCTAGTGGCAGTGGCAGGAGTGGACTCATCAGGACCTTGGAGAACTGCCAGTGGAAGACAGTTATTGATCTGAGGGAGCTTGGCAATGCTCTTCTATAACCCGAAACGCAACAACATGAATGCAAGAATTCTGTTTGTCAAGTGAAGCTACCGGATGCAGCATCAACCTGCGGCATGCGCAGTGGCATTGTTGGTTAGCAACAGATGGGGTCTTCTGCCCTGGGTTAGAACAAAAAGTTGCCCAAACTGGCTTATGCTAATATACGTGTGAAAATACATGGCATACTGAGAAATAATTGTGATAATTCAAATAGTATAGAAGGCAAGTCAGTTAGCCTCTTGCTCACATTCTGGACAGAATCTAAAATTTCTTAGATTGTGCTTCCTTAAAACTAACTTGCCACGTGTACCTACTTTTCCTTCATCTTTCAGGTCCAGTCCAGGTAGGGAGGACAAGAGTGCCTGGAATCAGCAGAAAGAAGTATGGCCCCTTAAATGTGAATTGCAAACTGGACATGGTACACCGGCAAGGGAGAGTCTGTGGCAATGTACTGTACATTGTAATCTCCAGGCTCTTAAGTTACAAATGTACACCATTACTTGGAAGCAACCCATGAAACATGGGGGGGACTTTTGAGAGAATTCTTGCTTGTATTCTCCTACCCTGCCCCATAGACACCTCAGGACTTTGCTTTGCTGCTTCAGGTCACTGACCCAGGCAAAGATACAAAGCTGCTGCATAAGGTGGCTCCTTATTTTATCACAAATACTTTATTCTGGAAGTTTCTGGGATTCTAGGACCTTTTTTAACCATTCTATGCTCTAGGAATCCTAAAATCTACTATTTCCATGCCAAAACGCACAATTAGGTACTTTCATGATTTGAGGCACTCATAAAAATGCTTCCCACTCACAGATCTCTCCGTAGCCTGTATTTTCCTGTACCATCTCAGCTACCTGTGCCCACCCCACAGGTCTCTATAATCCTGTCCCAGACTGGCTGCATGACATTTTGTTCCTGAAGCTGGGCATCAAAAACTGCCCCCTGGCTAGAGCTTCAGTTGAAGTGCAGAGAACAACTCAAGGCCTGTCAAACCATTTTGGTCCTGAGGCAGAAATCCTGCACGTACCTGTCTTTCCCTGGCAGTGAAAATAGCACAATAATTAATACATGAAATAATGAATAATTTGCAGCTTTTCATGACATCCCAACTCAGCTGTCTGAGGCAAATGTCCCAGGCGCTGAAGTGTGTTTCTGAGAGTGTATCTTTAAAGGACCCATTTGTAAGAAGCCATGTGTGGGAGAGATGCAGAAGCCATTTGAAGGCATTTTCAGGAACAAGAAACAAACAAACTAGGCAGAAAGATTCAGGGGGAAATGGGAGAGGAAGCACATGTGTGCAAAAATTCCACTCATTCAGATGCCACACAGAGCAGGGCGCCGTACCTTTATTTCATAAAATGCCATTTTTCTCCAGTTACATGAAAAACCACATCTTTCAAAACAACTTTCTGTGCAGTGGACTCCTGTCCATGAAAACTTAATAAGCCATAGTATATTTGTGAGCCTTTAAGGTAGCATGAGACATTGTGGCATTGAACACAAAAGAACAAGAAGCCCTTATGTTCTTTGCACATCTATTAACCGTCATCCAGTCTAGTGCAAAACCCCAGTCTGGTCACAGGGATCATGAAAAAAGCAGGTGCACTCCAGAAAGATAATTGCAGATCCAAACAATCTTAAGCAACACTTAAGCAAGCCAGTATATGGAGCTTATCTATTACCTCCCTCAGTTCAAGTGCTCATTCAGGCACTTTTTGCAAGCAGACTTGCTTCTGTTTTCCACCAGGCTAAGGGAGGCTAGGTCAGCTTGGAGGAAGCAGCAGACAAGGAAGTCTCTGGCGCTCCATTTGATATGAAAGCAGCCATTGCAGCTGCTCCTCTTGTCAGGGCCTTGCTGCCTACAGTAGCCAAGGGCCCAAGTACGGTTGTCCAGAGCAATGAACTGAACAGGTCTTTGCAGAGTCAGGGCCCCTCTGAGAAAGCTGTTTATCTCTGGTGCTCTTAGGCAGTAAGAAGCAGATTGTGGAAGAAAAGGGAGCAGTCCCCCCTGTAGTTAAAATGCTGGTGCTATTGTTGCTATTCTTCTGTCGAAGAAACGAGTCCTAAGGCCTCCTAGTGCACAGTAGACAGTAGTATACTGTGCAGCATGCACAGTAATGCTTATGAATATTCATTTAAACTTAAACAAAATCTTAAAGTTCCAAACTTAAGACTAGAGAAGTTCTCAAAGATCAAGACTTACTGACCAAAAAAAAAAAAAAAGGAAAATTGAGTGAAATCAAAATTGATAGATACATTCTTCCTGGCACTTTACAAGAAAGATCTGAGTTATGATTTCCAGTTTCAGAGGCTAGCAGCAAGGTTCCACTTGCACTCTAGGGATATCAGGTAGGCTATTTGTCCAACTTGCCAAGAATTGCCAACTCACTGTTAGCAGCTCTTCCAGGAGCTCAGGCAGAAGCCATCAAGTGCTTCCTGATACAGCATTAAGCTGAAAATGCCAAAGATTGATCTTGGGAGTTTCTGTCTGCAAAGGTCTATCATAAGGTTATGGTTGTGACCCCCATTGCAGCATTCCAGCTTCTGGGACTATATGGCCTCCTTGGCAAATGATCATAGTTTAAGTAATTCATTCATTTATTACATACTTTTACTGCCCAAAGAACAAACTGCTTTGGGCAGTTCACAGCACCTGAACCATAAAACTTAACAGGAACCCCTTTATGTTCAAGAATTTAAAACAGTTTAAAAGCAAAAAATAAGTAACAAGAAACATCCCAGGACCTGACTTTCCAAAAAGTCATTTTTAAGGTGTCTTTATCCTTTGTTCACACATTCAGTGAACATACATGCTTGTAGACTGCCTTAAAGAATGTCTAAATAATTTTAAATAAAATTATTTAAAACAATTAAAGCTATGTTGGGGGGGTGGGGAGGACAAAGCCATGCATTCACATGTGAAAGAGCTTGCTAAGAGCCAATTCCATATGAGTATGTGCATTGTGAGGCACCCTGCCTTTTTAGAATGCCTAACAATGCTAGCATAGCCCATTTGTACATGTGTAGGCTCTATGCAGACCCTCAGCCGATTACATAATGGATGGAAGTGGGCAAAACAGGTACAGGCACAACTTGGTTTTTCTTTCTTCTGCACATTTTCACTAGACATGTGAAAAGAATTCCTATTAGTGGCATCTGGTGCCAAGTCATATCTGTTGTAACTCGCAGTTTTGCAGATGAGACCAGAGACCGGATGGTAAAAATAAAGAGGAGTTTATTTACCTGCAGAGGCCAACATTCATGGTTAGAATGCGGCCCTGAACAGAGTTGGAATGAGGTTTTTATAGCTTCACAGTGAGCTTTCGGTAAATGGGAACAATACAATCAGTTTTTGACAAAAATCAGAACAATGGCGACAACGGGGGAAGTTACAGAATCACATAGCAGCAAGGGATATACAGAAGCAGATTTCAGCAGTAAGTTTTATCTTTTAATTTACACCTTTTAGGTAATCTTTGCCCATTACGCCCATTGGTAAGCTCTTTCCATTTTCCGAGGGGAATTCTCTGAGGCAGTTACTAGACATTTGAATGGGCTAGAGCTTAGGAGAGCTAAGCCTATCATGCATACCCTGAGACAGTTTGATTATTCTAGTGTTTGGCGTGACATGCCTATCTGGAGCCTAGAGGAGTCATGCCTATCCTGAATGCCCTGAGAAAGCTGATAGATATTTCTATTATGTCAGGATCCTGGGGAGTCAGGCATAACAATATCATGTTGTAATTTTAATGCAGACCATCTTGATTCAAACATGTGACTCAGACTTGAAATGTGTAGATGAACTACAGGCATATTGTCAAGGGTTGGTCTCACCACACCTGATTCCAAGCAGATTTGGACAAAAGGCTTCTGCAGTCTTTATTATGCTAAACTGGCCAGTTAAGCTGGCTTTGTGATACAAAAGAGGAGGATTTCAGATGTCATTACCAAAAGACACCAGTGAAGTAAGATTACCAGCAATTGGGGAAATGCAGCTTAATGCTAATTCAGTTCCAAACTGAATCCTTCTCTTCTCTTCCAGACCAAAGAGTTAGCTCTACCATCAGGATGGTTTTTACGGTTTGAGTACCAGATAGTGGGAATGCCGGATGCTATTCATTTGGCCTTTCTTTTTAATCTTAGGTTGGACTGTGGGACTGATCATTCTACATCTGTCCACCTTCAACAGAGTTTCCCATAGAACCAAACATGGTTGGTATATCTGGACTTCTACTGACCTTTTGGTATATCTGTGCTTCTACTGGTCTTGGCATTTCAAATAATAATTCCAGTCCCACCTCTTCCTCCATTTCTGATTAAGAGTCTTTGGGAAAGAGTCCCTACACATCTATTGGTATAATGGTTGGGGTTTTTTTAATTGAAGGAACTTCTTTTTTTATTTCAATAACCACTTAAAATACACACACAATCATGGATTAGTATTTTATATAGCTCCATTTGAGTAGGTGTTAATCACAGAGGACTTTTTATAATGATACTAATTATTTTCTGTACTGGAGGTTACAGAGAGAAATTCAGTATTTCCTTTACAGTGTCCCTGAACCTGAGGTTCTGTTTTACTTTTTCTGTTCAGAGGCTGGGCAGATTCTGTTATTCAGCTCAGTCATGACTTGTGATTTGATCACCCACTGCAACAATTTGGCTTCAGCCTGCTTTTCCATTGCAATGCATCATCTGCACCCTGGTTTGGTAACATTCTGGCTGCAAAGAATATCCACCAGAAGGATATCAATACTAACGCAGTCAGCATTCTCAGTCCATAAGCAAGAAATAGGGACAGGGCTTTAGGGTCAGAAAGAGTTGGAACGATCACCCTGGGTTGTGTCGTAGGACAGCATCAGGCCCCAGCAGGTCTACTACTTGTTTAATGGGAATTTAACACTTCAGAGAGGAACTGGAAATGTATACTAGAGCTCCACAAACACATCCTGACTCAGAAGCAGTGTTTCTGCTCATTTTGCAGCTTGCTTAATGAAGTACTAATTCCTTATTGCACAAGCAGCCAATCCTGCTTGTGCAACGGAATCAGTGGAAGCCAGTGGCCCTGTTAGATGCTATCCAGTATATCTAAAATACACATTTAATTACATAAAACTGGAAGCCAAATACTATTAAAGCATGTGATGCATTGTTAGTACAGAATTAAACATGTCAGCAGCTTGAAACTCAGTGTTCCAGTTTAAAACACAAATAAATACAGTTTTTTAATCCCTCGATTTTAATGTTATGTTAATACAGTTTCATGATTGATGAAATTGATGTGATTTATGATTGCAGGAGGTATAGCTATAAAATGCTTGTAACACTGCAGTTCATAAATTTGGTGGGGTGGAGGGTGCTCCCACAGTGGCTATTGGATTTTTCCAGTTTCGCTTTTCTGTCTCACTAGCATTCTAACATTGAGTTTGGTGGTCTGTCACCAATTTTCTTTTAAAACTGGTTTTTTTTTAAAGAGAGAGAGCCTCTGGAGATACCATTTCCAGGCAGTGTCCTAAGACACATATCCAGAAAATTTGCGTGGATTAATAATCCATTTCAGTTTTCCTCATAAAGGTTCTAATGAGACTGATTTTGTAAGAGCCTGTGTGAATGTTGACAAAGCTATCTGGTAGGGAAGGACATTCATTCCTGGCTGGCTTTGTTTCCAAACAATAGCAGTTATGATGCAACTAAAGTGAAAGCAACTTATTAATGCTAAGTGGTCTTTAAATATTTTAGGGCTCACCTTTTCTTGTGAGATTCATCAGCACCACATGTCACCAGAAGCCTACATCCTAGAGATGTAATGAAATTCTCTAAACCAGAATTATATTTCCTATGACAGTCCATGCCAACCTACCAATTCTATTAGGTGAAAGATAGAGAGAAAAAGAGTCTGCCTTCTTTTGTTCTCTCCACATACGCTGCTATCATCCTTTCAAAGAGAAAGAATTTGAAGGGACTGTAAAGAAATAGGGGGAAAGGGTAGTGACAGGCTGATAATTTTTATGAATTCCCAGATCGCCTTGCTAAAATTGTCCAAAATCTGATTTTTTGAGGAAGGTCTCATATAATTTCTGAGTTAACTTGAAATGAGTTTCGGCTACTTTGCCCATCTCTACTGACTACTCTAATTATTTCCTAATTTACTTATTTATTTCATTTTTATAGTACCTAATAGCCAAAGACTCTCTAATGTAAGGAAAGTCTTTTCTTTGCATTAGCCTTTGATCCCTATGACTCATTAAAAAGAAATACTGTTGCTCCATCTTTGATAAATGCTTTAACTTGGTTATCTTCTGCTCCCTAGTTCACATTCATAAAGACTCAGCAATTTTGTTGCATTTCACACACTTAAAAGTTACATTGTAAAAGCTCTTCATGTCTCTCAGATTTACATCTATAACCATTATATGTGAGCTGTGCTCACAGTCCTCACTTTATGCAGGGAAAAACATGCTATTTGCCTGCTGTTTTTAGCCAAAAAAGGCATGTAAAACCTTCAGAGTTATGTCAGCTGCAAATGAATTCATTTCAGAATGGTTGAAGTTTATGCAGCTTTCAAAATGGTTTGGTCATGGCTTTCTAAACTGGAAATTCTCTTTCTGGTGCTGTCAGAAAATGTAAAACATCATTTAAATTCATCCATCCTGTTTTTCTTCTGAGCTAGCTCAAATTTTATATCACATTTGGTGGGGTCAAAAGTACACTAGAGTGCTTTTTCAATGAGCCAGCTATTTAAAAGGGCAACGAGCTTCTTATTTTGCTCCATATTCTAAGGGTGCAATAAGATCTTGGGCTTGGAGTGTCTCTTGATGCTTTTTAAAAGGTGTTGCAATGTTGCTGCAGGGGCTATCTGCAGTTATCCAGGTTTGTGACATTGTCCCTGGCCGTTTTGGATGTAACAGCAAGCCAGAATTGCTGAGAATTCTAGTTTAACATTCACATCCATCATGCCTGATTGCATGATTTGCTTTCCTCCACCCATAAAATTGTTGAACTAGCATTAAATCAGAACCTGGATCCCTGCTTGTCATTTTTCTAAGAAAGCAGACAGGTGGCAAACTCCAAACCCTTGAAATACCCTTGAAATGAAATTTTCATTTTCATCAACACAACAAAAGCAACAATAACAACAAAACTTAAGTACACATAGGTCCTAATGTGAAAAGTTGGCCATAACTAACTTGAATCCCTTCAGCTTCATTGGGCCATTGCTCTTCTAACCATCTTGCTGTAGATCTAGCTACTATTTCTCTTGACTTTTGTGTGAACACATGTGGTCCCTGCAAGCTTTCTCCTCCTATCCAAGGAGTGACTAAAGGAACAAAGCTTGAGTAAGTTCCACTTATTAATATAATGTGAAAAGTAGACTATACCATTTGATTTCTGGACAGAGCCAACTTATAACCAAACAAATGTTTCTCCCCTGTCATGATATGCTTGGTCCTCAGATTTCTTTAGATTTTACTTGTCACAGATTAGGACATACTTCTTTCAAAAGGTGATTGGTGGGGAGCAAAATAACTAAAAAAATTGCTGAAATAGTGGCATAATATTCCTAAGTTATCAAAAGCTCAGGCAGAGGTTGGTCGACAGTACTTCATGCATGGCAAGTAAAACTCTAGTATATAAAGTTAACCTGTTCTTAATTTTGTACCACTATAACGCTTTTGTTGTTGTTTCAGTTGTGTGATCCCTAGAGTTCACACCCACAGGCCATGTTGGCAGTGTATGCTAAGTTTCCATACAACTAAACTACACGGGCTGGGATTTTCATGGACCAACCCAACAGTTGACTGGGCTCACTGGGGTCACTGGGGTCCTCGCCTTTCTCCTGAGTCTTCCAGCAGGCATCCTACTGTCCTTCACAGCAGAACCCATCCTGTCTCCTCTCCCTGCTCCAACTGCTACCCCTTTTCACACACAACCATTTTTTTCTGTTGGAACTTCAAAAATTCTGCAATTTGTTGTAATATTATTACAATTATTATTTATGTTGAATAGCTTTTGTTCTCTGTATTTATATTATGGTATGGAATGGGTTTCCACGGGAGGTGGTTGAAGCCCCTTCGGTGAGAGTGTTCGAGGATAGGCTGGACATGCACATGGTAGGCATGTCATGAGCAGAGCCAGCTGGAATTGTGGGGGTCAGACTAGATGGCCTGGGAGACCCCTTCAAACTCGCTCTGTTTCTATGTTATACTGCCATCATCATCATCGTCATCATCCATCATCATCATTATATTAAAGATTTGTATTCTGCTTTTTTCCAATGAAATCAAAGCAGCTTACATAATTCTCCTCCTGCTGCTCTCAATCTTATCCCCACAACAACAGCGCTGTGATGTGTTTTGGACTGAGAGTCTGTGACTGGCCGAAAGACACTCAGTTGGCTGAGTGAGGACTAGAACCCAGAGTGCCTGAATTCCTGTTCTGAGCTTTTAACCACTATACCACAGGGGCTCTCATGAGGATCACATCTTACTCAGAAAGGGAATCTTGGTTACAGGCTGACATTTGGTTAGATCATCTTTGTCCAATGATATTTGTAATTTGGCTCTGTTCCCAGCTCACCTGCAAAAGTAGCAGCTTCCAGTTGGACAGGAGGGTACTATTGCACTCATGTCGTTCTTTGGCCTTCCCATGGGCATTTGGTTGGCTATTATGAGAACACTATGCTGGACTCGATAGGCCTTTCATCTGATCCACATGGCCTTCTTACATTCCTTAGAATCTTTTGGGAACCAACCCTCCCTTAATGAGATCCCACGACAGAGAGCAGACACCTTTTGCATGTGGGTAAAACAATAAATATATGAGTTGAAAAAAGTAATTTTGCTATTTCATTCTGAATAAAATTCAGTGCAGTTTTATGGTTTAATTAGGATAGTGAAAAGGGACATCTCTAATCAGCCAACACAGAGTTGGAACTGTAAGATAGATCGTACTGATTAACCTTTCAGGCAATTCTGGAATGGGGAACATATCCTATATCCCATGCTATATCCTAAGTGAAGAATTCAGTTGTTTCTAGGATTCCTTGCTCCCTCATGTTTTCTGTAGATATAATGACATGTGAATAATGTCAATATTTCAAACCAGTTCTCTGAGAAAATTAACCAGATAAACAGAAGTATTTCCTAATTTATTAATAACTCTGAATGGCTAGACCAAACTTTGGAAATCTTCATACAATAGTAATGAACCCTAAACATACAAACCAAACATCCTGGGAAAATGGAAGCATTCTCTTTAGTTCAGATCTCATGGCAAAATATGGATGCTAATTAAAACCCTGAATATGACACAAGAAGTATAAATTATCATTAATGCTGTGTAATCTGGTTATTCCGTAAAGAGTTTTTAAAATAGCCTCTACCAATTTGGTACCATTTCATTTTAAATACATAAACTGATTCTTGTTTTTTTTTCCTTTTCAAAAGTCAGACATCTTTATTTTTTACATGAAATTTGATAATGATAGTCCATTATGAGTCACTTTTTAAATCCAGTTATTTTAAGTAGACCTAGACCTTTTCTAGAGGACTGAGTAGAAAGACTTTCAAAATGAAATTCTGTGGAAAAGAAAACTTTATTTTTCTTATTCCCTAGATAAAAAGAACCTTTATCTGATATATTCAATTACACTCACTTGCAGACAAAACTATTTTTTCCTGGTTTTGAGTTATTTTTCATTCCAAAGCTGCTGAAAGGCCATCTTGTAAAAATCTTTTGAAAAATTACTGAAATGTGGTTTTCTTTTCATCTACAGGTTTGCCTAAATAGACACATTCTGCAGTTAATGCTATAGTAGTGCTATTTGTCATAGGTGCAAATGATTTTCAAGAGCACAAGATACCATTAAGAAGAAAATGCTGAGTACTAAAAGACAGAACTGTGCACTGGGAAACAGAAGGTTTTGTATTACTACTTGTAGGCAATAAAACAACAGCTAAGAGAATTGTGCTTCAATTACATATGATTTAACCCCCATTGCTGATGATTACTCAGACTAATGACAGAAACCTGACTCAAATAAAATTCCAGTGTGGGAAATTTTGTTCCATAATTGTCCAGCTCACAGGATCAGCTAATTGCTTGTACAGTACAAAAGAATCTTACAATGATTAATTTTAAGACCTAAAACTTTCATGAAAATGCATCATAGAACTCAAATGGGAGTGTGGGATTAATAATATTCTTTCTTTCTTTCTTTCTTTCTTTCTTTCTTTCTTTCTTTCTTTCTTTCTTTCTTTCTAAAAACAACAACAAGGCACTGGAAAATTTTATGGTTGCATCCAGTAGTGTGCGTCTGCCAGGGATGGGTTGCCTGGGTTCTCCTCTGCCCTGCTGGGTGCCATGCATCCCCTAAACCTGTTAGCTGGAACTGAACAGGTGTGTTTGTGTGTGCAGACTTCTGCATAGAGATGGAAATTCCCATTGGACTTAGCCCACAATTCCCTGTGGAGCACACAGCCCTCAGAATGCATGTCTCCAATTTGAGAATGCATCTGTCTAGTCTGCAAACCTCCTAGCCATAACTCATGGCCAAGTTTTTTGGCTTCATTACTTCCCCATCTTCTGCTTTTTTATCTGATGAACAGCTCTGAGGAACTCAAAATTTCTACAATTTTGTGGGATTTTGATTGGTTTTGAACTGCAGATTTTCATTTTTTGTCTCATTGACCCATACCAATATGTTTTGTTCTATTGCAGTTTTTAAAATATTTTATTTCTATTGTGATTAGAAAAAGCCCTGGGAGATTTAGGTGCAACCATAACAAATGCTGATTTCATTTGTTTACTTTAGTGTAATCAAGCCCAGAATCTGAAGAAATCTTCCAAACAAGACAGATTCAATTCCTAAACTCCCATCAGGGGTTTTGCCCAATTTCTTATCTTCCAAGTCTATCTCATTCCCCATCCCAGGTATGAAACAGTAGAGAGAACAGTCTCAGGAATTTCATAATGAATATTTACAGAATAACACATCAATTGCATCCTTCTTTCATATCATGGAAGTTTTAACAAACAATGAATTGATTTTATCTGGCTAATTCAACCCATTCTATAATTTTTATTATTTAGAGCATTTCTGTACCACATAATGTTCTCAAAATGGTTTTCAAAATGTCTGTTCTTTTTTTTATTTTTGTCTAGAAATATTGTAAGTTTTCATCCTCAGTTTCTAAAACTGTGATCTTACACACAAACTATGCCAAAACACTCCATGTTGCCCCTTACAGAACAGACTCTTCATTGGTGAAAATCGAATCAAGGGAAAATTACATCCTGAAATTACATCACAAATGAGGTATCGGTGACATAATAATAATAATAATCCTGTTTCTGTTTCTCAAATGTAATTTAAAGGGTGGCAAATCATGTTCTGTTATAGCTTGACAGAACCAATGGCCATTGACCACAGCATGTAAACTGTAAATCTGTATGATAAATGAACGATTTGATGGAGAGTTTTTCTCTTTGCTCCAACTCCGTCTCCTCCCAGCAAAACTCCTAACAAAATACAGGAAATGAACTAACGTAGGTGAAATATTTTTAACGCATGTAGGAAAATTATATTCCTTGCCATTTGCATTATTGCCAAGCTCCTTTTACGGCCTCCATCCTCACAGGTGAGGACCCTCAGAGTGGCCCCAGGAATCACAATGAGGGAATGAGGAGTGCTGATCTTCAGTCCAGCGCTCCTGAGGAATTCCAGCCTCCCTGGTAGGACAATCCATCAGTGTCCCATTGGCAGCATAACAACACTTCTAGTCTACTGCTACAAACTGGCTTACAGTAATCCACCAAATGTGCTGAACAGCACTTAAGAAGCTGTATTCGAAACCACCAGCACCACTACAAGAATATTCTACACTACCAATGAACACATACTATGTTTTGAGTTTACATACAGATGCTGCGTATGTTTTTAAGCTGGAGCTCCTCTGCCATGGACCTGCCTCTTCTGCTTGACCTTTCCAGCAGGTCTAAATGGAGTGCTTCTAAAGTAAAATCTTTTTTTTAGGTAGTTCTTTTTTTACTTGGTGATACAGGGTGTTGCATAATAAGGTTATTGTCGAGTAGCATCAATCAAAGTAATGTTCACTCTGGTTTCTTTAATTTGGCTGGCATAGTTGCAGGTTGTTGCAATTTGACTGATATTGTTTGTAGCTCATCCCAAGTAGGTAAAAGCAGGAGTAGGTGATATATTTGAAATAAAATAAAGAATGCCTTATGCTGATGAGTTTTAGCTCTCTGCAGTTTCTTAGAAGCATAAATTCAAATTCTGGAACATACTGCTGATCGTAAAGTTTTATCACCTACTTTGTATTCTGTGGAGACCAATTCTAGAAATCCTTCCTGATTTTGATAGACAACTGAAGAGCAAGCTGTGGGTTCCTAGGCTTCTAAGTAAACAAGCCAGAACCCTGTGCATATGGAAGCTTTCCTTTCCGCATATGATACCCACACTGGGAAATAGTTGTGTAGCGTGGACTATTCCCTCCATACAAAACATGCAGAGAGCTTGGTGGATTCTATGGTTGTTTGAAGTTTTAGAAAAGCCTTTTCTTAACAAAATAATTTTACGGTCAGCATGAAATCTTGCAAAGAAAAGCCATCATCATTAACCAAAACTTTTGGTGAATTTGTAAACTCATTCTAGGTATAATACAGTTGTGAAACACTAAATTAATATTCTTGGAAAACACAGGTAACCAGGGAATAACAAATTCAGTTACATGAACTGAAACATCAGGCCTTCAGTAGTAAGTTTTCTTTCAAAATCTGACTGCATAATCTTGAGAGGCTCCTTTAGTGTAAATAGACTATTTTGTTTTCAAAGGGTATGTCTGTCAGCATTACCCAGTGCATTGTAATTTATCTGCAAGAAATGTGTTTCTAAATTTTTATCTGCCAGTATTCAAACTATAACATTATAGAGAAAGCTTATATAAAACCCAAATGTATTGCTGATCATTGTGTGCCATCTATTCTCAGTTGGAGTCTCATTTATACGGCATGTCTTGATTTAAAGTAAACTGTGTGCATACTCATGGTTGCCTTTCTTTCAGCATCTGAGAAATCTCGGATGCATTTGAAAGGGCTCCCTCACGTGATGAGTTTCTTGAAAGGCATTTCATCTGTCAGACACAGCGGCCATTGTTGGTTTGCAGGAAAAGAAACTATAGGTTTCTGTTTATATAGAAGACGAGGAGGAGAATGTGCTTTTGTATGGTAACTTCCATAATTCAAGGTATTTTAAAGCCCCTTAAAACTCCAAAGGTTGTGCTAAAGTGTATGAGAAAGAAACTGCATCAGCTATTAAACAGCAGGCTTGCAGTAATAGCACAAAAAAGCAACCATGATCACAGGAAGGCGTTTAACCAAAGAACTTCAGGAAGAGGCCAACAGAGTGAATTAATGCACACCAGTGAGGAGTCCACAAACATGTGAACTGGTTTTCGCATAAATTGAACATTGTTTTCCATTTCTATAAACTTAGAAAAGAGGACCAACTCAGGCCTAGTTTATGAGTTGGCAAGCCATTTTCTTGACTATATCATATGGGCCTTCAAAGGTCATTAGAACGGGCTTCGAAGGTTATTTAGCGCATTCCCCCACAATGAAAAACTAGATATTGAAGAACTGATTTCTAGTTCTCCTTGGCAGTTTTCTGTGTTATCTTGAACAGCATTTCTTGGTGGAAAGGTGGATAATCAATTAGTTTATATGTGTAGTAGAATTGCCTGAGCTCTAGAAATGGTTAGAAGAGTATAGGAATCCCACCCATTGTCTGGATTTTGCATAAATTAGCCAGTTGCCAGAGTTGTAGTCCAAAACATCGGGAGGGCACTAGGCTGGGAAAGGTTGTTATGTAGATTATATAACTGGAAACTGGATAGCCACCTGAGTGTAAACTGGTGTCCTGCAACAGTGGGGGGTTGGACCCCATGGCTTTCATGGCCCCTTCCAACTTTACTATTCCATGATTCTGTGATCTGAAAGCTTGAATGATTTAAACTCTTATTTGACAGTACTTAAATGATTGCACAGTTACTGCTGTTGATCTAAGATGTTGCAAGATTTTATTTTGTACAAATTTGTAAAATTTCTAATTAAAAATGTAGGTATCAGCCCTGGATGTTCAAACTACCTAGTTTGTTTTCACTATACAGCTGTGATATATTTAGTCTGAAATGCAGTAGTCACATGGGCATCTTTGGCTATAACTCACCATACAAAGGAATGAGTCTTGAGTAAAATGAGGTGAATTTTCTAAGAAATCACATGTAGAATGTTCGAATTTACATTTGCTATGTGAATGACTAGAGATTATGGATCAGTTTTCAGAAATCAGTATAAAACTGTGGTGTCAATCAGCAGTGCAAAATTGCTGTGCCATTTATGCTTCATGTTGTGATCATAATTCCTTCCATGATGTTGCTGCTGCATGAGGTCTTTTATAAAACTCTCATCCAACCACTCACTGCTTCCTTAAACCCCCACCACAGAGGGAGAGGGAGTTCTTTTCAGGTATTGTTTAGTAAATGAGTTTCCCTCTGCCCATTTCAATTTTTACTCAAAGGACACGGCTCCTGCTGGATCTTTTAGTGATATTCCTCTAGGCACAACAGGATTAAAAGTGAGTGGATAGGGAAGCACACAAAAATCAAACAGTGGGAGATCTGACCTTTTGCAGCACCTATTATGTATATTTTATGGACGTGGTTCTGTTGTACGTTCAATTCTGTTAGAACTGCACTACTGATACATAATTTATCTTGGTCACCCTCGAGGCACAGACTGTGTTATATTCAATACATTATAGAGAACATACTTCGGACGCTGTTATCTTCAAAAATTCTGGATTGTTTTTGTTCTGTGTCCTCCATGGCTCCAAACATGTTTAACTAAATGCTGCTCAAGTTCTGGTCCCAAATTCCACCTGTGCATCCATGGACCCTTTCTGGAACCTCCAAGCATGCATGAAATTGTTACTCGAGACACTTCTGCCATCTGGAATTAACCTTTTTCCTGGCAAAGGAAAAAGTACAGTGGTTTGGAGTGAAGTGCTAATGGCACAGGGAGGCAAGGATGACTGTCATGGAAGTAAACATTTATGTGGTGTACTATTCTCTGGATATTCTGAGTTGCTTCTGAGAGACTGTAATGTATCTATTAAGGCCTGAACTGGAGTCGTGCAACTTGGGACAGGGTTGAGAAGGTACACTTTTATTTGGGAGATACAAAACACAGGATGGATCTTTAGGCTGCAGGGGAGATCTGGTTTGGAGTTGATGATGTCTATCTGATGGATGACGGAGTAGGGACCCTCCAATCAATAATTAACGTTGGCAGTGGGGCAGATGGACCAGTAGTGCTCCATAGAAAGCCAAACTGTATCCTCCATCTGAATTTGGGTCCCTTCCTGGTGTCACCAGTATGCATGATCTTTGTAAGTGGTCTTGGCCTGTTTGAGGTAGCAGATCAGCCCTGTATTCACCTCCTGGATATGGGCTATGTGACTGTTGACAGAAGAGACAAAGGATGTAGCTGGTTGTGAGGCACTCTTAACGTGATGTGGCTGCTTCTGAAATGCTACCAGGAACCCCTTATGTTGGAAGTGTTTGGGTGCTATGTCCCAGTGCTGACAGTTAAATAATGCTGGGGGCATTAGCTAGGTAGAAAAGGCAGCTGGAAAATGACAGCTGGAAATTAAGAGTTAGGGACTCGGGGAGTCAGGAACTGGCAGTTAGCAAGCCAGAAACAAAATTCACAGGTTGATGGGTGGTGATCTACAAGGACAAGGAAACTGATAAGGAGACAATGAATAGCGAAAGCATGACATATTAAGCTATTTCCTCTCTGTTGGGTGACCATACATGGCTGGTGAATATCAGAGCAGAGAACAGATGGCTGTGTTATGCCAAGAGTCTGCCTTGAGATCTTATTAGAGAGGGCTGGCCCTGCCAACAGGGGTTTTCCGATCAGGTTGGAATTTCTTTGTTGATCTAATGAACTATTTGTTGCTTTATCTGCTACCCCATCCCTTGACCTTCTAGTCTAGACTTTCACTTTTATTGTTGTTGTTGTGATATTTTAAGATACCTTGTGAAATCAGCTGAGAATCAGCAACACTGTATCCATCCATTCTAAAGCATCAACAAAGTGCTTTTTAATGCCTTACTCCCCAGTGTAAATCAGTAAAGGAAGATTCTAAGTGACAACAGATCAAATTGCTTTGTGTGAAGCAAACATTCAGTATATAGTATGCTTATGTCAATCACATCTCTTAGCATTCTGTGATCCCAACAACATCACTACCATGTTTAATGAAAACTTTAATTTTTTTCAGCTAATGGACATTGGAGTTTGGTGTTCTTGAAACAGAATGTATTATGTAGTTTTGTGTTGTGTTTTGACAAAAAGGCCAACATAACACGCAATCACATTTTCAACTACCTATGCTGTTTAATGGATTGTATTATTCATTTGCATTTAGTTGGTTTTTGGTTTTTTCCCTTCTGGATTTATGTTCTGTTTTATTCAAAGTTGACAAAAGCTGTAATTTAGATCATAATGATATAGCATACCAGTGTATATCCACAATGGGAAGTAGGATTAGCATTGATAATATGCTGTACAAACTATTTTTAAATGTGCTGTGATTAAAAATATACATCTCAGCTTTTTCCTGTAACTTCAGTGAATTTTCTTCTGCACCTTTCCTGCTCTCTTGATGTCAGTATCTCCCTAAAAGGCCTGGCTAGAGCTACTTGAAGGACATCGCAAAGCAATTTTGTTCTAACCTTCTCTCCATTTTCAGGTATCTGCATCTCTCTCTCCTTATATAGACAGATAAATACACTGCTAGGTTTTTCAAAGGTGAGGAGCAGTATATAAATCTTCATGAAGCAGCATTCGCTATGCTGCTGTTTATTTAACACTCCACTTAAATGTGTCAGACACTTGACAGACACAGAGGCATCATGATGACACCCATGTTTGCCCAACAGGTTCACAGCCTGATTTAGACAAGTATGAGTAAGTGCAACAGGGAGAGTGGGCAGGAAATGGTTGATTGTTAGCAGACTCATTTCCAGTATATGTCTATCCATGGCTGACTCAAAGTTATATCACAACACTGATGCCAATAGGAGAAGTGTTTTCACCTGATTTTATTCTGTGCTCCACCCAGAACCAGAGCTGACAATGCATCAGCCATTTTCCATGAGTCAGTCCACTCTAGGGGTGTATCTGCACATATCCCTGGCTTCAGGTGGGCCAGATGTGTAAACATCTCAAGTAATTTAGTGGTCAGTCCAATGCAGTTGGGCTCAACATAGGGGCTTCAGAACTATGCAGTGGGGGCGGGGGCTACCCTACATGGCGAGCCACAGGTCTATCGGTTGGTATTTGGCAGGAGTGAAATATGCTCCGTTCCTGGGCAGGCTTTTGCACCCTCCTGGACAGAGCTTCCTGGTTCACCTAAGCTAGGCTTGAGCATCAAGGTCTTCTTGAATCCTATTTGCTTTGCTTTGTATCCTTTTGTTCACTTGTGCTCTCTGTGTATAGCCTGAGGTGCCTGATCCTGCCTAGTTTTGGAAGCTAAGCTTCCAGGGGTCAGGCCTGGTTGGAATCTGGATGGGTGACTGGAGTGCATGATTCTATGATGATTGTTGTAAACTGCCCAGAGAGCTTCAGCTATGGACAGTATGGAAATGTTAATAAATGGAAGCAAATAATGCTTCTACTATTCCTTCTTTTCAAAATTCTCAGCCATTATTGCACAGAGCAAGTACACTTTGAACTTTTCACATACATGAGGAGTTGCTTTAGAGTTGCGTTATTTCTTGCTGTGTTGTATATTGCAGGGGATGAATTCAAATGAACAATCTGAGGAAGGTCTGGTCCTTCCACATATAATGCCACAAGTTTAACCCTCAAGAAACAATTTGGAAGCTGCCAAATACATTTTTGCATTATTGTGTAAGAACTTGTTGATTTTTAACAAGAGCAAATACCCTTCTGACTTTTAAATTGGTGGAAATCAATCTATTGCGGAATAAATGAATACTGCATGCAAGAGTACAGCCTTCAGCAATGGTTCACTTAAGAGGGACAGGAAACTCAGGTGAAGACATTTGGTATGATAATCAGGGAGGTACATGCCTGACTTGTTTCAATTTGTGCACATTTTAGGGTCTGTGAATGAATTCAGCAGTTTGCAACAAGCTTGATTCTCCGGCTGTCAGGGGGTTTCTGGTTTGTGCCATGAAAAGGGTGCCCATGACAAGACCAGGGAGACTGTCCTGGCTGTATTTATGCAGTTTTCTGCTGGTTTGCTTCCCCCTGACCCTATTGGATTTCTGGGGACAGATTTGGGAGCAAGCTGGGAAATGTTCTCTCTTCAGTCAGTACTGCAATTCCTTGAAGAGGGAGATGGCCTGTAGATTTGTTCAGCTTCCCTACCCTTCAAGCATGGGTTCATGGCTGTGGACTTAAGTCAGCCACTGGTCAATGTAGCTGGAAAGGAATTTTACCTGGTGAGGCTGATTGGCCTGGCCCATGGGGTTTTGGCAGTTCTCTCAGCAATGCAGATTGGTTAGCAGTTAATGGCTAGGCAGAATTATTTAGTTATTTATTTATTAAATTTACATGCTGCCTCATAGGCGTCTTACAATAAGAAGAGTGACAATAACAAAAGCAATAAAATGAAAACAATAAAACCAACAGTACTAGAGTAAAATCCATTAAGAATGTAAAATCCGATATTCAAGGCCAACAGTCACAGCGAGCATGCACCAATAAATTAAAGCAATGTTAAAAACCAAATTGGCCACTAAAACCACCTGCTAAATAAATTTTAAATAGTATTTACTTTTACCAGAAGATGAACAGTAGAGTTCAGTCACAGAAAAGGGGCTTCTCCTAGCCATTTCCCCCTTCATTTCATTAGGGGGTGGCTCTCGAAGAAGGACCTCATTAAGATCTTTGTGATCTGGTAGGGATTTATGGTGACAGGCGTTCCCAAGCTGTTTAGGGCTTTGTATGTTGATGTCAAGCCTTTGAATTGGACTACAACAAGCAGCCAGTGCAGCTGATGAAGAACCAACATGAGATGTTCTTGAGTTCTGGTTGTCATTAACAGTCACACTGCTCTGTTCTGGATTAGTTGGAGTAACTGGACTGCCTTGAAAGGCAGCCCAAGTAGAGCACATTACAGTAATCCAGGTGAGAGGCTACCAGTGCATGGATAACTGTGGTGAGGCTCCACTCATCCAACTAGGAACATAGCTGAAAAATCAGCCTTAGGCAATAGAAGGTGCTCCTGGACACCAAATCCACCTGGGACACAAGCAATAACTTGGAACCCAGGAGCACCCCAAGCTGCAAAGCATGTTCTTTAGGGGGAGTGCAACCCTGTCCAGGACAAGTGGATAATTTCCCAGTTGGACAGATAGCCCATCAACAGCACCTCCATCTTGTCCGGATAGAGCTTCATCTTATTGCCACTCATCTAGTCCATTACTGAGCATAGGCACTGGTTAAGAGCGGCTGCTGCCTCACTTGGATTAGATGGGAAAAAGAATTTTGTGAATTGTCACAACTTTCTATGTGAGTGCAACAGGGGTAGATCCAGATCTGAAGGGAGTAGGTGCATTTCCCCTCCTTACCAAGGATGAGGGCCGGAACTTGGGGTGGGGTTGTATGGTAGCATTACACCAATGGCATTTGCTGTGGCAGAATATACCCATATTCCAGCAAAGCCTTCCATCATTAAAGGTCCACTCTGTGCATGAGCTGGAGTACATGAGCAGGCATGCTGCCCGATTAAGGGATTCTTCAATTTTCCATGTCAGACTCTAAGCTGTAACTAATAATGTTGTGGCCATGTTAAAACACAATATTGGCACTACATAATGTATGGTTGACTTTCCTGAAATTGGCATTCAGTTAGGTATTCCATGCACATGCAGGAGAAACTGAATTTGTACCAAACGGCAAGCCCCTCTCTCAGCAATTTGGATCAATGTTTATGGTGGGGGAAAAGAAATAAAAACCAAGGCTAAAAATGAAAACAGATAACTATTTCTTCCTCAACATCAGAATTTGCTCCTCTTCTATTATCCTACTTTGGTAGCTTTTAAAAAACTGCTTTTAAAGAGTGGTGTGTGTGTGTGTGAGTGTGTGTTTTGTTGAGAGTTTTTAAGCCCTCCAGCTGTTTTGTTGATTTTTCTGTTTGTGTTAGTTCCTGTTTAGCATGTGGCAAAACGGTGCTGAGATAACCATCTGTTCTGCAGCTGCCAAGGGGATTACCTTCTATTTGGCTTTTGAACAAGAAAGCAAATGTATCCTGCTTGTATCTCTGGGCATTTCCTTTTATCTTTGTCAATATGCTTATGATATATTTTGAGGTTTTAAGAATTGTGTAAGTAGATAAGCTCAGGGGGAAAAATAGACAATTGCCTAGAACAGGTTGCTCCAGAACTTGCTCTGTCCATTTTTTATAACTTTAAACATATATACATGCATTATGTACCAATATTTCAACTTGTTAACATCTTTGAGTCTATTTTGGCGGAAAAGGTTGGAATTTGGACTTAGGAAAAAAAAAGAGGAAAAATTGTACGAGCAAATCTGTACAAGTGAAGAGTTCATAAACAAGCTATAAGCAATATGGCTAAATTTTAATTTTCTCTGGACAAGATCTGCATGGTATTTCACACTTCTTTGAATAAAATTATTTATATCTAATAACTTGCACAGCTGGCAGCAAATACAGTATTGCTCCCAAGTGCTGTTTCAATTTTTTAAAATGAAACTTCATATTTTATCAGACTTTGCTATTTAAAACAAGCCATGCACTCTTCAATTAATCAATTTTGACTGGGGTTTGACTGTGTTTTGGCACAGAAACAGTCTTGTATGATGATTTATGCTATGAGAGGCAGGAGGACTGTGACCCTGTTGATACTCTAGGATCTCCTAGCAGCTTTTGATTCCATTCACTTTGGTATCCTTCTGGGAGTGGTAGTGCATTGTGGTGGTCCCACTTCTACTGGGAAAGCTGGCTCCAGAGGGTAGAGAGTTTTGCTCAGCCTCATAGATTCTCCAGAATGAGGGTTCTCAGAACTGGGACCTATCCTTTATGCTAGTCAAGCTTCCGTATAGCCTGAAGTGCCTGACCCTGCCTAATCTTGGAAGCTAAGCAGGGTTGGGCCTGGTTGAAATTTGGATGGGTGACTTAAATGTTGTGAATTGCCCAGACAACTTTGGCTATGGGCAGTAAAGAAATATAATGGAGTAGTAACAATAGCAGTAGTAATTGGTGAAACTGTTGAGTAAGGTCATCTAGAGCTCTGGAGTGTGCTGCTATACACAGTTCTAATCTACCTTTTTATCTCTACCCATTGTGGTCATGGAAATGCTAAACTGGTGACTAGCTGCAACAGTGGGCTGGATGAGAGCTAATAAACAGAAATGCAGTCCAGGCAAGAATTAGATGCAATTAGTGGAGGGTTTTTCTGACCAGATGGAGGGTGCATGACCACATGGGAAGACACTTCCCCTGAGGGAGCAGATTTGTAGCCTGGGACCTTCTGGACCCATATTTGGCATTTGAGGCTCAGGTGGCTCAGTGGCACAGAGTGCTGTCTACCAGCCCTGCTACGTCCCTATCTGGACAGGGATAACCTGGTTTCAGTCATCTGTGCTCTGATAATTTCCTGGTGTAATGCAATCCACATGGAGCTTCTCCTGGAGACTGTATAATATGGCAACCGCACTATTACCTATCCAGTCACATTGACTAGTTGTATGCTTCTGAGTTTTATTCAAACTGTTGGTTGAAGTCTTACATAGCTTGGGATTTCAGTACCTTATGAAATACCCGAGGTCTTTCTCCAAGGAAAGTTTGGAAGGGTGCAAAGAAGGGAGAGGGCCTTCTCACAGGTGGCCCTAAATTATGGAATCTCTCTCCCTCCTGAGGGCTGCCCGGTGCCAATATTTCCATCTTTTGGCACCATGTTAAGACTTTCTTCTACTTGCAGGCACTTAATGACATATGAAGTGGCATGTTAACTGTTTTAACAGGTCTAGTTAAGCAGATCTATTTAACAGGTCTATTTTTTATTGAAATGGTTTTACTTATTGAAATTGTCTTAAAATTTTGCATATAGATTTTTTTGCTGTATTTTAGGTTGTATTTTTATTATTATATCTGTGTTTTATGAATTGCTGTGAGCTGCTCAGAGAACATTGACTACTACATAGGATATAAATGGAATTAATCATCATCATCCTAAATTCTTAGTACTGGTAAAATGTATTTTGATCTTTTTTCAAACTGAGAAGTTACTGTATAATTTCAGTACTTTTCTAGTGCAAGGTGTATGCTATCTCTCTATCCTTTATCTGTATCCAATTTCTTTGAATTATGTTAAAACTTGATTTGGCATTCAAATGTAACAATTTACACCATCTCTTTAAAAATGGGTATATCTATACCTGTCAATGATAAAACCATACCCAAGGCAGATTACACAGAGTAAAAATATAACTCACAAGAGCATTAAAAAGAACCGTAAAAGCAAAACAAACAGCAGTGGAACAGTGTGTTTTCAGCATGTGGTATCTCTTATTTTGAGCATTTGGAAACCTATAAAGGTCATTCATATGTGCAAGAATTCTGAATTATCACAATAACAAGAGGAGAAAGGTGAGGGAAATGCACACCAAGTTCACTTGATGGGCCCTCTTTCTGTACTTCCAACTATCTAACAGATGATCACCTCCAAACTGGTGCTACTAATTATCTGTTCTCTCTGGTAGATTTTAATTGTGATGCATTAATTGGTTGACTTTCGATGTTTGGCTAATTAATTTTTGTAGGATTGTTAACTGTGATAGTGAAAGCATGATACAGTTGGTGGAAGTTGCAGGAGGTTATTCATGCTGGGCAAGGGAAGGAAAAACTACACCCACACTGGTTTTAATAGCTAAGGTGTTGTGCCAGCCTCCTTTAATAAAATTAGGACTAGTTATTTCCTTCTTCTGCCACAGAGGTCACCAGATGCCTCTGTCACACATGATTATTCTTCAGGAGCACCTACAATAGATCTATATTTTTTATGAAATACAAATAGCCAGTGCAACAATGACTCTTAAAATACATGACTTCTTACAATTTAATCTAGAATATGTCTAAGAATGGTTGAAACTTGCCATCTGCTCTGCCATTGGAATGCCTTATTCCTCCTTTCCAAAATATAAATGATGTCTTTAGATGGGGAAGGGAAGGGAAGAGAAGGGAAGGGAAGAAAGGGAAGGGGGTAGGCATATACTTAACTGGGATCTAGTTAAAATAAGTTATAACAATTCCAGCTTGTGTTAAATTGCTACTTGTCGTAACTGTAGAAAAATTTGTCTCTTTCTAACACAAAGCTTTTAAAAGCGGTGTGAGCTAATGATCCTCCCAGTCAAATCATGTTAATTTTATTGGGACTACTTTGGAATAAATATGATGCCCCACACAATCCAAATGCTGCTTATTACTTTTTTAAAAAATAGTACTACATATGCATCTAGTATTCTGTATTTTAAAATGACCTTTCATGATTGAATCACACTTGCTACAGTGTGTCTCTTCTCCTTTCTCCGTGAATATAAATTGATTAGGAGGCATGTAATTGCAAGCAAGGGGACCCAGTGTTTACAAGTCTCAGCCTCTGGTCCTCATTTTATCTCACTGTGAAGGTTAAATGCAAGGGACAGAATCTGAATGTTAATATTGCATTGCATTTTCAAATTGAGATGCAATTTTTATTAGTTGAGGTATCTGTTTTCAACAAAGTTTGCAATCCCAGTGGGAATTTAGGAGAAAAGGTACAGAGAGAGAGGTGAAACACAGAATCTTCTCAGTGGTGGCACAGGAAAGAGTAAGAAAGAAGACCTGTATGCAAGTGGAGGCATAGAAAACTGTCAGATATATAATCACCTAGAGAGTCTAAGAAATCCATGCTGGCCTTTGAGAAGTAGTCTGCTTATAGGCTTCAGGTGGGAGATGTCTCTAATGACTGTAGCATTTTTATTCAGTAAATCCACTTGAAATCAATAAGAGCTATCTGAGGTTAAGATCCTGGACTTACTATTAAGTATACCAAGCCTCTCTAATGATCTGGGACAGAAAAAAGAGAAGGGATCTTTAAAGGACACAGGCTATTAGTTCGAGAAAGATGTGAAAATACCTGCAAACTTTAAGATAATTTCTGAGACATTTAGACTGGTATAAGCAACAACATATTAAAAGTTGTCATGTTAAGCTTGCTTTTTTAACCACCTGTTGTCTGACTGGCCTTACCTCAAGGTGGAAAAACTGTCCCCTCAGGGCTCAGTGTTGTTGAGGACTCTTCCCAGACTCTAAGAACAGATGGGGCCATGCTCCAGGAAAAGGTGGACTTTGCAACTTTGAGTTTCTTGTTTTGACCTGACTGACTGTTCCCATTTATCTTCCCCCTTCTCTCTCTCATTCTCTCTCTCACTCAAAAACAACATCTTTTAAAGTTCATCTTTATTTTTACCAGACCATTTTGAAATCCAATTGCACTGATTTTAAGACAAAACAAGCCTGCCATAGGATGTGAGGAATTTGCCATGACCCAAAGTGGCAAATTCATATTCTTTTTACAGAATTTGCACTGCTTTGCTATGATTTATTCCCATAGAAACTTTTAATCAAGAACCACATGAAATGGATGAAAACATGGCTACTTTCCGTGCCAGCACTTTCCCTTAAGGCTGCAGTTCCGGCATGGGAATTAACTGTAATCTTTCGATCTCCACTCGGATCTCTGATCCAAACTTAATTGGCACACAGTGGGATTTGGCATCCAGAAGTTCCATTTTATTCCACTAATATGATTTATGAACTGGCCCCATGTTGGATACCTTGGGGCATTTTATTTTGCGCTCCTGTTCCACATACACATTTTCCCCCTTTCTGTCTTCAGCAGTCTTGACTTGATCCACACAATGTATTAAAATATGTTCTGCATTTCTCCAGTAATCTTTTCGAGCCATTTTTCTGAGCATATGATATAGGCATATCTGAGATCTAGCATATCTACAAGTTTTCAAAGTCCCCTTGGGAAAATAACATGGGTGCCTATTTCAGTGTTTATTGAATGCTTGATATGATCTGTCTCGTGTTTATGGGAACAAAAGGTCAAAATTCTCATTTACCAAGTTTTCAGCTATTACATGACTGACTGTTTTAGAATTACATGCATAAACATCAAGGAGACAGGTTTTTGTGACCTTTATAATAAAGGACAAATTTTCCTTTTGTGTTAGATTATGCAACTTTACAAACTCAATTTGGTTTTCCCTTTGTTTTTCACTTTCGGTCAGTGACTTTACACTGTATAGCTCTCCTCATGTGCAAATGTGGCTTATTTACTAGTTTCTAAAAACAGGAAACTGTTGTAACGACTGGTGTCATGCAACTTTTCTAATTGCTGCCTTCAGCTTCCCTTTGTGCCCAGTGTGAAGTAACTGTTTTCGGAAACCTTGGAAGATTCAGTCTCAGCAGAACTATTCAGGAGTGAATAAAGCTGAAACTTCATTATGATGGCTATATCTCTGTCAGCATTTTTAAAATAAATATGAGTAGACTGAAGGGGCCCTGACAGCGCTCTGAAAATGATGGCACTCAGAGTCCTTTTCTGGCATGTGCTTTTTTCCTGGATAGCCAGAAGTGTGATTAAGTGCTGAAGAGTGTAGAAAGTGTGCCAAAATATGTGACTGAATCATTACGCAGAAAGTTTTCTACATGGCAAACCAAAACAATTTGAATGGCCTTCAAAACCTGGCAAGATATGGTTGGAGCGGGCTGTGGGACACATTCTGAGATGCTGTCCTGGACACCACCGCGAAGTGGCTGCCACAGGAGGCCAACTACCTTGTCTGAAAGGCAGGGCTTCAAGTGCCAGTACATTGCACAGCTCCTTTGCACCCAGTTTTCCGCTCCAGCAGCAACCTATTTCACTGCGACCCCAACTGTTGGTAGGACAATGTTAATTTAAAATGGGAAGCAAGGATAAGTGGGTGCCAAGAGAAGTGTTCAGGGATGCTTATTCTTGCTAGTGTATGGGCTTCTTCACGTAAAGTGTCACCAAAGTATTTCTTTCATCTCCTTTGCTTCTCAGTGAATCCTCACAGCCTTTAAAGGAGGCTCGGTGCCTCAGGCTATTTTGATTCTCCCTTCTATCTTCACTGCTCCATATTCTTTTCCACTCCTGTTATAGAAGGCAAAGAGTTAATGTGATATTTGCATTATTTCAGGTCTTTGTAGTTTTATTGATATTTTTCTCTGGTCATTTTCCATTTCAGGTAACTTCCCTAGGAACATCTGGCACATTAGGGGTATGTGGAGGGGAGGGAGGGTGTCAAACAGAAATGCAGGCAGCTATTTTGCAAATACTGAATAATGTAAATTTTATCCAGGAATACCCAGATCTGTGGGTGTTTCTGGAATGGCTTTGTTAATTAATGTCTTTTCCAAACAGACATTAAGAGTTGAACCTATATAATATTTATTTTAAACTTGGCAGTAACCTGTCTTACCGCATTTGTGTGGGATTTTGCCCCAGTCCCGGTGGAGTTTCCTCATACTCGGGTGCAGAGCAGCGGGTTAGTTTCCAACCAGCTATGGGTGAGCAACTCTGCTGGAGGATTTGACTGACCACAGTGGGCATGTGGTGGAAGAAAAGAAAAGAAGGCTCAGAGAATGGGAGCCCAGCTGCAGTCCTTTCCCCTGTTTCTCTATCAGCACCTTAAGCAAGCATTTTTTACCCTGCAGATGCTAGAACACTTCAAAAATTAAATTCCATATAATTTGTGAACGATTGGAAGAGGCAAGGAGCCCCCCTGCCGCTGCCATCCCACAAGTGCACCCATAGTGCTCCTGGTCCAGTCCCAGGCTTTGATATCTTGGGCAGATGGGCTGAAGGGGACCCCTCTTCATGAGAGCTGGGGTCCTGCATGACCAGTCTCCCAACAGCATGGAGGAATCTGTGTGCACTCAGCTGAACGTGTGAACATTTCCCCTTCCGCTGCAAGCATGAAGATTTGGGGGTGGGACCAGTTCACCGCCCCTTGAGGTCAGCAGGAGAGGCCCTCCTCCGGGAGCCCTCAGTGAAAGAAATCAGGAGGGTAGGTACCCGGAGGAGGGCTTTCTCTGCGGTGGTGCCCCATCCATGGATTGCGCTCCCCAGAGAGGTCCTCCTGGCGCCGTCATTATTTGTTTTTCGGCGCCAGGCTAAGACCTTTTTATTTAAAACTTATTTTAATTGCTAAATGATTGTATTTATTAGGATTTTAAATTAGCCGAGAATGCACAGGGGGTTTTAAATGTTTTTTTTTCTTTTAAATTGTTATATTGTTATTGTTTATGTATGGGGGGTTTTTTTGTATTTTTTGTGAGCCGCCCCGAGGCTTTATTGTGATGGGGGCGGCATAGAAATGTTTTAAATAAATAAATATTTAATATACTGTATTTATTTGTTTATTTAATTTCTTAACTTCCCAGTAGTGAAAGCTACAAGAGTTCCTAAGACAAAGCTATCAAACAATAAAGCCCCCTAACGTTTTGCCGAAATACAAAGTTTAAAAACCATTTTAACAGCTACAGATACAGAGTAGATCTGTTTAAAACACCATGATATGATCCCATCAGATTCCCCACTGATCTCTTAGAACCTGTGGAAGTGAACCTTTGAAGAGACCTACTCGCTACAGCACATCTCAGCCAAAGGCATATTTCAACACTTACTGCCTTCCCCAAGTTTGCACAATTAGCAAAGATGGCATATTCTTTCTTCAGGTTATAACATTCTTCTTGCAGTTTTGAAAATGTAATAAGAGAAATCTGGCGTATGCTTTCCACTCTGTTGTGTTACAGTCGCTAAGCAGGACATAAAATTGACTTCAGTACCCAGAATCCAAGGCCAGACTTAGCTCTGAAAGGTAACAAAGAATTATCTCTGCCTTTCTATTCAGTAATGCCTTTGAAATAGGAAAAGTCTGTAAAATGTTTAATAACTGAGTATGTTCATATAGCATGAGTTTTATGAAAAACTAATGTTACCTAGGTATGAACCAGGTGCCTTTTATATAACAAATACAACACAACCAAATACCATCTTGGCAAGATCCTTCTCCACAGAACATCAGGTGGAACAGAAATTAAAAGGAAAATTGATCTTAGATGCCAATAGATAAAAAGTATTGAAAGTCTTCAAAAACTACAAAGCCATTCAGCAGTCCAGATGTGATCTTTTAGACCTACCATGCTGTCTCCACAGTCAAATGTGGGCAAAATTGTGTAAATCTTCACAGGAGATAGTAGATTAGTTATGGCTGATCATTCTATCTGAAATGGTTAAGTTTGTTTTGTATTAGGGGCTGAGACAGAGGAAAGTATACAGTTGAAAAGCATGTTGTGACAAAGCATAAATGTATAATCTAAGAGTTATTTGTAAATTAGAAAACATATAGGGTATGGTCCAGCATAAGGTAAGTTTTAAAAGTTCAATGTGTTTTGACAGGAGAGCATTAAGCCTATTAGCTAAGGTATTAAGGCAGTTCATTATTTTTTACTGCTGATAAAGGCCTTGCATAATTTACTACCAAATTTTATTTAAAAAAACATTTGCCACTTGTGTATCCTAATCAAAATGCATGTTTAGTTGGAAGTAAGTTCTGGATTCAGTAAATTTGCACAGGATTGTAGCCTTAGTGGCCAATTTTGCAGCCCCAAATGTGCTCAACTCCATTCTTATCAAATTTATGAATGAAGATGAGCTCATGTGGTGGTGTAGTGGGGACATGACTCACAGGGGCACTGTAAGTCATGCTTGTCATTAATTTACAAGGACACCAGTGTCATCTGCCACCCCCTCCAAACGTCCATGTTACCTTTAAAGCAAGTTGTCTTTCTTCTAGTAGCAAGAGAGAGCTTTCCCAGTAACAGTAGACAGCGCCTATTGTAATGCAAAGCATTTCTGGCTGGCTTGGTCTTGAATGGGCATGAGCTATATTTATTTAATTTATGTATTTAAAACTTTTGTATGCCGTCCGTTATGCATGGCATCTCAGGTCAGCTCAGCTTTACAAAACACTGTTCCTGGTGGAGTTGAAAACTTGGTTTGTCACACTCCTGGTTTGGGTTTTTGGACTCTCCTTGGGAACATGAGGATGTGGGTTGTCATGATAAGTGTTTCCATTTCAACATTTACCATTGTACCACTGGTTGTGTGTGTTTCTCCTTCCATTTTAATGCCTTGACTTGCATTTAAGATGCTACCAGCTTTGGTTTATTTAATACAGCGAAAGATTCTAGATCAAACTACTATAATCATTGAATGTATTCCATAATACTTTTAAATGTTGGCTTGAGAGTTGCGGGCTGCAGGATAAGTTTAAAGCACAGGTCAACTATATCTATTAATCCAGTGCTGAGTGAAATTCTATGCATTTAGGAAGTTAATACAAAAATTGCACATTACCAAACGGCTGGAATTTTTTGTTCTCTTTACAAACCCATTTTACACAGCTGGCTTTGATTTTTTTTAATGGCTTATGCATCTTTCAGTCTCAACAAGGATGACAATTTAAATAGAGAATTTCTTTCACCAAACGCTATTCTTAGCCCAGTTTGACTATATTAAACTGTTGATCCAGTAAGCTTATGCAGAGGGGTGGGATTCTTATTTTCCAATAGCTGTGTTTGTGAAGTTTCTGAGTGTGGGAATGGGACGCAGGTGATCACTCAGTGATTTTGGGCCAGTTGCAGATGTTCAGCCCAATCTACCTCACAGGGTTGTTGTTGTGGGGATAAGATTGAGGGCAGGTGGAAGGAAATGATGAAAGCCACTTTGAGTCCTTTGTAAGGAAAAGAAAAGACAGGATAGAAATCTAATAAAAAGATAAGTCACCAGCAAGCGCTCGCTTGCTCATGCAGGTGCCAACCAAGTATGCAGCCACTTGCCCTCCATCCTTGTGCTCCCTGAGCAGGGGATGAGGGGCAGCAACAAGGCACACCCAGTGAGCACTTACAGGAAGCAGTCAGGGCTACCACTGAGAAGGCCCTCCGTCTTGCTGCCTCCTTCCTTGGACGTGGCAGTCAGTTGAAGGACACAGATACATAGTATCCAGGTCGATTGAGGCTGGGACAGGTGTTCTGTCATGTATTGTGGTCTCAAACCATGTAGGACTTTATGGGTTAATACCAGCATCTTGCACTGGGCCCGGAAGAATATACACAGCCAATGCAAGTGGGACAGAATTGGTGTCATAGGTTCAGACCTTCTGGATAAGTTATGCACATGGCTGCTGCATTTTGCACAAGTTGCAGCTTCTGAACCAGTCCGCCCCAAGTAGAGTATATTGACATAATCTAATTTAGAAACTTAACACAGCACAGATTACTGGAATCAAGTGATCCCTGTCCAGGTAGAAGTGCTGGGCCACCAGTGAAATCTGGTAGAAGGCACTACGTACCTCTGTGGCTACCTGAGACTCAAGTGGCAAAGCTGGATCAAGGAAAGCCTCCTAGGTGTGAATCTGCACCTTCAGGGAAAGTGCATTCCTAGCTAGAACCTCCCCCACCCAAAGTTTAGATCAGAATTCAGCTGTTGGATCTCCAACCTAAATGCCTTTCCATTTTGATACAGGGGGCATTTCGCCAAGTCCTACCATAACAACAACTGCAAATGAAGGGAGTGCCAACACCCATCATTAATTGTTTGTATGCTCTAACACAATTTCTCTGAGGCTGTGCTTGATAAAACAACAACAACAACACTCAGCTCATCTTCAGTTAATTGTGCAATTATCTCAATAGATTATCTTGACTGCATTCACTGTATAGGGAAAGCATATGCTCAGCCGAAGCCCAAGAGTCAGTACACAGCTTCACTTTCTGCCCTGAAGTGTGAAATTTAGAAGATGCTGTAGTTGCAGTGCAGCTGATAAAATTATGTATGACAAGTGACCACAGAACATTTACTACCAGGGATGATTAATTGGCTTTATTGCTTAATATCAGCATGACATTCTTTCCAATCTTTCTCTGTTATTTCACACAAGCTGTATCATATGGCAAAAGTCCCAAGGGCAAAGACAAGGGTAGGAACCACAGGGAGCATCTCATGCAGAAGATCCTCTGAAATAAGAGAGACTTCTGCAGATTCCAGAGTGGAGATAACATTTCAAGCAGATTGTGCCCATTATTTAGAATGACACTCCCATTATAAGTTTTGAGAAACGGAGTGCAGTTTTGGCCTATACACCATCTTAGATGCATTTCTGTGATTTCAAATATTTTCGGGATTTGCAGGAGGAGAATTATTTGACAGTGTTGTTTCTCAAAGAATGTAAACCTAAAATTGCTGCAAGGAAAAACATACATTTCTTGTTTGATAGTAATGGAGGAGAAAATGAATTAGGAATTGCAGAGGAACAAAAAGAGAATAGAGAGCTTGGGAAGAGTAACATGATGGCATTAGATCTGTTTCAGAACATGTTTGTGTGTGTTACGTTTCTCATTTTGGCAGTCCTCATTTCCCCCCCCCCTCCTTCATCCATCATATGGCATATATCACGTTTTCCTTTGGAATAAGTGTCTTTCAATTGCTGCAAAGCAATCATTCTAGAAGTTGGGTAATATATTGCACATTATATGGGCTGTGAGAGCAGTACATGTAACAAACAAATGCAAACCTCTGCTGATATTTCCCAAAGAGGCTATTCATCTTTTGCTTGACATACCGCAGGATCTCAGGACCTAGGATGAAAGATCACAAAGCTCTGACCTGAAATTATAGGCCATTGCCAACAACTCTCGTATTTCCTCAAAATCACCATGGTGCTTAACCTGTTTTCCTTTTCTACCTTTTCTGCTATTTTTATGGGTATTGCTGCTGATGTTGATCTATGCCAGTGGTTGGACAGAATGCCAGTGGTTGTTAAGAGACAGCTACTGCTGGCACAGTTTGTCTCCCTCAAAGACTGCAACCTCAGTTTAAAGATAATTCTCATCATCGCTGATGAATTCTGGCATCCCAAATGTGCGACAAGGTGTCTTTGGTAAACAGTAGTACTTTGGGCACTAACCCAACTAAATTCCCTATTGATTTCAATGAGGGACATTTAAGCAGATGCTTAACTCACTCATTGAGATCAATGGTCCTTTAAAGTACTTAATTTTGGACTCATTGTTTCTCTGAGTTTGTTAGCATGTAGTTGGGTGATTAATCCTTTATTCCTTTGGCTGTTTAAATATAGCAAAGTATATTTTCATGTGTTTCATGCAGTAGTAACGAGAACTTCTTTAAAACATTATCCTACATCTCTGAAATTGAATGTTAGCAATTAGTGACAACATAAATATTATCATATAATATTTTATGATTATATAAGAATATAATATGATATTGCATCATAATATATAATGATATAAATTGCCATAATATTGTGATACATTTCTATTCTGATAATGAAAGGATGCCTGTTAAGTATGCATGTTTTTGTTAAAATAACAAATAACTTGCATAAAGTGAAGAAAGAAGTGTTTGTTTTCCCATATGTGCTAGTAAAACTTATTTTTAGCAATTTTTTTCTCCCCATGAACAGAGGCTTATAAGTCTTACCAATAGGACACACAGCCTTCTGCTGCTTCAAACAACACAGTGCTTATTCCTCAACTAGTTTTCCAAGTGGCTTCATATAACTACTCCAATTTTCATTTAAGTGTAACTTACTCAGTCAAAAATAATGTCCCAGACAGCTAGCTCTGGGAAAAGGAATTATTCAAACCGCCTCTCCTGAGCCCAGCCTACAACTATTGACTTGCAGATTAATCTATTTATTTATTTTGCCCTACTTTATTTCAGTTTCTGCATAGTGGCGCACACACACATACAAACATGTGCAAATATACTTGGCACGTCCACCCCGACTCTCCTATCAGAACACCTGCTTTCAGATGGTTACCTGGTGGATTCACTCAGGATTTTGACAGTATAATTTTGACTATGGCTCTAGATTCCAGTTCAATGTTAATGCAAATCTACAGAGAGAAAACAAATTCCATGTGTCATCATATCATGTTTGATTAATTCAACATTGATCTTCCAGCTCAGGCTTGCTAAAGTTAGGGATGGACACATCTACCTATTACCATCAGTGTAATTTTTGCAGATGTATTATCCATAATGGTGACCTACCCACTTTCTACATTAAGCAGTAAGTTTGAAAATCCTTTCAAAATACATATTCAATCTGTAATTTCTCTCAAAATGCAATTTTGGTACTTGTTTTGTTACACAGTGTAGTGTAGTAGTTAGATGGTTAGAATGAGGGCCAGCAAGATCCTGGTTTGAGTGCCCATTCATCCTTGAAGTGAACTTGGACAACTGTGTGCAAGTCACAAACACTCACAAACACTTTGCGCCAGTCACAGACACTAACTTATCTGTCAGGGTTCTTGCAAGGATTTTAAAAAATGGAGTGAAGGAGAGTAAGCTGCCCTGGGTTCCTTGTAAAAGGAAAAAAGGTAGGACATTAAATGCAATGTATTAATAACAACGATACATATAAACTTCCAAGAGTTGAATTGGATCACTCACAGAAATGTAAAATCTAGTGAGTAGCTAAATTCTAGTCCGCACGATAGCCAGAGAGGTACAGATTTGGTATAATACTAAGCAGTGGGTTTTCACAAATTCTTAGTTAAAATAGCAAGGACATAATTTGAAATAAAATGCACATTTGTAAACCCTCTAGATGTTTTAGACTACAGTGTCATAATCACTGACCACTGAGCATGATGGCTGAGGCTTTTGGAAATTGTAGTCCAAAACATTTGAAGGACATCAGGTTACATATTCTTCAATTAGCAAAATGAAGCCTTTTAAAGAAAGTAGTACTATTTTCAGGAATCAGAGGCTTTTGTCTGATTATTCAAGTATGTGGCCTCCAATTCTTAATTTCTCCTATTGTTTTCTTGGATAGCCTGGAAGTTTTTTCATATTCACTTTGGGGTTTTTTTCCTCTCTCTGTGTGGCAATCCCAATGCACATCACCTGTAAGAAGTGGAACACTGCATCTATTTTTATTATCAAACATTTCTGCAACAGTTTAGAAATAATAAAGCTGTCCTTCTACCAGTGTCGTAAATGGAAGTAAATTAAAAATAAATGGAATGTCCCTCTTCATATGCACACCTCTTGACAGGGGGGAGCACCCTGCAGAGAGAAGCCAAAAGTTTACACATAAATTGTGCTCCAATTTCACTGAAGTGCCCTTCTGACATTTTCCAAGTGGCACAGGAGTTGGTCATGACTAGAGATCTGAAGGCCTGGTGAAAAACCAGAAAATGAAGGGGTTTTTTTCCTGTTTTTGTTTTGAAAATGGGCAAAGTTGAAGAGCTTTGGATTACAGAACATTTTCTTTTAGCAATTTGGATGAGGTATCTATATATTGCTATCCAGCTTAGCTCCATCTAAATGATTTTTAACAACTATGTAATTCTGAAACTCTGATAGAAAGACTCAATAGGTTAAATGTTCTCTCTGTTAAATTTCCAGCAAAGTTATTTCTTCCACATATTAAAATTATTGAGCTAATGTATCTTTTACAGAAAGACATTTTGGGATGCTTCAAGTCATGCTTCAGCAAATGAATGGAATCACCATATCTCAATATGGAAATAAATGTCCATTCCTCACAGTTTGTGTCCATTCCACAAATCCTGTGTTCTGGGCTTGTTCTGGCTAGATGCTGTAGCAGGCAATTAATGCGAAGAGGACCTCACACTGTGGGTTATCTTTTCATTGCCATTAGATGCAATGGAACAGGATGTCCCTTTTGGGGTTTATAGAACCCACTAGAACCCAGTGTAACAATTTTTAATAAAATTCTTCAACTCACTACTAGAAAATGCTACCTCAGCTATCAAACCTTTGAACTACTGCCACTAAAATAAACTCTCTCTAAATGAAAATCAGTAGTCATGGGACTGATACTTCCACTATGGATCACTTTTCAAAATGTAAAAATAAAAATAAAATGTCTATTAACACCAATTACTTACAAGAGTGAATAAAATATCACTCTTCAAATAATAGATTGAGATGAATTAAAGATTCTCAAATTAAATATGGTTGGTTACCATTCCTAAGCTGAGTCTTTCCCAGTTAAACAAAATCACTATTATCATCATTGATTCCATTTTATACCATACAATATTTTTTCTTTGCATCAGATTTCCTTGAACTCCACCTCCCAAATAGTAACTGGTCCCAAACGTCCTCACATGCAAATGTTGTACGTCAGTTTTCCTGTGCCTCCAATGCATATTTGAATCACACAATGGTGGTACAGTGTTAAATCAACAAAGGGTGAAATCCAGTGCCTTCTATCATTGGCTGGGGTTCCGGGAAGTCCATTCAGCAGGGACCATTGAAAGTTCCTCCTAAACAATCTCATGACCTTGGAGCCCTGCTCCCCTTCCACATTTGCAGCAAGCATGGAAAGAACCACACTGGCTGCCTCTCCAAGGTTGGAAATTGACCTTGTAAGAGAAGAAAACAGGCATGCTGGGGGTTGGGGAGGAGAGGTGCCTGGCACTCACAGGTTGCACTGTAACCAGATGGTGTCCTTCATGATTCTGAAACAGAAACTGAAAACTGTTGTGTCCAGGGGTCTCAGAATTGTTTTGTCAGTGGCAGACTCTCAGGCAGTTTAATATTACATAAAAATTTAATTCAAAAGGGTTTTGATATTTCTTGGGGGAAAAAACCATGCAAATATTGTTGAATGGCAAAAGAACGAGAAAGTTCCTGTTCAAAATAGCCACATTGACTATCAACCAAAGCTCAGGTCCTTCCTAAGCAGCAAAGCTCTAATTTCAAGGCGCAGCAAACAAGACCTTGTGTCCAAGGCTTGACCATACCTAGGGAGTTTCTACCTTCCATGCTCCAGGGCTTCAGCTGACATTCAGAAGCAGAATGTCCACCTCAGTAGTCAAAGGATCCCGTTCCAGCTGAGAAGCTGGGGGGTGGGGGGAGCTATAAAAGAGCAAGATCTTCCTTCCAGAACTAGCCTCAGCATCACAGGTCTTCCTGGTTGCTGCTGTGCCTGCATTTTGCCTGACCCAGTTCATGCCTTGCTGTATGCATCCTTTCTTGTTATACCTGGTCATGCTCTGCCATGCATCCTGCCTTGCCATGTTGCCTTAGCAATGTACATCTTCCTGTATCTTCCCTGACCCTTGCCATGTATCCTGCCTTGCTATGCATCCTATCTAGTTTCCCTGCCATAAGGTACTTTCACCTCTGTTTGGCTTTCTGGTTCTTTTCCCTTGGCTTGCTGATGACCATGACTTGGCCTGCCCTGATGATGTACTTCTGGTTCTGGACTATGACTTGGACTTTGCTATTGAACTGAACCGCTGAACTTTGAATTCTGTCTTGCTTCAGGTTCTGTTGTCCTGTCTTGTCTTCTGCTGCCCACATCCTGACCCCTGACATGCCCCACCTCTTTTGGGGGGTGAAGTTCTGCCTAATCAAAATCAGCACTCTATCCATTGGCCCATACTGCCTTTTGATTACACAAACACATCAGAATACACACAGAATTCTTGACCCTGGAAAGCTTGACCCATTCGGTGTTGAATGATTAGGAGATATAGTCATATAATTATCTGGGTTTGAGCCACTGTGTGAAAGCATTCAAAATATCCCAGGCAATCTTTTCTGATAGTGAACATCTGTCCTAGTTTAATTATTCACCATTTCTATCATTTATGTATTTATTAATGGGATAGCAAATATTTGACAAGTTGACATAAGATGCAAACCTAAGAAGAGTCCAGGTGGATTAGGCCAGATAATTTGTCAATTGGTTTCATTCATCACCTCTATGTGATGTAGCTTCTCAGATGCCCTTTCCAAAAATAATAACACAGGTGTGGGTCTCTCACCAGCACCTTCCACATGCCAATGTAAAGAATTGATTTATTCTCTCTGCAATATCCCTATTCTCCTTCAATAACCCTTCACGCCCTTGTCATCTAAAGCTGCAGCTGCTTCTCCTGGCAGCTTCATGGGTGATGGAGCTGGACAGATGTCAGATCTGTGCAGTCTATACGTATTGTGTGCCTAGCCACAATGTTGCCATTGGTAGCACAACCCCAATGACTCTGGAGTATCCCATATTGAGTGACTCTTGTAAACCAAATCTTACATTCCTTCAAACAGCTTCAATTGCCCTGCTGCCAGAGGCTTGACAAAAAATAATGGGTTGGTGCTCCTTTTTAAGTCTGACAAAAAAAACCCTGCTCATGCCCAGGATGGTTATTTATTTTCTATCTACCTCCCACACCATCACATTGCAGAGATTAATTCCATGCCAGCAAATGATATGAATCTCAAAGCAGCACTGCTGGAATGTGTTGTTTTGGAGACCACATGTTTCAAAACAGTTGCAAATGTTTCCAAAGCCTGATGTTCACTCCACAAAGAAATTTGATTTTTATGACACGTCATGCTGAGAACATGAGTAAGCACCTGGGGAAAACAAGATGACTAGCCATGCCTTGGTTAAGTAGAATGCCCAGGATGTATTAAAACATATCTGTGGAATTTATTTTGGGTCAGAGCATGTGGATAAAGAACTATAGAAGAGCAAATGACCATGGGGAAATTAAACAGCATCATACCTCACAGTTTAGTATGGCAGATAAGTCAGTTTTTGCAAATCTTTTTGCACAAACTTCTTAGCTACTAATCATAAAGTGAACCAACTAGACCCTTTCTGAAAACAAATTTCATTCTTTCTCTTCTCTCCTTCCCCATGGGTTCCATACGATGGTGTTTTCATGTAGGGTTGTACAGACTGTGTTAAACACATTGCATCTGTATTTCCCAGATTGTCAAGTGTTTTACATCCCATTGTCCACTCATTTACAGAATCAGATTTTTTATTCATTTATGTGAATTTGCATTTGTTTGCCATTGTGGAAATTTGCATTTGGAAATATTTGCACTTCTGAAAATAAGTAAATTCTCCTCTAAATGCATACGTAACACCTTAGCCTATAAATTTTGAAAATGCGTGTTTTCCTTGTTCCCCTTCATAATTTTCTATGACTGGATATGAGTAAAATCCCAGAAAATAATAAATAAATAAATAAATAAATAAATAGGTCTGCAAATCCATGGAATTCATGTGACTCAGGAAAAGCTGTTCTGCTACAGAATCTGCAGGTCCGATTAATAGAAATTTGAACTCATTTGAATCTGTTGCACATGTCTATCATGTCCCTGCTTGTAACACAAACTATCCAGAGCAAGGTAGCCTAGTCCACATTTTTGTTCACATACAACAAAGCTATGAAACCAACACAGAAATTGACAGGTGATGTCAAAGAACGAAGCAGAATTGTCATTTTTCTTCTCCACTGCCTTCCAGTGACCCCTATGAATGAACGCCATCATTTTGTCATTTTTCCCCCTCCCCTGGAAAATCCTCAACACTTCCTCCTTACACTGCACAAGCCTTGCACCATCAAACTGCATACGTAAATGAAACGATGTGACACCGCTCAATTTTAAAATACCTTTTGTGCGATGAGGTCTTGTTTAGAAGGCAATTTTGGCCATTGTGTGTTAAGTAGCTGTCAAGCCATATCACACGGCAGCCAATGAAACGGTGTGAGAGGGGATGGGACTATTGCATTTAATGCCACGTATGACAGGAATGAACAGCCAATATGGAACCAAGGACTCATGCACAGGAATGATTTTTCTCCACTCTCCCCTGACTCCGTGAATACTACTGACATTTCTACATAATGGTGGAATGGCTGATTAAAAGGAAGCATGCATGCTAATTTTCAACATGCCCCATGGCAGCCTTTTCATTTCACTTAGAGGTGGGAGCAGGTGGTGTCATTTAGAATTAAATACATCATGTCTCTGTTGGCAGAAAAATAGCATTCCGTGATGAAATGTCCCTACGATGAATCTCATTAATTGTTCTCCAATTTGTGGTTTTGCTTTGTTTTTTTTACGTATTTGCATATTATGCTGCAGGAACACTGAGGGTGCAGTGTATTTGAATTCTACTTATCCCTGAGTTCAGCTAAATGTGATAAAAGACCTGAGCCACTGCTGAAGAAAAGAGCTGGCTTCAGTAGAGCAAGTCCATCTCCTACATCTGTTTACTAAAATATTGAATCAGTATTTTCAATTTCATAGACTTGACGCTCATGAGAAAGCTGTATGGGGCCATGCTGCTTCATAATGTTTGCTCAGTCTGTTCTATTAGCATCTGTGCATGATATAAATGTACAAGTCTCATTATTACTTTGGTGGTTTTGTGTGGAACTGAAATGTTGCAAATCAATGGTTTATTTTCAGTTCATTTGCATTGTATGCCCACACACTACAAAAGGTTATGAGACTGAGCTGTTAGGCTTCAGAGACTAAAGGTGCTCACGCTCTCACATGGAGGTGTCATTAATGGCTGACAGGAACCTGTATTTATTTTAATTACTTACTTCATTTAGGTATGTGTCTCAGTGCTTCTGATGTGTGGAAGAACAATAGCTAAATATGCTAATCCTTAACACAAATTTAAATCTTCAAAACATGCATCAGTGAGAGAAATAAGACAAATTCAGCTCCAAAAAACTACTTATGTGGTATGTGTGATCCTGTGAATTATTACAGCCAAGTGTGCCTTCCAGTCACAAGGCTGGCTTTATTCTGAAGCAGTTAGATGGGCTCCCATAAGTGTGAATTAGCCCATAGACTTGACCCAGAAACATTAAATATAGTCACCAGAATTACTAAATTTGCAGTATGCCTTTCATCATTTCTTGCTGTTTAGATTTGCTGCCTTTTTTCTATTTCATCAGGGCCCCTTCACATTCACAGCATTCTGGGTTGTATGAACTTTCCACAGAATAGTTTTACTATACTCATCAGTTGGAGGATCATCATATTGATTACCTCAGAGGAATCTTTTGCCCAGATCTGACTGGCTGATCATCACAGAAATTACTTTCCCATGTGGTAGAGGCCTTGCTACAACGTCCCCGTTCTATCTTCTGACATATTGTGGTCCAGGCTGTTTGGGGTAATCCGTGCAAGTGCTTGCGCATGTGTGATGTATGCCTTTGGCCAGGCATGGCCTTTGGTTTTTCATCCTGTTTCTTCCAGTTTTGATTCCCCCCTGCAGTTATTTCACTTTACACTGGATAAAAACAGCCTGCTATAAATATTAAGTAATTTGTTAATTTCTAAACAAGTTATTTTCTACACATGTGATCAGTTCCTTAAACACTGATCCATAAAAGCAATGACATGTAACTAAGAATTCATATGATATTTTCTTTTGAAGAAGCCCTGACTTTCACCTTTGCAAAGATGTGTCACATGTTCTTCTCCGGGCATCTGTTGCTCTTGGAACCATTTTCTGTGCTAAAGAAACAAGCTCTGTTTGAGTAATCTTTCCCCTCACCTGCGTGAATTTGTGTTAAAGGCATAGCAGTGCAGAATGGAAATTTCATCACTGATAAAACACAGCTGCATTACCCCTGTATCATTTTAATACTGACATACACTGTGATTATAATATTATCATAATGATTTTGTTGGTCTTAACTTACGTTTCATTTTATTCATGGAAAAGTGTTAGGAGGATCTCATTTCACTTACAAGGTACTTTGCAGACAATTAACATTAGACAAAGAAGCAATCTACCTACTTTATATTTGCTTACTTACAATGGAATTAAAATATATAGAAGATTCAGCTAGATTTTAAACAATCATTCATCTCAGAAAGTGCTTTTGGACAATCTGTTTTGTAAACATAAGAATGCTACCGAGCCTTTTAGCATGACAAGAGCAATATCACAGACAGGAGCACCTTGTGTAGAACTTTCTAAAATTGTTTAGAGTGCACACCTAAGGGGCATAAAAGGCCCCAATTCCTTCTGAGACTGAAACTAGCAGAGTGAGAGGTGCAGAACAAGCAATAAATGCCTCCCTGTCCTCTGTTCTCCTATATTTTTCTTCTAGACAGGCTTTTCAAAGCACTTAGTGAGGGTGTTTTGGAAGGAAAGGAATGGAGGCCTCTTCTGGTCGTGTCCCTTCCCACCTACTGGCATGCCCCCTTTCCCTTCACTCAAAGTTTGATTCCCTCTATGCTTACTGCAAGGAGCCAGCCAGGATCAGGTCTATGACCGAGGCTTCCAAGACTGAGGCCTCTGACCTTGGAAGGGATTTCTGAGCTATTGTATGGTCCCTGGAAGATTCTGGAAGGGACAATAGAATTTCGCTGTTAAAGATCTGAAAATGCGCTTGTAACTCTACTGACCTTTAGACAATATTAATTCAGCCCTACTACTCTGCGTGCCAAAGGTGCAGATCCCTCTGATCCTCACCTTCTTGTCTTATATATTGATAATACTTCTACAATTTTTGCAAGTTATAAAAGAGATCAACACCTCCAAAGCACGTTGCTGATTTGGGAGTAATTTAACTTGGCATACACTCAAGAATGGGTTTGGACCTCCCCTTCATACAAACTTATGTGAAATTTGAACAGCTGTACGTGTTCTTTCTGTATAATGTCTGACTCTGAATTTTCACGTAGGTAATTTTCAAACTATCTCAGCCTTGTCTTCTGCCATCTAACTGAATGTGTCTAGATCAGCCAATGTATATTAAAGTATACAAGTGAGCAATGATACATTTCTTATCTGTTGTCAGACTCAGCAATCTTTTCTTAAGCAGTGTCTGGTTATTGTTTTCTTTCTTTCATAAAAGCAATGATGAGCGACAGCCGATATTGGACTTGTGCAAGGGGAACTGTACAGATTTCAAAATATTGACAGGTAATAGCACATGAGGCCAGGCCCAAGTATGAGAAGAAAGAACAGTTTTTTAGCTGCTGGGTAAAGAAGTAATTAAGATAATACGAGGCAACTGAAGAAGCCAGTTAATTTTTCCTAGAGTGGTAAGCTTAGGTTCAAATCAACCTGCATATATACTGGATGGCAACCCTTCCATTTTGTTTTGGACAGAACATGGAGGGCTCTATTAGGAAACAGGGTATAAAAGAGGATATGACAGATTAATACACCTCTCTCCTTCAGGCCACTGGCCCTGTCTCTATGCATCCACACCTAGGGGACATCTGCAACAAGAAAGGTTTTCTATAATGCATAGATCACATCAGAGTGTACATGTCTGGGGGCAGGGGGGAATCAGAGCATGGCCAGCACTAGCGGTGAGGCAAGTAGCACGGCCCACTCTCCAGTGATCCTGTGATGCTTCCTTCACTTGATACATCGGTGAAGCTGGGCACTTGGGAGCTGGGGTTCTCCATCATTTCCTTGCAAACTACAGAGAGTCTTTTTGCTTAAGAGCGCTTTATTTCAAATATACAGCTATAACCACCAGAAGATGAGTCTGTGTGCATGGACAGAGGGATTTGTTGAACCCATATTACAAACTACTTCCCAGAAACCTCCTTTTCAATAACCCTGGGGTCCACCGCTCTGGCTTTGCCCCTCTGGAGAAGGGCTAGCCGCCTAGATCTATGCAGTCCCACTAAGTGGGTTGCCCTTCTCTCTAGACACCATGTCATGGGGTTATGGACCCAACCTGCTCCTACTGCCCCTCTCCCATGTCCCCTCCCTGTGCCTCCAAGCCCCGTCTGTCTGCAAGGTCTGCCTGAACACCTGTGGATGGAAGGTTTGAGGTAACCTCACCTTCCTCCACCATCTCTATGCCCACAGTCCTCTTATTCAAGCACTTGCAGTCCTCATCCAAAGAGCTGGTGCCACCCTGGTCCTGGGAAGCATGCCAAGAATAACTACCTCTTTCATTCCCAACATCACTGGCAGGTATGAAACACTGGAATATGCTTTATAAAGCTTTTCTTGATTAAAAAGAAGAACTGTATGATATGTACTTCAAGATTACTATTCCCATCCTGGTGATACAAGTGCAATGGTGAAGAGGAAGGAAGGAAGCACACAAGCTAGCTAGCTACCTTTTCTTATTCCATATCTTCTCTCCTGAGAAGGAACTGCATTTTTTACTGAGCTCTGAGATTCTAGCAGCTCTGGTTCATGCTCTCCAACCACAATTGAAGGAAGCATTATATGCTTGCATGCACTGATTTCATTGAGCTTAAGCATGCTAAACTGTGTTTAATAATAACAAAAAGTGACAGCTGGCTTCCGGAAAGCCATTTAACATTTAGGTTTGGTTGTTGTTTTTCTCAATAGATAACTGCTTATTAGCGTCAAACACTTAGGTGTTGACATCCAATTGGATATTACTCTGGGAATCAAAACGTCACTTTTTCAGTACATCTGATGTACTGTAAATGAAATGTAGAGGATAGCTTTATACTTCCTCTGTTCAGCAGAAAAGTAATGCATGACGTATTTTGTCTTTTGTCCCTGTCCCGCTAGACATTAACATGTGTTAAAAAGAAAGAGCAGCAATCTCCCCTTTCCTTATTGGGATCCACTCATTGACTTTCTTTTTTCATCTTTAGTTCAACTTAGCTGCCTGTTTTCAAGCCGCCACGCACAGAGTTCACATTATTACAGCATAGCAACTAGAGGTGGTCCAGTAAATGGAATGTTCTCCCTTCAGGGGATTCTCAAAAATTAAAATTGGTTTCCATTTTGAACCTGCTACATAACCCATCTTGGAAGCTGTATTTGTTATATTATGTGCCCATTGCTAAGGACCAGGTGTGCCATTTTACTGCTGACATTCATATGTATTGCTGTGAATGAAAAAGTCTGAAAGAGATTACTTTTTCACATAAGTCTTAGGTTTTTTCCCAGTGATATCTGCTGGATTCAGATACAGGGAAGCTTATTTTTCACTAGACTAGTATATAGGGCTCACTCCAGCCACAAACATATTCCCTATAAGAGATAACTATACAGTAGGAAAGCAAATGTAAACTGCAAAAAGTTCAGGGACATTAGCAGCTGTGCTATGCAGGCAAAAGTATCTCTAGTAAGTTGCGCAAATAAAAAACCAGAATTTCCTCTGACTTTCAAAAACTGTAAATAGCTCAGCTCTCCATTCTTGAGCAGCAGCTCTCTTAATCAGATGGGCAGTTATATACCTCACCTGCTTGTGCTCTGGCATCTTGCCTGAACCTACATGTCTAAATAGCAACGGTACTCAGAGCTGCACTTGAAGCTTTGAAGACTGGGGGCTTGCAGCCTTCTCTGGAGGAAAAGTCCTGTGCTTCATGCTTGCTCATGGTCAGACCTGAAAGCTGCAACACGGGAAACATGGGACTTTGCTTGAAGACATTTGGAAGGCCCACACAAGAGCAGAATTCAATTACCTGCTTACTGATTGCTGTGAAATATTTCATATTGGGTAATTCCATGAGTTGCCCTGGATGTTATCCATTCTGAGATAATGGTCTTGACCTTGACAGCCACATGTCGACTTTTCCTTGTAACTCTAGACAACTTTGGGCTCTGAATTTTTAGGGCTGTATTTGCCTTAGATTCTTCTAATTTTTAAAAAAAGATTGTACTTTAATTGCAATTATTGTTGCTGTAAATGCTTTGGGCTTTGTAAGGAGGTCTGTATACAATTATACTAAATGAATATTACAAATCCTTTTCCTTGGTGAGCAGAAACTTGTTCAAGAAGTATCAGTTTGTACTCTTTAAGACTAAACCACACACCTCTTAAAATCATAGACAATTTGCCTGAATAAAATGTGGTGAAAGCTCATTTAAGTCTTTGGAGTTTGGCCGTTTAAATAGATTGTTAAAAAAATACAATCCTTCCTGTATGCACATGCAGCTACTGTTCAGTATTAGTCATTAAATCTTCAGTATAAAACCATTGTTCCCGAAAATAAGGAAGAACGTGATAATTTGGTATAACTCAAGAGAAAGTACATTACTTACCTATGAACATTCTGTAAACAGACTGGTTTTTGGAGCTTCGCAGTGGAGCTTAAGGCAGCAGAGATCATAACAAACAGGTGCAAAGAACATTGTACTGTGTATTAGTATTATTATAACATGATAATAAAAATATTTCAAATAATTTTACTGAATTTGACAGTGTGTGCTCACAGGAAAAGAAAACAAGGACAGTACCTATTGAAATACAAAGCCATGCCTGAAATGTCTGCTGATTCTATTGCGTATTAGTCCCTGATATGCAGCAAAAGCCACTGAAGGCCTTCCCAAATTCTTTAGGTTACCCAAGATGGGCTGCAAAGCCATAAGTGTGTGTCAGGAATAACATCACGCCAGCAAGTTGTGGCCACCTCTGTTTCCTGAACACAGAGGTCACTAAACCCATTTACTGGTGGACTGAAATTCCTAAGCTAATTTAACTATCCCATGTCTCTTGCTCTTGCAACAGAAACTGCACAAGCCTCCTCACCACTGCAGTACTGCTTACAGTAACAACAAACATTACTACCATGCAAATGTACATTTGCATGCAGGAGTGGATGTCTGTTACCTGAATCTTTGCTTTTTAAAAAAAGACGCAGAAATATATTTGAATATTTTGACATCTAGTGTGGTGCATGGAATACACGTGCATCAGGTGTTGTATTGTACACATGGTTGGAGTTGGGAGTGTATAACTACCACCTTGTATCCATCTCTGAAATTGTACCATACTGAAATGTATTGCCATGAAAACAAAATCTCAACTTGCTCTTTTTTGACTGAGAAACGTTGCGTTTTTTTAATCATGTATGGTAGCCAGATTTGATAACAGCCCTATCCAGGTATTCTGCAGCTGTTTTCTCTAAATGCAGGAGGACATGGAGCCCCGCCCCACCCCCACCCCCCTGTACATTTCTGTCAACTTCTCATTTCTGATGGGAAGAGACTCCTGTATCCATGGAGGTTTTGCACATAATTGAAAATGCTGGGAAATTAGTGCTCTCTATTGCGTGGAGAGTCTCCATGGAGACTAGAGGCTCTCCCACTCCATTGCTCTCTGCTACTAGATGACAATGGAAATGCTCTCTATTTCCTCATGTGCACAGGAAAACCAGCTACAGAATGCATGAGCAAGGTGATTTCTAAGATGTGGCTGCCCTGAAGGGTTTTAATGTTATTTTTGCAGCTGAAACAAGAGGTATATGTAGAGTAGGCTTACACAGAATGCTTATGATCTTTCAAACATTGCTGTTGGGCATGTGTTTCAGGTATGTGTTTCATGCTTAGGCAAGCCCACCTCCTTTCTGAGATTTTGATTTGGAAGAGCAACTTTGGACTCAGTATATACTACATACTGACTATACTGATGTGTCACAAGAAGCCATGGTGATTTTTTAAACTTTATTGGCTTGTCTTGCTGTCTGGATCCAGACATTACATTTCTGCATGGTACCTTGAATTTCCCCAAACCATGGAGCAATCAAAGGTCTGTTCTAAGGTTTCCACACTTCAGCTGCAGCTTCTCTGGTCATCCAGGCCCAGAATTTCTATCTTTGTTGGTACAGAAACACCACAGAGTACTGTGGGAAAAGCAACCATGTAAGTGGTCTTTCAGCCATGTGTTCTCTTCTATCCTCAGCACCGTAGCAGCAGAGGTATCATCATCAGCTTTGTTCCCATTGACCAAGTTCTGTGTCAATTACTTCTGGAAATAGGGAAAGTGGTTAAATGAATGGAGGGAGAAGGGGGTAATCTTAGCAAAAGTGTTTATTCTGATTTAATTAAAAATCTTAATTAAATTTTAATGTGTGGCTAGGAAGTGTTGTAGATATGTAGGTATATTTGGGAGTGGAAAGAGAGAGAATCCTACTCAAGGCTTCCACACACCATTCAGGACAAGCATGCTGAGGCCCATAAGGAGATTTTGTTTGTGGAGGCTTACAGAATGCATGGCAAGACTCAGAGGACAGAGTGGGGAGTGTGGAAACTGTGTTGTTGTGGGAACCATGGATCGTCTGCCTGGTAAGTTCAGGCAAAACTCCATGTGCCATGGAAACTGCTCACAGTTGTTTGCCATGAGGTCTGTTCCCAGCCATTGTGAGTACACTAGTGCATCAAGGCTTTGTGGCAAACTTTGAAATTGGACTAAGTATCACAATATTGTATCAAAGTCGTATACCAGAAAGCAGAACTATGAGTAGAACTCTGCAAGTGAATAAAGAGATTATTAAATTGCTCAAGGTATGCATTGTACAGTAAAATCTGGCTTACTACGTTTCAAATTAATAAAAGGTCCCAGATTTTCTTATTCGCTTAGTATAATATTCTCATGTAAAAGAACTTGTGTGTACATCTACAAATATGAAAACCCATATGGTGAATTCTGTCCGTTTTCATTGTGCAGAAACATTTCTATTTGATATCCATCTGCTTGACTGGATTTCATTTGCTTCATTTGCTTCTGTTACAGAGTCACATTCCTGATGTTAACAATTTATCATTTGTGTACAGGCCCTGAATGAATTTGCATATAAATATTTTATTCACCGGTGTTTTGCATTGTGAGGTTTGCACTCTTAGGATTATATACACACTTGTAGTTCAAATTCCCATCATAGTTGCACGGCATCATGGATTACATAGGCTCAAGTTGCAATCCAATGCATACTTACTTGGGACTAAATCACACAAAAATCCAGTCCAGGTTTTTTCCTGAGTTTGAATTTATGAGTATGGGGCAGCTTTGACTTGCTGCTATTTTTATACACCTGGGAGTCAGAAACCCTTGCTGATTTATTGCAGAAGATGTAAAAAACTACCAGTACACACAGGTCTACTTTCTTCCCACCCCAGACAAACAATGGAAGTAAAACAATCTCTCAAATTGATTGGTAGGTGTTCACGTCAGAAAGATGTTATTATTTTTAAATGCAGAGATGCATAAAGCAGCTCACTCCCATCATGAGTAACAGGATTTCTGCTCAGAATCAATAAGCACATCATCTCAGTAATCACAACTATGCAATTAGGAAAAGGGGAGCTTATCTTAACATGTGACAGATGAGAATACCTTGAAAAGTAGATGGCAGCTGCCACATGAGCCAGTAATTCTGCTACTGAAAAGAGAAAGCCTATCAGAAACATGTTGGATGCACAGGAAAAAGAAAATAATCAACTGCAGTAGAATTAAAATGGTTTTACACACACACACACACACACAGTGTGTGTATGTATCTTTCTAAACACTTCCATTAGAGTGCTGTAATCTTAAGGAAAGCTAAAGATTTGAAAACATGGGATTCATGCTAGGAAGAAGAGGCTGAATTTGGTTGTGTCAAATGCCTGCAGGCCCATAGTTCCTTTCAATGCTTCAGGCTGAATGATGGCTTGCATAAGTGGTTACTGTGGTATTCAGTTCCACCCACACAAATCCTGAAATACTGCACTTGTGGCATATTAAATTTATATCCACAATTCAAAGCCTTAACTACAAAGTGCCCAACATGATGATGCCTTAGAATCATGGCCAGGGTCGCATGGTACAAGAAGCCATGGTGATTTCTTACCCTTGCTGGTCTGGCATGTCATCCAGACCCAGTTGTGGCATTTCTGCTTTGATACCTTTACTGTTCTGAAATCACAAAGAGAGTCTGTGGTCTGTTTTAACATTTCCACACATCACCATGGCATTTGTGGTTGTCCTGATCCAGGATCTTCATTTTAGTATTGTTGGTATGGAAAACCCTGGAGCCCATGGAAAGAGTGGCTGCAGAAGTAGCCACTCAGCCATCTGTTCTCTACTATCCTTAACTCTATTGGAGCCATGCAAGGAAACCATTCTATGGAGAAAATCTGTTGTACTCCCCAGTTTTGGCTTCCTGGACTCCAGTTCACTTTACAGCAGCCCAGAGTCCAAATTCCTGGTGAGTGCTGAAGTGAAAATAAGATGTCACAGAGAGAGTGACCTGTGGGAGACGGGAAGCAACTGACATTAAAGTGGGAGGTTTGTCTTGGACACATTAGAGAAACAGATCAATATTTTTATTGGATGTTCCAATTAGTTTCTTTAAATGCTCTGTTTTACATACTTTATGTATTTTGTGAACCACCCGGAGAGCTCTGAATATTGGGTGGTACAGATATACGGCTTGCCTGCAAGGCAATGACCTAAGTTTATCTTTGTATTATAGATACAAATGCCTGAAGTTGAAAGACAGTGGCTTGTCTAAGATACCATGTTGTGAATTTATGACTGGGGTGAGATTTGAGCCAAAGACTTTCAAAATTATGGCTCAGATTCTTTCACCCGTGTGCTTATCCTTTTGGTAAAATATGAGATCCAATGACTTGAGATAGTGGAATTGGAAACTGGCCCGTGGATTTACCAGGAACGCGTTTACCTGATCAGATATACATTTAAGGGATAACTTCTTCGAAAGCCTACTGCATCCAAAGCTTTTAGTGAAACAGCTGCAATGGAAAAGTCTGAGAAGGGTCCTGCTTAACATTGCCTTAGGGCTGAAGTTCCTTTCTGAGGTGTGGCAAAGGGCAAGCTCTGCATCTGTGAATGGCACAGGAGGGCACAGAAAGGCCCACTGTGGCAAAACCAAGCTCCCCTTTTCCTTCTTCCCTGCTACGGTGTTTTAGGGCTTGGTACTTAGAGCGGGTTGCACCTGCAGCCACCACCTTCTCCCATGTCCCGAATTCCTCTGTGCTCTGTGTTCACTGTATTTGGACCCTGAGCTTTTGGGGGAAATGGACGAGGGCAGTGATCACAACCACTGCTTGACTCCATGTGATTTTCTCTTCTTAGCACCAGGCTGCCCACCACTACCTGTCCCTCCTGCCACCCACCATGCTGGTCCTCATCCATTCCCAATGCCGGTTCTCCAACCCTAGTAAACTGTTTTTGGGGGGCAGTGAATGTGGTGCTGGGGACACCAGGGTGATGCTGGTGATCAGAATGAAAGGTTTGCACTAGCCTGTACTTTCTTAGGCACATTTGGACTTTTTGTCTGTTTCCTTCCTTGTTTTTGCAAACAACTTGTATCAGATTTAATGAGAAGCAGTGGATAAAGTGATGGACACATCAGGGTCTCAAGGTGTCTCAGCCTCACTTCCTCACCAGTCAAACAGGAATAATACTTGGCACAGGTTTGTGAGAGTGACACTAAAACATGCTTTACATGAGATTTGCTAAATAATGATCATTCATATATCTGATGTGTATTTGTAAATTTCACACTCCTGATGGGTTCTACATTTCACAGATCAGAATCTAATGGGGCAAGCTCAGCTGATTACTATTCAGAGTGCATCATGAGTTTATCTGTTTTATTTAAGGATATCTATCCATTCATGGATTGCAGATTGAGTGATTCATCCATACAATAAATCATAAGTTGTAACACAAATACATTTTCCTGGTAGACGGATATTTGGAACATCTTCACAGCCTCCTGTTGTTATTTGCTCTACCCTTTCACAATTTTTCCTCTTCCACTGGCTGGTACTGGCTTCATTTGCTGCTGCTAGAGTGCCTCCAGAAAGTCTCCTGTAGGTAGGCCCACAGGGTCTTTCGGTTAAGATGAAAAGTCCTGTCGGCTGGTAGAAGGTAGATAGAGCCCACTGTCAAAACTGTGGCAGGTGGAAGAGGCAGAAAGATCTTTTCTTGCATATCTGTTCAATATTGGAATTGATCAAAAGAACAGAACAAAGCATATTTCTCTTGGGTATACCCATACAGTTCAGATATGAGTCTGTTTTCAGTGGCATCATTTTATGTGTGTTATACCTATCCACCAGTAGTTTCATAAAAGCTCAACAATTACAGAAAAGAATGCTTGAGCTGATGGCTTGAAAGCATTGTTTAGCACTGAATGTCTGGTATATACTACTACTTTCCACTCCTCTCTTTTCAAAATGGGAAGTGTAATTTCTTTAGTTCAAAACTCTTTTTTTTTCCAATGGATGATCAGGCACTGAAATCCAAATCTTGTGTTTATATTTTATAATCTGTTACCAGGGTGATATTAACATACACACAAGGTGGTAGCTTTGTTGTATGCAATCAAGTTGGATAAAGTTTTGATTAAAATAGATACACAGATTCTTTTCATAAGGAATGATGTAAAAGCAAACATGAGAGACAATTAAGTAGAGTTTGATTGGATTTTTCTAGAGATTAGCTTGATCATATAATTGTCCCTTCAATTTCCTTGTACTGAGTTTTCTTTGTGTTTGCATTACTTGTATTCTCCATGTTGGTCTTTACCTTTAAGAAAAATATTCATAATGAAGGAACTAACTAATGGTCCACTCCTGAGGTCTACTGCATCAGGAAATAAATACAAAAAAATGGTTGAAGCTTAACAGCTAAGCTGTAATTAAGATTGTATTAGCATTTTTGTCAGAGAACTCCATAATAAACATTCCCTGCTGACTTAAATTGGACATGCAGAGTTGCTGGGGTTGAAATGGTTTTGTTTACTGATTTATGTATGTACCCACACACTACAAAATTGCTCCATACTTGCTTCTCCATCATGGACTGTAGACATCGTTGTATATGGCCACAATGCACTTTAGCTTTAAGTAGTTATCAATTAATGCGGAAAACTGGCACTATCATCTTATCCCACCACTTAGGATTTGCCAAATATATTGGTCTTAACTAAATCATAACTTGATGAAAGTATAAAAACTAGATAATCAGGAAAACTCATTATAATTCAGTAGTTCTAGTTCCCAACATCTTTCTGGCAAGCCTTTGCAACTACCTCAAAAAGAAGTAGGGCCATGCCCACTGGCCTTGTAGACACTGTCTGTGTGCCTTTCAGAACTGTCACTGATATTTGGGAGTGTTGAGGAGGAGAGCCATCCATATCACTCATGGACAGAGCCTTTATCTAAACGGGTACAATCTGGATTCTTGCTCATGAGGATCCCATGTGCCTGGGATGTAGGGATGTAAGCTCTCCTTCCTTATGTCCCCCTGAAGCTGCATTTCTCAGAGACTGGACATGGATGGCATGCAGATTTTGGTGGTAGGATCAGAAATCCTAGTAAGCTTGAATAGAGTGTTAAAAGTGCCCTAATGGACTCTAGTCTGGCTCAGATCTGGCTCTCACAGATCTTCATGGTTTTCTCCATGTTCGTTTTCTCTTCACGCATCATAAAAAGATGAGGAAATAGCCTCTCAGCATCAGCACCTCTGAGCCACTGCTCTGGATTATTCTAAAACAGTCATGGCACACTTTTCAATATATGTCTTATTTCTCTTTGGAAGCCAACACAGTTGCCACCAACCATTGAAGGTCCCAATGCAAATAAAATCAATCGGTAAGTCATTGTCGTGTTTACCCATTCTGGTTCTCCAGAAAGAAGCATGCTTCTATGTATCAGAGAGCTTAAGCTAGGAGCATCCCACCAAGATTAGATCCCTAAATCTCTGCTGGCCATTGGCCCTGGCTGAAATACATGAGCTGGCTTTTTTACCCACGTCATGCTGCCCCCCACCCACCACTTTGCTCTGCCAGAAACCCAAGATCTTTTCAGCACCTAGCTCTTCTCCCTTATGGTTCTTTCAAAACCATCAAAGAGCATTACTTTAGAAGAAATGCTGCAACAACCGCCTTTATCATTTGCTTTCTTTTGTTTCAATTTTCTTCAATTTTACTATAGATGTTTGTTATGATCAGCTCTGAAATTCTGCTGAAAACAGGAACATAGAATAATAATCAAATGATGGCCGTAGATACACTGAATGTCCTTAGAGCTAATTTCTTTGAGATAATCCAGTTTGCAAAAGCATATGTTCTGCAAACTGAGCCCACTGCCTCAGGGAGCAGAACACATAATCCAAGTCTGTCAGCAGTTCACTAACATGCTGGTAAGAATACCAATAAGTATACAGAGGAGCAAAACTTGCCATTCCTCTCTAATACCGAATCTTCCTCTTCATACATTATACCCACAGTGGGTTCTTCAGGACCTGCCTTTTGACAAGGTAAATATTAGCATGACAATGTGATGGATGGCAACTTATTATTTCAGTGCACTGGGATCGATGAACTGTTGTGAGCATCTTGTTTTACACTAAGGGCAGATCTACACTGGATACCTTGCCACTCTAGGAGCATTAGTGTGCTCCTTTATTTTACTCACACAATTGTTATTTACTTATTTAAACCGTTTCTAGGCCACCCCCGTCGCAACAAAGCCTCGGGGCGGCTCACAACAATGTGTTACCGGCAGAGCATGCTGTAGGAAACAACTCGTAGCTTTCAGCCCCACTTTTCTACGACTGCATGCTGTACTCAGCCATAGCATGTTAATTGCTCAAGGAATGGATGGAGCATCCTTAGTCATGTGTGAGGGTTCTCCTCCCTAAATCCATGTGATGCAGTGCCACATCTACCTGTGGCAGAATGTACTTCCACTTTTGTCTTTACATTGTGCCATGCACACGCAGGTGCGCAGCGGTGGAGGTATGTATGAAGCAGCCAGCACAGTTTACCAAAAATTACAAAAGAAAGATGGGGAAAGGAAAATGGTTGTCACCACTACAACACAGAATGGAGGAAGCTGTGCTTCTTCCCTGCATAATGCTCCATGCATACTTTCCTCACTTGACCCACTGTTAGCAACTCCCAGCTGGAAATGTTACAATACTGCAAAGGGAGGACACATTTGAATATATATATATATATCAGAAGGAAACTAAGAAGACTATTAAAACATAATAAAATCAGTCTCAGGAGATCCATAATGTAGTGGTAGAAATATTGTAAGTGTGTAAGGGCTGAAGAGTGTGCCATGTATTATACAAGTAAGTTAGGCATTACAGTGACAAAACAAACCACATGTATATCAGGATTATTTGCACAATGAAAACAAGCTACCATGGATTATTTAAACCACGGCAGTTTATTTTGATCCCTCTCAGGGGCCACCATATGCTGGGCACCCTGATTACTTTGTCAGGAATGGTAGTTGTATCATCCAAACGTGGGCTGCATGGCTTGTTTGAGAAGAAAGGAAACAAAGAACCCATGGCCTCATGACTTACCCACTAGCCGCAGGGCATGACTTCTTTGAGGGTTGTTCTCTCCTGCCCCAAACAAGCCAGGCCACACAGGTTCAGGTGAGAGGACCATCTCCTAGTAACATTTCAATGAAAATGTGCTTCCATGGTTTATCCAGTCTTGTCCGTATCCTGTGAATATGCATGTTGGAAATGAGCCTGAACATAGCAGCCTCCAGAGGTTCCCCATTGCCTGGTAGGGGCAGTTTTATGCTACCTTTAACAAGGTTATACTGGTGCTTGGATCCATGCTTAGAGTGGCACCATTGAAATCAGTGGTACAAAAGTCACAACGAATTGAAACTCGGTGATTTCAGTAGGTCTCCTCAAGTCAAATAATATCAGAATCCAACCTTTAGTGTTCTTTCCTTCAGGCACAATTCTGTCACATTTGGTGTCCTGTCTCTGAGATGGGTCACATATTCCTCCAAATACTTGTGGGCAGGCACGCGCATCTGACGGGGGGTTGTGGCTGCAGCTGCTTCCTCAGATAAGAAAGTAGCAGTGTGTACAGCTTTTACAGACATCTCTCAGGGGAGCACACAAACCTTGATCACCTTCACTGATACCTACTCAAATTCAATTTTTCATCTTGAATCCAATTATACTGTTGACCATCATTACATTCCTAACAGAGAGTTTGACAGATTCACTGTGTACAGTTTGAGATAATATTTTCCTTTGTTTGCTTCAGTGCTTGCCATGTTCATTTAATTGGGTGACCCCTAGTCATAGATTTATCCCATAGTTCCATATTTCTAAACATTGTGATCCTCCGTCCTGTTCTGTTCTACTTTTGTTCACTGTTTCAGAACTAAATACCCAATATGATCTCTATTTGCTAGAGGAAGGCTCTTCGTTATGTGGTTGGCCGGTCTCTTCTGTAATATCTCTAGGAAGAAACCATGGACTGTTGTTGCACTGAGGCACTTCCAAAATAGTTGACATTTTGGAATTTTAGGGAAGTGTGAGGCTGGTGTCAAATTATGCATCATTTGATGCTCTTGGACGATGGTGATGATTGCAAGAAGCCAAGCACCAGCATCTTCTTCAATGGTTATGGTAGAATAAAATAAGTGGTGGTGACACATGGCGGTGAGGTGCCAGAGGAGACAGTTGTGTGAAATGGGGCCACTGAGATGCTGACAGTTGTCAGGCAACTGTTTCACTGGGAAGAAAACATAATGGGAAGGGCTTATTGCTAAAATTTCCAGCTTTATTCATTCATTCGATTGTTCAACAAACTCAAATTAATTTTTTGAATGAACCCTGTTTCATCTAAGATTTCCTGTAGCTTTCTTGATATGCTGTATTCAAAGAAGTATGAACCACAGCTTCCAGGTCTGCACTTAAATTAATACTCAGTTCAAAACCCAATGCCCTGCAACAGTTACCCTATTTCATCTCTCAACACTGTTCATAAATTCAGTATAACAATATTTTAATTGATTGTAACGATTGACACTCATGCTTTAAACCTTGATTGGTTTCTTGATCCCAATAGAATTGGTATTTAGGGGAAATGTGTACGGCTTTACAACCTAAGGCAGTGAACAGGAATCTCTTTGCTGCTCTGTCAAACTGTTGGTGTTCACTTGTGCTACATAATTCAATTTTCCTGAATGTTAGATTGATTCTGCATGTCTGCCAAAGAAGCCTTTGGTCATTAAATGCACCTTCTGTGATTGCATTTCATAAATACTGATTAGGTTGCACAGCATGGTTGGGTTGGGATTTGGGGTGGGGTAAGGGGATTTTGAAGGATCTACTTTGAAGTATAATGATTAGAACATTGAAGAAGGAGGAGGAGGAGGAGGAGATGGCGAAGAAAGAGTTGTTCTCCAGAGATTGTCACAGGCATTTTTGATCAACCGGACTTCATTTTTAGCTAATTTTCCACTCTGACTGCAGTCCCACATGGAGCATTGCATGCCACGCCATAACGTCCTCCAATCTTTTCAAGTGTCTTTTGGGGAGGGGGGTGGATCAAGTGGCTGCAGTAGAAAGGGGGCTTTAAAAAAGACCGGTCTGCAAGAGGTCATTTGGCACTCAGTCAGTATTATTTGTCCTTTTGATGACCATTCAAGCAGGTTTAACTTACTTCAAAGCTTATTAGCGTGAAAGATCTGATGCTGAAGGAGAGGAGAGGAGAGGAGAGGAGAGGAGAGGAGAGAGGATCCTGTTCATAAGCCTTTGGCTTGTTATGTTGTGGTGGAGATAGTGTGTGTCTCTGGGGATCACTTTTATAGGTCTTGTATCCATGCAATTAAATTCAGGAACACCATGATGTGAAGAGTGCAAAGAGTTTCAGATTGTAATCCAGTACCTGGTTAAGAGCAGTAGGCCCTGCTCAGTGTGACTTACTGGATACAACAGTGTTAAGGTACAACCCAATGCTCATTTAGACACAGAAAAGTCCTATGTGACCCAGCATGCTGGGAATTCTAGGCCTTTTTTCTGTCTAAATATGCATAGGGTTGCACCCTTAAAGGTACCGCTCATTTCATGAGGCGGGGAAACCACCTTCTTCAAATTTATCAGTTTGTGTGCCCTCCCTGTGCATGTTTCAGCAGAAACAGTTGCCTTCATTGACATCAGACATGTTTGTGCTTTGTTTATGGGCCACCTTTAGCAAGCACTTCCGCATCACATTACAAAAGCAATAAATAGTACATAGATTATTTTGTCCTCTAAGAAGTGTCACCTACAGTATGAATCATTTTAAAATGAAGAATGGGCAAATAACCAAGACCAAGTTGTTGAATTAGCTCTCCAGAACCAAGGCCTATTTTGCTTCCATTTATTTGTTTATTTATTTATTAAATTTGTCTGCCATCCATTACTTCCATCTCTGGACAGCTTACAACATTAATCAGAATAAAATAAATTAACTTTAATGTTGGAGGTCTAAAATGTGGATACAAAATCTCTAGCAACTGTCAGTGTCCCTTTCTGCACTAACAAGTGAAAAACCAATGGATATTGAACTCAGCAACAGATCTTGTTCCAACTCTGATCATTACTAAGAACTTTTGCAAACTGATTGACAGACTGGTTCACCAGAGGAGCTATTTAAAATCATGAGTTTAAAAAAACTCTTGTGGCCTTTGAGGAATTAGGGTCCAATAATGCTGAACCTAATATTCAATATTAGCACAAGATTTCTGCAGATGTCATACTTTTGGTTAACCCATTGTATCAGGGTTTATTTTATTGCATGTATTATGGGCATTTCTGTACAATCTTTTCTTCTGGGGTCTTTTTGCTTTGATACTTTGAATTAAAATTCTAAAATCGGTGAGTAGATCACTGATGGACTGAATCGATAGTAACATATACACACAGAAGCACCCACAACTGTCTGTGTACAGGGCAGGGTACAGGCATAACTGCTCTCTCCAGTGGAGAGTCCTGGCAAGATGATGATGACTGCAGTTCCTATGCCAAGATCAGAGCTAGACCAAATCATGCAGATTTGCATAGTTCTACCTAGTTTGCATAGTACGGTTCTGTTTTCTGTAGAGCAGATGTACAAAGAAACAGCATGGGGTTTCTGGTCAAAATTTCTGCCCCTGTCCTTGGCAGCAACCTATATACTTCCCAATTGTTTTACCTGGGTTATGGTACCTCTTCCTAAGATAGTCTTGCACAGTGCTTTTTTTGTAAAAAAAACGGTGCTGGAACTCACATCTTGTTAATCTTTTATTTAGAGGTTTTTTTTAGGGTAATCTTTTATTAGCAGGACTGGTGGTTGAGAAGTAATTAGTATTTTTTTTCATTTTTAAATTTGGGGTCATACTTGTACACTAAAAATTAAAAAAAAGATTTTCAATTCACCAACTTTTTTAAAATAAAGACATTATTTACCTTTTGCACGTAGCCAGTCACTCTACACACACATAAACATGATGGTCGCCGCTGGCAGGAAGCACTCAGCGCGCAACCACACGACCAATCCCAAGCCGAGCAGCATCCCAAGCTGAGCAGCGCCCTCACAATCAGCGCAGACACACAAGCAGCCCACATGCACTATTTTAATGATTTTTGCCTGCTACGCCCGACAGGGCGATTCAAAATCATGTGGAAAAATCCGTTGAAAAAAAGTGCCGGAACGCCGTTCTGGTGCGTTCTATGACAAAAAAAGCCCTGGTCTTGCATCTCATATACTTTGACAAATACATGGCCTTGTGCTTCAGGCTCATTCCTCTTGATATACGAAATGTGTGTTTTTTCATAGTAAATTAGTAGGTATAGTGTTTCTAATCATGGGATGCTTATGATGCCTGACTTGTATCAAAGCATCTAATCTCTAAATTAGATTGCTTCAATGTACTCTGCATGGGGCTGGGGCTGAGCCTGAAGACTTTTTAGAAGCTGCAGTTTGTGCAAAATGCAACAGCCAGATTCACAAACTAAAATTTCCAAATATGTAACCTCATTTCTCCCCTGCCTGTAGTAGTGCCTATACACCGCCAAGCCCAACACCAGGTGCTTGTTTTAACCTACACAGCCCTACATGGCTTGGGACCACAATAGCTGATGGAATCCCTCTCTTGACTTCAGTCTACCCAGATCCTATGAACTGCATCCTTCCTCCAACTGCCCGCTGCACAGGAGGCCTGTAAGGAGGCAACAAGGAGAAGGGCTTTCTCAGTGGTAGTCCCCTTATTTTGGACATTTCTCCTCACTGAGGGCTGCTTGCTTGGAATCCATATTAGCATCTTATCAGCATCAAGTGAAAGCTACCCTCTACTATGAGGCACTTAAAGGCATATGATGGGTCATATCAGCTCTTTCAACAAGTTTTGTTTTATTGAAATTATTTTAGATGTTTAAATTGTTTTAAATGTGTATATTGAAATTTTAATCTGTCTTATATGTCTATACTGGAATTTTCTTGCAGATGTTTATTTTTAAATATTTTTAAAATATTATATTTTAATATTTTTGAATATTTAATATCTGTATTTTTATTCTGATGACAAGAACTGAGCTGAGCTGGGCAGCATTTATTCAAAGGGCTGCCATTAAGTTGGAGATGACTTGGCAGCATGTTTTTAGTGTGTGTGTGCGTGTGTTTAAATTGCACGTTGTGAAATTGTTATGGAACACCCAGAGAGCTTTGGGTATTGGGCAGTATGTTAAATAAATAAATAAACCAACCAACCAAGAGGGTAGCTGCATATTGTATTGTTATTCTTTCCTTGCAGATTGCACTCCTGCATAGGCCAATTTATTGTAGATGTTTCAGATGCATATTGAAACATGCATAGACCAAGAATTATACTTAGTGAATTCCTTTATTCTTTTCGTGAACCTGTTATACAATTATCTATGCTTTTGTTGCCTTAATTTTGTTACCTTCATTTCCAAATGCACTAAACTTGCATGAGAAAAAAACTCAACTATATGCTGCTTTTCTAAAATTATAAAGTAAAACAAAAACAAAAACCCTTGTTCTTCAGATAGCTGTGCCAAGATATGATGCTTCAGGACTTCTGTATGGCCTATTGGACATCCTTATAATAATTCAGTGACAATGTCTGATTCGTTGCTTGCTTTGGGAAGTCAAAAGGCCGATATGTACTACTGTCCTTTGCTGCCGTGTGTCACAGCATCGTCAAACAAACCATGAGCCCAACAAAGAGCACACTGCAACAGTCTAACAGGGAGGTATCCAGCATGTGTGATTGAAAGCATGTCCACCACATCCTATTGCCCGTTTTATTCATCCTTCATATGTACTAATATATACTATACCTTAGCTGACTCTCTCTGGGTGGTTCAGCAGACCAAGTTTAAAACCATAAAATATAATAATGCAGTAAAACATAACATAAAACCAAAAGTTTAGAATAGAGTAACACCAAAATAGTAACCAAGATGAAAACCACCACTAGTTTTACTTTAGGTCAATATTTTGTAGTTAAATGTCGGAATACAAAATACTTGCTCTATGTGGCAGTTCTGCAAAGTATACAAGACTTAAATATTTTCATGACAAAATATGCCCAGGTAGGAACTGGGGAGGGATCAGGTTATCACTACTAAGCTTCTACATTAAACATAGGCACACATTGCAACTAACATGAAGCAACATACACAATTTGCAACTGTCTATACCAGAATATGAAATCTTCTGAGAAAACTTGCTCTTACTACAGGATGCTTTGCTAATTCTACCCTAATCATGTAAAACATGTTATTTTGGTACCAGTCTGTTTGTGTTCAGTTTAATGTTCTGACTTAGTTTAGCTTCTGGTGCATTTTTTCACTCCAGTGATGCCTTGGTATCACTGCTGATTCATTGTAATATCTTAGCTTGAGCTCATTATTGCTTGTATGTCAACCAAATAATGGCATGAATCACATGCATTGCATTTTATTTCTTAACACATAATATTCTGTCCCTGCCACTGTACAACATCTTAAGTCATACTACGTTTTTGTTACCTAATTATATACAGTCTATCCAATTAGCAATGAAGAATAGGACAAGAAAAAAGCTGCCCATATATTAGGTTTGAAAGCAGAAGAGAATCTTAAGTATAAAAAGTGTTTCTGTATGTGTGAGCTTCTCTTTACATCTAAAAATTGGCTCTATTTCAGTAAACTTAGCAATTTTAAAAATACTTTTGGTGTTCTAGACACTACCTCTGTGGGGGCTTGGGGGAGGGGGCTCTTGGGGGCCTCCCCTCCGGCTCCCCCAGTCAGGTAATGTTGCTGTGCACTGAACTGTGTTGGAGAGCTTCCCAGGCCTCTTCTCCCAATCTTCCTCCATGTCACCCAAAGGTTTATCACTGAGACTCAAAGTCACCAGGCAGGCAAATTCCAACAGGCACACCTGGTCCTGCAGTTGGGATAAATCTTTTTCTCATTACCAAGAGTGCCCTGTCCTACTCAGCGCTACACAATCTCCCAGTGCAGAGCAACATCCCTTTGTGTTTCTCACCTGCACATTCCATTTCTCCTCCTTATTTTCTTACTGCTCTTATGTTCTCCTTGCTTACTGTCCAGTCCCCCTGGTCGCCTTACAACTCATGGGCAACTGGACTTTCTGTGCTCAAAGCCTTCTTTGGTCACTCAGGTTGCAATAGCCGGCATAGCAGTAAAGTAAATAATAAGACCCTGCTTAAAATTAGCAATTCCTGCAGTGAAAGAGGAGGTCTGGTGGTAAGCTGCACTTGAGATGATTGGAAGCCATTTGTATCCCTCATACTTTGCAGAGACGAACACTGCTTAGCATATGTCTTGAGTGCTCTGTTTTACATGCTTCCACTAGTTCCCTTCATTCCTGATCTTGGAAAGGCACCAACACTGTCAAATTTCAGCACCAAGTGAGATGCCTCTACTCCCAGATATTTGAGGGCATATGATGGCCATTTATGTGTCAGTTGTTTTTGTTATGGTCTCTGCTGATGCCTTTGTTGCTTCAATATATTTTGGTATTTTAATGGAAATTGTTCTTAATTGTTTTATGGATTGTATATTTTAATAAAAAGTGATCTGAACTCTCAATGCGCAGGGTAAAATAGAACTACATGGAGCTGTTGAAATATCTGACTTTAAAATTAGTTAATTTTCTTGGTCTAAAAATACAACCTTCAATTATCTAAAAGAGCATACTCCAAATATACCTATTAATAAATTGTACACATTTTACTGGGGATGGCAGAGGATGAGGTGGCTAGACAGAGTCACTGGGGGGGTGGCTGTGAGCTTATGTGGACTCCGAGGGATGGTAGAAGACAGGAGAGCCTGGAGGAATGTTGTCCATGGGGTCATGATGGGTCAGGTACAACCTTGCGACTAACAACAACACATTTTATTATATAATTAATAAATAACATAATTTCTACGATCAATTATTTGTTCTTGGGTTTTAACTCCTGAATAAACCAAAGTTCCTGGTTTTGGATGCCACATTAAAGTGTTGCTTCCAGAATAGGATGTGTTTCACATGTGGCCCAGATAGAGTTACAGCCCTGAAAGTCCTGGGCTAATTTAACCATGAAATGCCACTGTGATGTCCAAAAGGGTCACTGTGTGCTAATGGCAGATGTCAGAAATTAGCTAGGGTTACAGGGTAAGAATTTATGCCATGAACTCTTGATTCAAAGACATTTGCTAATTTAGCAGCTGAGTATTGTGCATGCAGTTTGGTGCTGGATCATAAGGAACAAGAGAGGGGAAGGAAAAAAGCTGTGGTAGACAGTACCCAATCCTTGGCTTGGATGGGAGTAACAGGTTTACTAATAATATCTAAAAGCTACATGTAATAATACTGTTGAAGAGCTGCAGTTTTAGCCATTTGTCATGCTCTGTATGGACCCTACTTCTAGAAATGATTGTTATGGCACTCTGATGTTTCATTTCTGTTTTAGTTACTTTCTCTTTAATGAGCAAAATGCCAACTAGCCACAACCTATAGGAAAAAGTCCATGCTTTTATAAGCATTTGTATAATGTTTACAAAATATAAATAAAATGTGGTTGCTTTTACAGTGCTTGCTAAAATGTCTCGCATGCTGCTTTTATGAATTCTCCAGCTTAATAGATACTGCTTCTTGCCTACAGCAGAATTAATTTGAATTGTAATATTGTAATATTGTAACTTTGTAACTTTGAGGATCTAAGAAAATATGTTAGTGATGTTTATTAGTGGAAAATAATGCTCTTTTATTTCTTTCTAGTTCTAACTTTGGAGCTAACAATTACATTTAAGCATTAATGGGGTAATTTTGCTCATAGCCAATAATTTTAAAGAGATTCATACATACATAGCTGTGTGTGTTTAACTGGTTGGACCTCACAGTGCAAGAATGAAGCCTAAGGGAAGTATAATTTACAAGTAATGACATTAATATGCATATGATTTCAGGAATATTTATTGGTCAAAAGGAAAACACAAACAATTAACTTATAGATTGATTTCCTCCTTAACTGGTGCCTTTTGCTTTAGAATGGAAGAGGTAGTTTCAAAAAATAAAACAGGAACAACCAAAAACATGCCTTGTAGCTTACTTAGACCTTGTGCTTTGAAACGTTTGAAAACTGGTTGCCTTAAGTGAGCATTCAGTTGGGTTTTTGTTGCTTGTTCTTTCCCTAACACTATGGATGTCTTAGGTGTCTTGGGACACAGGAGTTGTCCTTTCAGCCCAGCCCTATACATCCTTTTAGGAAATTCATGCCATTGAGTTGGATGGGATCCAGATTGGGCCCTTGCATGGCGACATGTTTAAGAGTCAAAGTATGAACTGTGATTATACCTTTAACAAATCAGCTAGTTTTACCCTTTTCTGTTACATACTAAGGATGCTACATCTCTGACTTTCTTAAATGGAAGAGTCAGGTATGTGTGACAAGCCAGCAGTGAGTAACAAACAGTTTTATACTTCCTACTAGCAGTATGCAATAACCTAAAGTGTAGGAGGATGAAACCACTCAAAGTAATGGATACTCCTCACCATTGTAGGCTCAGTTATACCAGGATGGAATAGAATTGTGTGGAGATGGTGATGAAGAACTACAGTGGAACATGACACCTGTTCAGGATCTGGGCAGAGGATTGTTTGTGGAAGCTCTGCTGTTCAGAAGGGAGAATGTACAAGCTGTTTTCAATCTTAGTCTAACTTACATTTTATTCATTTAAGTAGGATGAACATGAGATACAGTCCTATGATACAATAAAGCTTTACAAACACAGGCTCTACATTCAATATCCAAAGTCCAATGCTGGTCAATGTTTTCTTCCACTGGCAGTTCCACCATCTCACTAGGTGCCCAACCATGGGAAACCACATGGGAAGGCCAACAAGAGTGTGGAATGGCAATTTGAATCCCAGCAATTGTTTATCTGTGTCTCAAGCTCGATGCCCTAGTCCATCCTTTCTTTATTCTTTGTTGAAAAGAAGGATGGTATATGGGATGGCTCTCGTCATGCCAAAAAGCCCTTGGGTACACTGGGAGGGGTACAACTGTGCTAGGAGAAAGGTACACAGGGAAAATTCTCTCTGTGCATTGTCTTCATCATCACAGTTGGTCTTCTGTCAACCCACCCAACAGCTGATTCATAGGTATGGAGACAGTGAACTCTGCATGAGGGTAGCACAAATGCTACAAATTGTTCTTTTCTGCATTGAAATTTATTTGTAATAGTATTTGCACGGGCAGGAGGCACAGGATGACAACTCCATTCAACAGTTCTTCCAGCATCTCACTGGTGTCAGTGATGAGCTAGTCTGAGCTCCGCTGCTGACCCATGTAAGTTTTCTGAGCTAAGTCTTTTCAAAGTGCATATCTAGCTGTAGCAAATGTGCTGTTCAGACTGGCTCTGCTTCATTATATCTGGCTTCCTCAGGGAGTTTGGCTTTACTATTTGCAGATCCCCCTTACTCCCAGTATTGTTATGTCGTCTAATGGTATTTAATGAATTGCATTTGGAAACAGATTTTGCTCAAGTCAAGGTCACTGCCATTTCAAAACCTCCATAGCCTTGCCTTGATAATCCACCCAGGGGTACTATCATTTCCTTTTAAGGCTGCAGTGAAAAAGAAGAATGGAGGAAATGCTTTTGCAGAAGAAAATAAAAATACTAACTGCAATGGTGATATACTTGACTTCTGAGGTTATCAAGCCTTGCCTTTTATCAGCAGCTTCCTTGGTACTTGAATGAAGGATCCAGTCCTGGTAAAAGTAAATCCAACTTATTCATACTTTTAAGCTGCAAGGAAACCTATTGGGATCTTTGATATGGAAGCTTTTTTCCTGTTGGTATGGAGAAATTCAGCAGGAGCAAAGCACAAACTTTGCAAGCAGAAAGTCCTGGGCTCAATCTCTGGCATCTTCTGTTCCCAGCAGAGAAGGCTGTTGGTTCAGGGGTGTGGGGGTCCTCATCATTACAGGTTTATTCTGAGCTTCTTAGCTCTTCATTATGACCTTTGCAGGCCAACCTATAGGTGGATGGAATTCAGCACCATGGACAGTTCCATAAACTGTGAGGAAATGGATGATGCGTCACACTGACTTAGAAATCACTACTCTCCCCTGGTTAACAGGTTCAGGTGATGGAAAAGTAGGGATGTATGAGAATTTCATTTTGGACAAGAATTTGTTCACTTCACACCCCTAAACACATACACAAGTGCATTTTTTGGGAAGTGTTTGCATATTTCCAAGCTTCTTTTTGCATTCAAATAATGTGTATGTTAGGACAATAAATGCATAAAATGCATACTTTAAAAATGTGCATTTTGGGAAACTGAATTTTCATGCTCTAGGTAATGGGTGGAAAGTGCACATTTGGGTGTGCAATTTAACCCCCCCCCAATGATCTCTCCTCCTTCCCTCCCTCTTTCCCTCCCTCCCCCTCTCTCTCCCTGTGTGTGTGTTTTAAACCAGCAAAAGCTTGTAATTGGAAAGAGAAAAATGAGGCAAACTGAGCTTCAGTGGAAAACTGAAGAAGCTTGTTGAGATCACACTTTGCTGATATGTTCACATGCAAATGGTCCTGGTTGAAATATGCAGTGGAGTTCTCTGCTAGCAAAGGGCAAGACAAAGCAGTCTGCCAGTCCTTAAAAAACTCTGCCTTCTCTATTCTGATACAGCCATCATCAGCTTGTTCGAAAGCTTTTAAAATTCTGTCTAATTTCAACTCCATCACATTCATGACTGTTGCATGCATGAAGTGCTAACTGAGCAGAGCCTCACTGCTTTTGTCAAGTCAGTCTTGGTGGCACCCAAATGAGTGTTTTAATGTATAATCTGAATTCTTCCTGTTGAATATAGTGTAAAACTTAAAGGAGGCTTTGAAAAGAGCCCCAAATCCAACAGTTTTTGCACTAGTCCACCTCCTCTTATTTTTCTTTCCAAGCCTGGGCAAAGGATGCATATGGTCAACATTCAGAAATATGGTTCACTGTGTTCCATGGATCTCATTCCTACAAAGATTGCAGCCTAAGCTTATGCATGAGCACACAGAAAAGAAGTCCTACAACTCCCTGGTTGGAGGTGCTTGTTGTTGTTACATGGCATTTTTATCCCACCTTGGTAGAACTTATTTTTTCTGTCTAAAAATGTATAGGATTTACTCCATGTATTTTTCATTACCCATGCCTCATGTATTGTATGGCCAGTACTGGAATGGCCTGACTTATCTGAACAGTTACACTTCCAGTCTACTAGAAATCCCCTGTAACTGCTAAAATACAAAAACGGACTACAGCATCTGACCTACCAGTTCACCAAGAACATAGTCTAACCATGGAATCGTTTCTTCATAACCTATCTATGATCCAGTGCAAAGCATCACTTCAAACATATATTCTATTACGTGAATTGTGTCACATCAGTTTGCAGAAGTGTTCCAACAAACTGGGTATACAGGCAGATAGAAACCCTACAAAATAAGTATTGCTTATCTTAATACCATTTCCAACTCAAGTTTGGTTAGGGAGTAGACCATGCAAAATTCTCATCCTCTGGAGCTTTTAGGGACCAAGAAGGGAAGATGTCTGATCTATTCATTATATCATGTTAATTCAGACCTCATTTGAATTCTACCTCAGTCAACATTTGGCAAATACTTTAGAAAAATGACTTTGTTGTGTGGCTAGAGTCAACACAGGAACTGGTGACAAGTTTTTAATTTTGTTTTTGGAAGCCTTGGTCATGTCTCTCAGTTTCTGTTGTTTGTCCGTTTTACAGATCACTAGTTAAAAATATCTTTACAATGTAAAGCAGAAGGTGTATTAAAATGTTTCTGAATGAAATCTCATTTTGCAGTGGTTCAGGATGACCTGGGGTTGACAAGAAGTTCAAACCTTATTTAAATTGATGTTGTAGAATGGGCATGTTAATAAATACTGTTTTAAATGTCAGCTTGTTTATTAGATAGGACAACACATCAGGCATGAAAGCAGCCCAGGTTGTCACCTGACGAAGCACTGGATATACTGCTTGAGGAGCTAGTCATAAATTATTTATGAGTCCTCCAAATTATTTGCGAATTACTGTAATGTGCCTTCCTACATGGCTAGGTCTTGTTTTTATGTGTGTGTGTGTTGCTTCCTTTCTGCCTTCTCCTGGCCTTTCCCTCTGTAAGGGTGCGGACCCTATTGTGTTGTTCCACCCTTGGAGCCAGATGGATCCAGATGGATTCCTGAAGGCTCTGGGGGATTTTTCTTGGGCCATACCACTGGGGTGGGGATTGTATTTTGAATATTTTCACATAAAACAAGTTCCTTATATAGTAAGTTAGAAATTAGGAAGAGGGCTATGCAAAGCCATATAGCTTCTGTATAGCCTGATGTGCCTGATCCTGCCTAATGTTGCAAGCTAAGCAGGGTCAGGCCTGGTTGAAATTTGGATGGGTGACCTCCCAGAGAACTTCAGGTATAGAAATGTAATCAGTAATAATTAGTAATAGCAATTAGTAATAATCCCCCTATCTGTAAGTTGTAGCTGGGTGTACTGATTGCTCATGCGCAATACTCACACACCGCCACGGCATCCACTCTCTGAAGAATACAGTCCAGAATTCCACCACTATAGTGCCTATTTTGACAGTGCCCACATGATATGAGAGCCACAGCATCTTCTGCTGAGGTGATGTTAGAAGCTCTGGAGTACATGGTAAAAAAAAAAAAAATCCAATCAAGAGGATCCTGAGTGGCTGCCGTAGTCATCTGATTCCTTAAATGAAGCGGAGTCTTGGTGATTTTCTTCTAGCTGTTTAGAAGTGCTGGCAGTTTCTTCTAATCAAGCAGAAACCCTATGAAGTTAAAAAAATGGCCAACATTTTTTCAGTTTCCTTTCAATTATTTGTTTGCCCAATCTCTGTGTTAAAAGAATTCAAGACAACCAACTGGATGTCAAAATGCATGAATGTTTTATACATCAAAAAGGATACCTATCACGATTTGTACACAAGTTAATTTTATCAAAAATTTTGCAAATACTACTGTCTCATATCAGCAGAATAAATAATTGAATAGTTTATAGGGTATGTTTAGCACAGTGAGTGTGTTAGTCAGAAAAGGAACAAAAGAGATAGGAAAAATAAGAATACTGCAAGCTCTGAAATAGATTTTTTATATGTCCATATTATCCTCTGTGTTGATCTTGGCACCTGTGTACAATTATATTTGTGTTGGAAACCAAAATCAGGCACGGTACAAAACTGGACAAAATCTTCAATGTCTTGATTTACACATGCAGAGTCCATTCTGCAAAGAGGTTTATCATTCATTCCTGTCGGGAAAGAGACAGCCAGTAAAATGCAAGGGAATATACGAATTCCTAATATTTCTCATACTTGCGGGGAAAATATGCAGACAAAAACCTATCCTAGGAATATATCTAGACTAGAAAGAATTTGCTGTATGTTAACCTTTGTTGCATAAAGACCTTTTGAAATATTTGGCAGAGAACGAACGAGCAAAAGCCTAATTAGCCATTGTATGTCTTTTAGTAATCTGCCTGTGGTAATTCCAGGAGTTCATTGAGGTCAGCTCTTAGAAATGAACATGTTAGCCCTTTTGCAGGTAGATTTGATCTAGCTATTAAGGCTCACAGCTAAGGTCTTTGCAATGTGGTGAGAGAGAAGGAACAGTGTATATGGTTCTCTGTGGGTGTACTAAAGTTCTTCATTTCTTTTCTCTTTAATACTTGTCTGACATTTAATACTACTGTTTGATGACAAAGTTACCACAGTTCATATCATATGTGTTTCTAAGTGCGCATGTGCAATCGTTACTTTCCATCCTTTTAATTCATTCCAGAATTGAGATAAGGAAGAGGGTGGCATAGAAACCTAATAAATAAATAAAATAAGAAAATCTCTGCAAGGGTCCAGCACCATCCTGCATCCATTAATTATGGCTGACAGCAGCTATTACACCAATGCTCCATAAAGTTGTCTAACCCCCTTTTAGGCCATCTAAGGCTGCAGAGCATTTTGTGCCAGAAAATCTAAAAAGTTAATTATGCATTGTGTGAAGTTCATTCCTTTCTCTTTCCCGAATGCTCAGTCAGTCAATTTGATTAGGTGACCATGAATTCTCTCTGTGTGTAGTAGGTGGGAAATCTTGTCATGTACTCCACATCCTTCATAATTTTATAAACTTCTATAATGTTTCCCATTTCTGTCATTTTCCCCTTGAAATAGAAAGTCCATATGTATGGATGGTGTCCCAACTTGCTGTTGATTTTATTGCCCTTTTCTGCATCTTCTCCCAGTCTGTGATGTTCTCCCAGTCTGTGACATTGATTACATTTCTGCCCTGCACTTTTTCCAAGGAATTTAGGACAATGAGCAGTCCCTCCCTCTTCCTATCATATCTTTGGTTACTTGTTTACTCAGTTTGAAAAGATCCTGTACAAGCTCTTCACAACTTCCTTGGATTTCACCATCCTGAACTATGTGGTATCATTTGCAAACTGGCTTTCTCATTTTTTACGAGGGTTCAGTGGGTCAGTTGGTGGATTTCATTCTGTTTCGGTGTTAGAAACATCTGCACAAAGATTACTGTTTGCAGACTCATTGAAATATGTATTTAATGTATTTTCTCATAAAATATGGATTGGAAAATGTATTTTATCTCAAAGTGCATGTTTCTGAATATGTTTTGCCCTAAAATATGCATTTTAAATAATATTCAAGCCATTAAATGTGCTTTATATGGGGCTATGTAGCTTGAAGAGCATCTGGAAGCTACATTTGGTAGTAAATATGGCAGCCAGTTAATCAGGTCCACATTATACCTGCCTTGAAAGACTTTCATTGGTTGCCAGTTGCTTTCAAGGCATTGGTTCCAATATTTAAAGCCTTTAAGAGCTTAGTGCCTGGCTATTTAAGGGACTTTCTGTCTCCTTAAGAACCTGCCTGGATATTAAATTCTACAGGGTACACACTAAGGGTTCTTTTGGGGGATATGTGTGCAAGTGTTGTCTCCTGTGTCTTTCCTAAATTGTGGAGTACATTCCCTCATAAGCTCTGATTGACACACATCCCTTTTGGCTTTTGGACAGGATATGAGGGCATGTCCTTTTAATTTTAGCCTTTCAATTATGTGCTTGTTTTTAGTGTTGTAATGTTTTCCATGCTCTTCTTGTTCTTGCCTTCAGTTTGTATGGCTTTGCAGTGTAACACATTGATGGCTTTTTAACAAATAGAGCTAATGATTAAATTAATTATTATTTTATTCATTTTATTTTATTTAGAAAATTTCTATGCCACCCCATTCGCTGAAGCCTCGGGGTGGCTCACAAAACATCAATTATAATAAATTAGTGAAGCTCAAAGTATTCTACACTCAGTTTGCCATTCCAGTTTGGGTTTATTCTTGTTGTATGCTATCAAGTCATCTCCAACTTATGCTAACCCTATGAATGAAAGTGTTCCAGAAGTTCCAGTCCTTGGTAGCGCTGCCCAGCTCTTATAAATTCAAGGCGGTGGCTTCCTTTATGGAATCAATCCGTCTCATATTCAGTCTTCCTTTTCTTTATCTGCCTTCAACTTCCCCTAGCATGATTGTCTTCTCCAGTGAATCTTGCTTTCTCATGATATGCCCAAAGTATGACAGCTTCAGTTTTGTCGTATCTGTTTCTAGGGAGAGTTTTTGTGTGATTTGATCTAGGACTGCTTGGGTACCAGCAGTGAAAGAAAGTCAATTTAAAAAGTATGCCTAAATATATGAAAACACAGGTTTCTGTTTCATTCCTCAATAAAATCATAATGGAATTGGCTTCTAGGGAGGAGGCTGGAATTGTAACTTATCTGCAGTGATACTTAATGCATGATTTCCAATGTAATCAGACAGTGGAGACTGATTCAGTGATTGTATCTAATTGACAATCTTTGCAAAAGTATGCTATGTAAGACTTCTTCCTCTTTTTTCCTCTGTAATCTACATTCTCCTAACACTAATGCAAGCAAGCTTTCAAGCACAAAATTAAGGACTTTCACACAAAGCTAACACTATATAATAGATGGAATCAACCTTACATTTGGTTGATAATTGTAGATGATGCTCTAATAACAATGAAACACCAGATGTTTTCCAATATATGTCTGTGCTGTGGAAAGCAACTTAATTATCATATGATAGCCAAGAGCTCTGAAATTTTGTGCTAAAAATCCTGGTATCTCTGACTTCAAAACTGAGTTTCAGGAAGCAAGAAAAGTAGCTTGAATTGGGTGATTATTTATCTAATTTTTGCTTTGCATCATTTGTGTGATTTAAAAGTTTTATCTCAGAATTTGGAATGATATTATTACAATGTGAGGGAAAGAGAACAGTAAAGAGAAGCAAAGTGAGTTGAGGTAGAAAGAAAGTCCACAAGAACAGGGAGACAGGGAATGCATTACTACATGAACTGTGTTTAGCATAAAACTATGGTAAGTTTGCTCAGCTATAGACTGTATGTCTCAATTGGACTAGACTAATGACAATTTGTTTCACCTAACAAACCATAATTTAAAACTCTGGTTTGATATTGGTTTGTGAATCTTGGCAGACATGATCTATACTTTGCAATTACATATGAAATTGATAACATGGCTTAATCCTAGTTTGTTTACTTGTTTTGCCCCTGCTCCCCTGCTGGCTGCAGAGCAGTCTGGAAATGAAATACGCATTTTGTGAAGAAACTGTCACAGTACTTTATCTAGATGTCTCCCTCCTTTCTTCCTCTGCTTGGCAACAAATCCTTTAGGAACTTGCTTTGGAAACTTGAGTCAGATCTAGAATAAGTTAGAGAAACTTAGGTCTGCATTGTAATCATTGTGAAAAAAAACAACAGCTTCAAACACATTGATTGGCTTCAGTGAGCAAACAGCTTGCCAGAGTTGTTTAAAATTGAACTTAAGGCTATGCAGACAGTCCCTGGGTTATGAACGTCAAAGTTATGAACAGCCCATACTTATGAATGAACTGCCATATAGTCTATTAATTTAAAAAATCAAGTTGAAGCCTACTGCAGGAAATTGTCATCACCATAGACAGGGAGAAATTTAAAGAGGAGCAAGGGAGGGCCTTCAAAGCATCACCATAGAAAGAGAGGAAGAGAAAGGGGAGAGAGAGGCATCCAAAAGCATCATCATAGAGAGAAGCAAAAGGGAGGGAGGCAGGCTTCCAGTGCATGCCTTCCTGCCCTGCCCATCCAAAGAGAAAAATCTCTCTGGCATTTCCTCGCTGCAAAGAGGAGGTGTTGGTGAGTTTGGATTGTGGGGGGTGAGGTGGTAAAATTACTCGTGCTTTTTCCACTTTCACAGGGGTCCTGTGTCCCTAATTTCCATGAATGTGTGTATAGTGAGGTATTAGTTCAGAGGGAAAAAAAGATGAATGTGGGAAGAAATGATCAAGGATTCTGAGACTATGCATTGTGTGAAGAAAGTGGATGGAAAGATTTTCCTAGCTTTCTACTAGATTTTCCTACTAGAAGCCTTGAGTTTCCAGAGCAAAAAATAACTGTGCAAAGCCTTGTCCACTGTGATTTGTGTGCATCAAATTATTCCAAAGAACTGTATAAAATAATAGTTATCCTGAGTTATCCTGCCATGACCAAATGTTCAGTGCTTCTTGCTGGCTTCTGTTATGGTCTATGGCAGCATTCTCTGATCTGGTGTCCTCCAGTTGTTTTGGACGATGACTCCCAGTATCCCCTAGCCAATGTAATAAGGTTGGTTTCTCGGTGTCAGAAAGGATGTCAGCAGGTTGCTCTAAATTCTGTTCTTATTTAATTCTATAGCATCTAGCAGAAGTAACAGTAAAGAAAGAAATCATTCATGATGGGTAAAAACTTGTTTGGTATAACGAATGTTTGTTTGTATCTTACTCTATGAAAATCAGAGGAGGTAAGTAACATTACTTTCTTGTTTCTCTTAGGAAAAATAGGAAATTTCACATGGCTTTTGAAAATTGTTGCTTTGGTGTGGTCATGGAGAAGAATGAAATGAGAATGCATAATGTATATGCATATTGTAAATTTGTATTTCACTTATCCCCACAACCACATGCACATATACATATATAATCTAGACTAGCTAATATTTTTGGAAATCTTCTGCAGTCTTTCCAAGACATAACATTATTATCCAGTTGCTACAGAAGCATCTGTGTGTACGTGTGTGAATATTCTCACTGTGACTTTCAGGCTGTGAAGTCTTGGACAGCCCATCTATTCCTAGTTGCAGTGGAAAGAGGCCTATTCCTCTGTTCATTCAGGCCACATAGATTCTCATGCCTAACATAAATGATATTATCACTTTGCACAGCTCCTAGGAAAGAGATATGCATCTATCCTACGACCCAGATTCATTTTCTGGCTGTGATGGGCAGTATCTATTGCTGTGAATTAGATCTGAAGCTGATCTGGTGGTGGAAGGGGGTGGGTTTGGCTCCACACGATAAATGCGTTCCCAATTCCTTTGTGCTGAACAAAAGAAGAGACTCTGGAAGCTAGTCTGATATACCCATGAGGAGCCTCTGTGACAGGGCAAGCCATCTTCTGGCCCTCCAGATGCTTCAGCCTACAGCTTCCAACCATGCATAATCTAGCCAATGTATAATCAAGAGTGAGACTCTTGAGACTAGCCAATGTATAATCAAGAGTGAGACTCATTGCCAAAATATCCACAGAGTCTCACATTTCCCAGCCCTGCTATATCAAAAACTCATTACCATTTTGATCTAGCTATGGGAATGAGATTTGCACATACCTGATCCCACACAGAAAGGAGGGTCCTAGTTTTTGTTCAGTGGTATGATTTCCATATCTTTTAAAGTTCCACAGCTGGAGATTTCTTTAGGAAAATGTAAAGACAGATTTCCAGCATGTCTACTAAAGTTTGGGTCATGTCCTTCTAAAGAAATACTACTTCATGTCTTTTTCTTGGTAGTGCATTTTATTTTTAGAACAAATTCTAAAAGCAAATGTGTTTACCATAACTTGAATGACGGATTATTTAAAATAATATAGGGAGAGAATTCTTCATAAAAATGTTTTGAACCTACAGTTAAACATCAGAATCCAGTGCAATTGCCCTTCTTCAAGACAAATGATCTAATTTGACCCAGCAGGTTTTATCTGCAATACATTTTTTTATTGCTCTAGCCAGAGTGCTAGCTAAGTGTTTCCATTTTATAGTCAAGTTTTCCATTGCTCTTCATTTTGCAGAAGTGCTTTCTCACATTGGACTGGATTTCCATTACTTTGTGCCTTCAGAAATTACTTGACTTGAGAGTTCTGTACCCTTTTGCACACCAGTTTGTTACTTTCATGGGTATATAGCCAATATGGTCATACGACCTCATTCTTTTGTAAGGCAGATAAAGGGGGAAGAAAAGTGTCTCTAAGGGCACTTCTAGGCACTGCTCCAGTTGGCAATAGCGGCTAAAATATTTTTCTTCATATTTAGAGAGCACATACACTCATGCAGTTCAGCTTCTAGGAAGTTTGCATTCAGAATCAGAAATCAAGTAGACACACCACAGTCTTAACAGAGGAACCACCTGCATTCCAACTGCCACATAACCAAAACAGACTCCAATGCCCATCAGCTCTTACCAGCAGAGTAAATGCTCAGCAGTGATGGGAGTTCATGTATGTCATTTAAATAGCACCAGTTAGAGGGCTGCCTTTTGACTGAAAGAACTGAACAGTGGATGACATGCTCAATGACAGATGGGAAATGGACTTCTTTTGAAGAACACGCACCGATAAAAATATACCATATATTTTGGTTAGGATGGCTTATATATTATTTATTTTTAATTAGTATTTAATGCTGGCTTTAAGGATGGGATGTATAGCAGAGTAGCATATCAAACGGGTAGTATATGTAAGTTTAGCATTTCTACACCCCCAGAAGATGAAATGCTCCATCAAAAAGGATGACAGAGTTGCATAAAATTTGCATGTTTTTCATTTAATGTAGTTTAAATGAAAATACAACATATATCACCACAGGCTGTGATTGTGTGCCTGCTTATTCTGCTCTCCTAGTGCTAATTTTTGATTGGCAACTTGAGGACCTTTCTTCTTTTGCTTTGGTTCTTTATCTTTAAATACAGAATTAACCTGCATATCCTTTGATATAGAGGTTGCCTTCTAATAGTCATTTGACAGCCCTACCAATAGAGGACCATCTTTATAAAGTAGGGCATTTGTATACCTTGTATTCAACAGGAAATGGCTCCCATTTAATTATGTCTCTTTCTTCCTTAAGTGATATATATTTAAGAATGGATCTTAATGGAGTTTTGCATTTTCCATACCACAAACAGGGAAGTATGACAAATCTTACACTGGAAGGCATATTCAAACCATTGTCTTAAAGCATGGCAAGATTTGAACACTATACTTCAATAAAAATATTTGGGTTTGGGAGTCATCTCCAAATATGTAATATGGTTGTGCAATTTGATGAAAAAAACCATGAGTAAATCCAGCAACAGAAATAATCTAGTATCAATAGTGTGGATTGTTAAGTAACCAAATTATATTCAAGTAATTCAGCACCTGTTTAATCAAGCTAGAAAATATTAAATTAGATACAGGCCACTTCAACTTCAGTGATTTGATTATGTAGAGAAGAGTGAGATTGGTGCATACACATGATTCTGGGGAAATTAAATCAAGAGAATTAGCTAGAAATATTCCTAGGGGGTCGTTTGGTGTCTATTTGCATAAAATTCTGAACGGCCTGCTCTTTTGATGAATGGGAAATGGCTGAAGGTATCTAAGCCTATCGCATGCCCAAGATGAATTGTGAAGAGCCTCGAAGTGATCAAAAATACAGCCTTGAGTTAGGCATAGATGTTTTATGAGAAAAATGGTCTTTCAGATGTTCAGAAGGTTTTTCAAAATTGCACACAGCTGTCAGCAATCTCTGATCTAAAAGCGTATAAAAAGACTCTCCTTTAAAATATAAGCCCTCAATTGACTTTCACAATGTCTGCATTCTTACCCTCAGATTAGTTCAGGCACATCAAGATCCCTAAGAAATTCTAAACTATATACATGTCAGGAATTAGGTTAATAAGACCTCTTATAACAAAGTATTTCATTGTATAATTTCTGATGAGAAGCTTTCTATCAACTGGTCTTTAAGGCCTTTGATATAAAGCATGAAGGCGTTCGTGTTTAAGGAGAGGTAGTGAAAAGTGCTCTCTGGTGTTCCTCTGGATCTGGTGGTGATGGTAATCTCATCCAGTAGCTAGGTCCAGCTGCCATCCTACAATGCCCCAGAGTAAAACATCCCGGGATAAAATCCTAGCTAGAGATTCCAAGCACTGCTTAGACTACTGGGCTTGAGCTGTGCTGTGCTGTGCTTTGACAGTTCAGGGAAGACATCAGTCTGCAAGCATGCAGGGTGTTCTTGCCACCTCTTTGGGAAGAAAAATCTGTTCATATCATTATAAAGGTAGTCAAAGCACTATCTCTTATGTTTTCTTTTCAGCTGAGCCATTTCAAGTAGGGAAATTCCAGCTCCATAATGCACCATAAAAATGATTTTGATACTGGAAGAGTTCCCTCCCCAACATTTAGCAACATAACCATGTCCTTTTTCTGAACTTGGTTCCAAACCTTTTTCAGCTTGCTTCTAAGCTTGGGAGGACCAAATCAGATCATTGGCTCAGCTAGTCCAGTATTGTCAGTCCTGACAGGCACCAGCTCCCTAGAGTTTCTGGAAGGTGCTTTTCTGGTTCTCACTGGAGATGCCATAGGCTATGAGAACGCTTTATCTACAGAGCAGATGCTCCACCACTAAATTATGGCTCCTCAACTTAAAGAGGACATGACTCAGTAGTTCATTTCCTGCAGTGGCTATGCATCACTTTCAGAGCAATGGACTTTCCATTTCCCATCATGCAAAGCTATTCTTTATTATCATTCCCAGTCTAAGTACTGACCAAGTTTCCACTTCATGCCACTGTTTCTCTTTTTCTGTTAAATTGATTCAATGATTTAAGGTGCTGTGGATTTGTAATTTGTGATATCAGTGCTTCATTTGGGACTTGTATATGCCCTCTAAAAATACAACTTTTTGGCTTAGGGAACTAAAAACTGGAAGATCCTCTTTTTTCAAGACTGTCAAATTTGGAATATGTAACTTTTGCTTTGGTTTGGGGGAGGAAACAAATTTCAAAGGTGCCCTCATAGTGATCACATGGTGGCAATGGGAACACAAGTTCTCTCTTTGGTGAAACTGCTGGGGTGAGCAACTTCTGGTTTTGGTAGGTCACAGTGGCACCCTTGGAACCAAAAGGGAATCTTACCCCTCTGCAGCTATTTTGCTGACAGTGCCAAAATGGCATTGCAGAAACCGCAATGCAAAGAGAAAGTATCTTCAGCAACAAAAATGGATGTGCTTTTGCAGGGAAACTAGACACACTTTTAATTCCTTGCAATATCCAGTTTCTAAGTTAAGTTCCCATGTCAGATATCTGGTCATAGCCATGGTATTTTGATCAAGAACTGATTGCCAGTGGGTGGGAACCCACTTGCAAAATTCCATGAATGCTTCAGTTATTCTTGCACTAGCTAAGTGTACAATTTGATACATAAATCTGACTGACACCTATTAACTTGTTTTCAGACTGCAGCTCAATTTACCTTCTGCAAGGGTTCTGCATTTGGAAGCCGTTCTAAAACGTGACTATTTCATTTCTGCAATACTTGGCCTTCATGGAGGCAGGTGATGGCACAGTGCACCATGAATTCTTTCAATCTATAAAAATAAAAGCAATTTGTGAAGTGTCGGACTTCAGGTGGTTGGATAAGTATTGCTAGAGCCAATATTTATATTGTCATTTAGGAGCAAAATATAGGATCAGTGAGAATTGAAAGTTTCTCATCAAATTCACCTAGTTCTGGCCAGAATATCCAAAGGCCAATCTGCCCAGAAAGTAAGTGTCATCTAACAGGCACATGCAAAAAGGGGTAGAATCACAGGATAAAATACTTTCATCTCCAGCATAATTTGATTGGAATGAGTTCTGACTGTGGCATAATAGGCAATGTAACATTTGCATCCCCTGTAGAAAATGAAGTGAATTTTTTTTCGATAATAGTTATTTCACAAGAGAATGGTGCAGCATTTGGTTTTAATGTTTCTGTGTCAGAAAAGTTAAACTGATGGGAAGACAGAGCTTGAACATTTCTCGCATTTTGCTTGCTTTTTATACAGAGGCCAATTTCAGGTTTGGTTTAATGAGTCACTCGCACAGCTAAATTGTTACTCTTACTATCTGAATTCCATTTATAAGAAACCAGGATAGTTAGTCAAGTGCCACGGCCCTCCACCACCTCTCACACCCATGAGTTACTGAAAAGTGCATGGCTCCCTCAGTGAGCACAGGACCATTTTGGCCAAATTGTCTCCATAGAATACAATGACACATTACTGTCATTGCTTTGCTGGAAATGGTGGCCAGATGCCTGACTTCAGAGAGAATAGTCCTTCATTTTGGAGACCTAATGAAAAATAGTCCTTTCATCATGATCTATTTCTTTCTTTCTCTCTCTCCCTCTCTCTCTCTGAACATCTCTTGGCTACCCATAATTGGTAACATCTGTGTTAGGAAAATAGGAAGCCATGTGATACACCATGAAATCATTGGTTCCTCAAGGCCAGTATTGTCTACACTGACTGACAGAGGCACTCCAGGATTCTCTCCCTATCCTGCCTAGAGATGCCAGAGACTGAACGTGGAACCCTTTGCATTCCATGCACTTGCCAAATAGTGTGACTTGTTGACAGATGTGCAAAACAATCTTTAAGAGGACAGGTTGCTGTAGGCACAGAAGTTCTGCGGCAAGTATATAATGTAATTGCATGTTATACATTAAGGACACGATCCTATAGGGATGGCTATAAACTCTGAACTCAGAGTTTATATGCATATAAACTCTAAAGTCTGAACTCAGATTGTGGGCATTTGATGCAATTACATTGAATTGGAGGTGCACAGTGGCAAAGGTTACTTCTGCTCTTCTTCTGCCCTGCCAAGCAGCTGGATGGCTGATTTCAGCTGTCTAGGGTCAGCACCTGGGTGGGAGAGGAAAGGAAACTTAAGTGCCACCAGAATACCACGCATATTGGTGGTGATGTTCTTCTCCTCTCCCTGAACACTTTCACCGAGGCCAGTCAGCAACCTTGGCAAAGCAGTCGGCACAGTTCTTTCTGTTCCTGCTGTGAGGGAGTGGAGGGTACACCAAGCATGGAATCAGTTGTATTGAATGTTATTTTGAAGCTTATATGTAAATTGTTTAGGGGTTTATTATACTTAGTAGTATATAACTAGTACAAATAAATAACATTATCACCAAACTGGGACAGGGGGAGGTGAATTTGTGGTGCTCCATCTCTTTGGCATACAACTTTCATCAATCCTAGGGATTATTTAATTTATAGCCCACTATTTTTCTTTTTTAAGGAACGCAAAGCAGCTTACATCATTCTCCTGCTGCTGCTCTCCTCTTACCCCACAGCAACAACCATGTGAAGAGTGTTGGTGGAGAGTCTGTGAGTGGCCCAAAGTCACCCAGTTTGCTCCATGGCTGATGGGGACTAGAACCCAGATTGCCTGAGTCTCAGTCCTGCACTCCAAACCACTGCACCATACTGGATCTCTCTCACTAATGCTTTTGCTGACCAGGGCTGATAGAAGTTATAGACCAAAACATCCGGATGGCCCAAGGTTGCTAACTTCTGATTTAGAAAGTGGCTTCCTTTCCACCAGAAATTGCCTCAGCTGTTCTATGCAAGTGGAGAGCCAGGACAGGCAACAGTTCTATGTTCACACTGGAGTGCACCCAGCCTCCAGCATCCAACAGGAAGGGACTTTGGGGATCATCACAAATCATAATCCTTTCTGATCCTTTACTTAGGTAGTCCATTTTTATATAGATCAAGTTGTTCAAAATTTTATGCCATCAGTTCTTATTCACATTTTGGATTCTTTATCCTCCTCATCATTCTTTAGCAACAGCCCTTTTTTGAAATGTTCCCTCTTTTAGACAGAAAAAGGAAGAGGCTGCCCAAACCAAATAAGTAAATAAATATATAGCCACCAAGGAGTGATTCAGCCTCAGCCACAAATATAATGTGGTGCAATGACTACAGTTAACAAATGCTTAAGTGCCACATGTCATCCTCATTTCTCAGCTGCTTTTCACATTTTTCTATGTCTGTATTTTGCTTATTTTTTCAGGTCTCTCTTGGACTTTTGCATGCCCGTGCTACACATATACTCTGGCCTCCAGGGCGCTGGCAGAAGTTACGGCCCAAGGTACTTCCAGAGCGCCAACCTATCCAGAATGAGCAGGAATGACTCTTGGGAAACTCATGCACCTAGGAATAACCATGGCTTGGAAAGACAACTCGGGTAACAAAAGATCTGCCCACTGTACAAAGCTGGTACAAGAAACGTATCTTGTTCTTACTGTAAGTCCAAACAAAAAATGCATTTAATCACATGAAGTGGTGCATCATTTCTTCTGAAGCAATCATGGCTTGATTTGAAATTTCAGTTTCCCAGAAGCTGTTACAGTGCTTGAACATTTTTGTCTATACTGGCACTTCTGTAGTTATGAAATTAAAAAGGAAAAATGACAAATTTTAATCTTTTTTTAAAGGAGATTTGATTTCAGCAATATGCTAGATCTTAACATTCATATCAGATTGTGAAAACATGATGTCAGCCATATAGTTCATTGTTACTGCCAAGATTTTGGATCACAGAATAATTTGTTTGTATAGAATGAATAGTATTTCTAGTCCCAGAAAACATATTGTACAATCTGTCTTTAAAGAATAAAATTTAAAAAGGGATATTTCATTACATGTTTTTTTTCCTCATGTATAACTGGTTGCATATTTAAATTGAATATACATTTGTTTTTGAAATTAGTGTTTCACATAAATACTTCTGATATATCCAATTGCTGGTAGAAATGAAATGCTCTGCAACACACCTGTAACAATCATTTTAATCAGTGGTTAAGTATAATCACAGCTGATAATAATTGCTCCATTTCTTTGAGGATATATGAAGAGCTTCTTTAAGTCTATAAATACCTTTTTCTGCACAGTATAATATTCAATTTAAAAAGGCTTTTCAGTTTAACATGTTGCGTGAAGGGCTTTCCATGTTCACCCAAGTTCCAAAATACCTGGAAATGACAGCTGTGAAGGGCCACATCCTTAAAGATGTGCTCTTTAGGCTAGCATGGCACATCATGGCATCCTGTGCTGTGGTTGGTCCTAACTTGAGCACTGCCATGAAGCTGGGTGGCTGTCAGTGACCAAGCAGTGGACCTGGGTCCCAAGATTTGTCTGAGGGCTGGAATAGAGCCATGGAGACCAGGCCGCTGAAACTTATGCACCAGCACTGCCCTGCCATGACTGTGCACCTCTAATGAATGAAATAGATGATCCCCAGTTGTAATTATGGAAGTACTCTCAGGCATCGCATTGTGCATGGCATACATAAAAGTGCTCTCATTTCACATATTGAAGAAAGATATGAAAAGGGACCTGCAAGACCCAGTCACAACTCTGCTATGCACCTGACTTCTATCAGGGATCTTTGAGCACTTAACGCTTAAAGATCTGAAAGGTGACTGAAAGCGCATTCGGCACAAAGTTCTCTAACAGCAGCTGGGGGCAGAGGGGAGTTGCAGGTGGTGCCTCTTGCTCTTTTCTCTTGCATGCCAAATGTCAAATAGGATTCAGGAATGTCATTAAAATCCCATCATCTTGAAAGTTGCCATTGCAGAAGTTTGACAACTGTCAATTCACTCTTAAAGGCAGGTCTCTTGAATGGGGTGACATACGGATGAAAAGAATATGCTCTTTTATGGGAAACCCTTTAAGCATGGAATTTTATTCTAAAGGATATCCTTTCTTCTTTGTTCTGCCTGTGACAAAGAGTGAACTATTATTTTACCCTTCACCGTGATTATTCAAGTTTAGCAAGTGTGAATCCTAGCGTATTGTCCTGTTTTATGAAATTCATCCTTTAATATCTGACCGAAGGAAGCTTGAACTCGCAGCAGTTCTATTGAGAGAACATTGACTGGAACCAGGACTGCAGCTCTGCACAGCTGCGTTGAAAAGAAGCACACAAAAGAGCAGAAGAGCATGAAAGAAGCAATATCTGCCAATGGTACTCCAGAATTCTAACTTGGCATTTTAAGATTTCTCTTTTAAAGGGCTTTCATCTTCCAGGCATTCTGCCAAGGCATCCTTGCTATAGTTCTCCTGTTGGAGCATGATGAACTATTTCATATATAAAAGTGCATTTGGCCATGAACTTCAAGACTGCCGTGGCATCCGTTTCTAAACTTCAGGCACCAGTTACACAAACACTAGATTACCCGGTCTATTTTAGTTTAGGATGATCCAGTTCATGGAATGTACATACCACAAATAACACTCCCCAAAGTTAATTGTGAATTTCCATTAATGCAGGCACATTATACTCATAGCAAAGTATCCAGAACATCTATCAGGGAAACCAATATGCTTATTTCTTGTATTTTCTCATTCAGGATTTCTGTTAAGGTTTGTTTTCCACATAACTCAAAATGAGCACATACAGGCTTGGAGAGGTAGAATAATCAACTATCTCTTGGCATTTTCCAAAGACCAACACTCTTGATAACACTGTAGGCTGTCTCTTCTGTTCCTTCTGTGCAATGTCATCATGACATTGGTGCAGTATTACTTGTTTTTGTACCTTTTGCCTAAGGTCACCCACAAGTCAGTGCTAAAAAGAGAGTCAAACTGTGTCTATACGCAGTAGATTCTCAGGAAACAACTTCTGCTTTTCCTAATGTGACTTCTTGGGACACATACACTATTGCTACCCCCCTAACCCCATGTATGAATTGGTTCATACATTTTTCCTACACAGGAAATGGAACATCTGCAAGGATTTTTAGGAGATTGTTGAAGCTCCAGTATCATCTGCCTTTGTATCCTGCTTTTTCTTCCAAAAGAAGAGCACCTACCAGCCTTGAACATAATGCAATAGCATCAAATACAATATCAAAGAAGGAAATAAGACAATTCACTAATAATAAAAATACTACAAATAACCTGCAAACAATTTCAGAACTTAAACATCAGGTCAGTGAATAAATGCAAAATGCATGCACATATTAAATAAACAAGGGTACAATACAACAGTACCCATATTTTCACAAAAAATACACACATATATCTGAGATCCTACTCTTATAGAAACACATCGAAGAAAAAATTCTTAAACTTTTCTGTTGCAACGTCACATTTTTTTCAAGAACTTCCTGCAAGAGGAACATCTCAGGGAAGGGAAAAAGAACAGCATTCTCTTTTTATCAAAACTGGCCAAAAATCAGGAGAAAAGGGAAATAGTAGATTTTTAGCAATCTAATTTTAAAGGAGTTACGTTTTTTTAAATTTAAACATAAATAAATGAATAAAATAGTAAAATATTATGTTACAATAAACAACATTTACAAAAATCATAGATGTTGTAGGGTGAATTTTCTTTTACCTCTGTATGTGTGTGTTACATCAGATGCAGTAGAAATCTGTCTCAGTATGTTGAAGACTGAGCCGAAGAAATACTAGATGTGAAGAAAAGTCTAGATTGGCTTCAAGTATGTTGTATAGTAAGTGCTGAGATTTTTATATAAAATATGTGCATAGGCTTGCATAATTTACTTTAATGCTTCTTATTCTCTGTAGTTTATGTGCATAGCTTAAAGTTAGTAGGGGGTAGATTGCAACATGAAGTGCTTGAAAATGGTTTATTTCTTCCTTCCCACAACTGATTTCTAATGAAAAAACTCTGAAAATAATTCTTCCCTGAGACATAAGACAGAGGAATAGAAGGCTGAATAGCTAGCCATACACTGGGCACCATGAAGAATGTTTATAACTAAAAATAGAGTGTAGCAGAAAAATGTATGTGGTAGCTTTTCCATTGCATCCCCACAAAATATCAGTTCATCAGATTTTAGCTGACCAGTTTTCATGCTTCGTATTTACATTTTCTGGTTTGGAATTGTGGCTTGTACTTTGGACACATCATGAGAAGGCAAAACTTCCTGGAGAAGGTAATCATGCTAAGGAAAGTTGAAGGCAGAAGAAAAGGAAGACTGAATATGAGATGGATTGATTCTATAAAGGAAGCCACAACTTTGAATTTACAAGAACTGAGCTGAGCTGAGCTGTCATGAATAAGACATTTTAGAGAGCTTTCATTCATAGGATCACCATCAGTCAGAGATGACTTGATGGCACATAACAAAAATAACAATGGCTGTTATGTATATCTATAGAGCAGGGAACTGATGACTCATTAGATATTGTTGACTCCAATAAGAGTCAATCCCATGGTTGATAGATTTATTTGGGAAGGCTACAGTTTCCCCACCCTGTTGTAAGTTCATGCTTGTGGTTCATATTATTTCATGCTTGTGAGTGAATGTCCTATAAAGACTTCTTATAAAGATCGTGTAAACAACTGTGAGTATACGTATTTGCTTGATATTGAAAGGATCCTATGATCTTACATCAGGGCCAGGGCCATCTTAACAGCATTATGCCCTGGGAAAAGCAGTGTACTGGGGCCCTATGACAACTACAACTACTGTTAACTTTGGAAGTTTTCCAATTTTCCAAGGGTTAACATACACAGATTAGTATGGGGCCCATGGGCAAGTGCCCATCAGGCCCATGCGTTAAGATGGCCCTGGTCAGGGTCCATTTGGAGGATCTTGGAGTTCTAGTAGAACAAGTAGATTGCACAAGGCTGAATTTTGAGGACATGTCTTGTAGAAAGCACAAACTTGCTCTTGTATGTGACAAAACAGCACTGCCCATATCCAGAGAATGTTAGGGAACAGTCTGACTTCCATTTCCCATGGAATGTCAGTAGTTATCAAGGTTACATGCTATTTCATTTTAAGTAGGTCTCAATATTTAGTAGGTATAACTGCAGATTTTTCTTATTTTGAGATGTTAGATTGACTTAATGAACAAATGCTGAGCATAGGTTCCCAGGGTGATACTGTGGCAAATGGGGTTAATATAATCACATGCTATATTAACAAATAATTAATGAGAGCAAGGGCTCAGTAAACAGGATTGATTACATGGTTTTAGTATTACAGGCTCTTATGGAACCCATCTCTTAAAAGTAATCATGATAATACAGGATGAAGCACTGTCGCTTCAACTCCAAACAAACAAACAAACTCCAAACTAAGTTTAACCTGTTAGGTAATCATGCCACTGATCACAGCATTTGCTTTTAGGAAACACATCCTTCAAGGAAAAGAAAGGCATACTGGAGCAATTGAGCTAGAGAAAATGGGTGAAGAAAAGGAGATTGCCCAGGTGCTGTACCAGTGCTGGGATGTGGTAATGGGTTGAATGAATGACATGATGGAGACACTGTAGGTAGATGGTTTTATCAAGCTGATTGGTGGGAGGTTTAGGACAGATAAAAGGAAGTGCTTCTTCACACATACTAAAACTATGGAATTTGCTGCCACGGGAAGTGAGGATGTCCACCAATTTGAATGGCTTTAAAATCATATTGAGAGAGGAGGCTGTCAGTGGCTGCTTGCCTTCTGGCTGTGTGCTGCCTCCTTCACCAGAGGTGGCTTGCCTGCATACACCAGCTGCTGAGGAGCTCAGGCAAGAGATGTTCTTGCACCCCTCCTGCCTGAGCTATCTGGTGGACTAAATGGACCATCAGCCTAATCCAGAATGGTTTTCTTATGTTCTAATGGTTTTTACATCCAGAGAAATGGTGTGCAGCTTGTGTTGGATAAGATTGCAATCCCTTAAGAAGACAGATTCATAGCCTTGGGGTGCAGGAGGGCTTTGGTGATGGTGATTCATGCTCTGATGACTTCCTGGCTGGATGGTAGTCCTGAATTTTCTGTGAGGCATGAACTTAGAGATGACTTGGATGCTTCAGTTGCACAGTTCTCAGCTGCCATCATTTTAACTGGTACTCCCAACCAGGTTTGTTCACATTATTCCAATCAAATCAAAAATCTTACATTTTATTCCAGTTTAATCAGAAAAAAAATGTTTTTCTACTTGTTTTCAGGCCCAGCCCAAACTTCTGGCAATTTTTAACTCTTAGTGCTTGGGGCACAAATGCCTGAAAGCTGCCTCTTCTTGTACAGCCTGCGCTTTTCTTGGATTTTCCACTGCAGCCCTGCTCTGAGCATCTTCTTTCCTAGAAGTGCACTATGGTCACACGAAAGAGGCCTTCTCTGTGGTGGTGCACTATGTTTGGCAAGACCTCCTCAAAGCGGCGTCCTGGTGCCTTCTTGGTGAAGACTGTAGGCGAATTTTTATTTAACCAGGCATTTTAATTTGGGTAATCCTTCCATCTACCTTAAAATATGTTTAGTCTTTTATTATGCCTCTTGAAACCTAGTTCTCATGAGCTTACATTTTATGTAATTGTATTAATTATAAATCACACACCCAGAGCTCTGTTTATTATAACTCTGCCGACAGAATCACGTTGCCGCCTCTTGTTCTACCATGTGATTTTTCATGTGGTCTGGATTTTATAAAGATGAATATGATCTTGCTGTGCAAACCAAGTGTTCCAAATCTTCTTTTCTGAATCAGTGTTCTGTGTATTTCCCAATCCCATCAGTAGCAGCCTTGGGGAACTTCCATGCTAAGACAGACCTGGAGCTCAGCTGCTTGTGCCAACTCCGTCCCACAGTTTGGCAGCAGATGGGTGTTGGCACAAGCAAGTTGCTGCTCGAGACCTCAGACTCTGTGGCTCATGCCTGGATGCTATTTTATTCTTAATGCATATGGGAACGGTCCCTATTTTGCAGGGATGTTCCCTGTTTGCTGGTAGTTGTCCCTCCTAAATGAGTCTCTGTTTTATTCTAATACTGATTTTGTGTGAGTGAGTATGGGGCTGGGGCTGGCGGGTGGAATGACTCGTTTACTGTCTGCTAATTTGTGCTCTTCACGTTTCAGCTGCTCTGGAAGTTACATTGCCAAGCTTGCAATCTTATACAAACTTACTTGGAAGCAAGCCCTATAAAACACAGTGGGACTTAATGTCAGAGTAAGGATGGATGGATTTGAACTCTGTGTTTCTGTGCGTGATTGTAGCATATGCATCTCATCTTTCTAGTGTGTGCATGTATCAGTACAAAGCACAACATCAAAGAACCATTTTGCCAGGAGGCTCATTTTCATCTGTTCTGTTAACAGTTTGCTGGATAATAATAAGGTTCTAGTTTCTCTTTAACTTAATCTTTCATCCTAATATATGTACACAATTTTGCACATTTTTTCAAACTATTCCCCTAGGTACAATGCACTTTTCTACATTATTGTCAAGAGTATATGGATTTTTCTGTATACCTTCCCCTAACATGAACACTTTTGAATGCATTTTTGATCAGGGAACTCTATTGCAACATTCAGAGAAGTGTGAATGATAATTGTTTTTCAGTTCACATTGATTTAGGGAGCACAAATTAGGCAGGTTAAGATTAAAATGCAAGCCTAATAGGTTATGTGTCAAAAGCACAGGTGTTTATTTCTCAGTGCTTCCATTATGTTGGGAAGGAAGCAGGTGGGTCTTCATGAAACCCAACAGCTCCACCCAATAATGCCTTCAAATTGTAATCAAATAGCAGGCCTCCTGCAGCATTCTAAACAGTGGCGAAGGAACAACACAAAATATAAGGTGGCCCTGTTCCTGTCATCTGATGCTTCAGGGTAAAAATCTTTGCTAGCTGCTTTCTGCTTAAATTGCAAAAATATTGTCCTGTGACATCTAAATAAGGTACTGACTTTCTCCAGAAGGAAGATTGTCCTATTGCATTGTGAGTACATCTTTGCCCGGGTTACCTTCCATCTCTGCCCAGTCCTCATAGTGAGTTCTGTGTCTAAGGGCTGCTGATAACTGTTTTACAGATAGTTCAGTTGAACTACTGGAGAGGTTATGTTATCAACACAATGCAGTTATCCTTCATGACTTCACATCCATGACACTGCAGTTGTGCAGATTGACCTCCATATCAGATTGCTTCTCTGGGGTCAACGATAGTCATGTTTTAGAAGCTGTAACTTAGCGAAGGTCCTGGCAAAATGATAAATGTTTGCCTTTACCCGTACATAGTCAAGCATGCCATCTTTGCGACACTTCTTAATATCTGAGTATCAGCAATGACCTTCTTGACTTTCGTTCATGCATCGGTTCTGGCAATGGAAAGCACGTAGAGAATGGCACTGCTGTTGCTGCTCCATGCTTGCTGAATACCTCCGTCTCAAAAAAATCTGATTATGAGCGTCTTTTTAAACAGAACTATAAAAGGATGCTGTATAGACTCTAGTAAGAGGAAGCTCATGAGTGTCTGAGGAGTCTGTGGGGTTTTATCATGAATTTTCTTGTAGTTCATAAGTTGTTAATTTGTATATGCATTTTCCAGCTACTACAAACTGCTGTCAGTCCCAAGTATAAAACCAACTTGCAAGGATCATTTCAGCAAGAACATGGCAGCTTATTCTGACCAATGAAGAGTTCTCATATCTGACCTTCAGCCATCTCCAAAAGTCAATGGCTGTTAAGTATTCAGTACATCACTTGCTGGAAATCCTAGAAATACGTCTTGTGTGGTCATCCATTACAAAATTAGAAATTCTTTAGGGAAAAAAGTCAGGTCAGCAGAAGCAGAACGCATCAGAAAATAAGCTTTGACATTGAAACCTTGACTTAAGTGCCACAGGAGTGCTGTATGCTTGGTATTGTACTGACATTCGGGAAAAGAAGTGAAATTCCTGGGCATATGCTGTGATATATATTTTTTGAATTTTTTCACTTTTTTAAAACTCTGGGAAATAGGAAATATTTTATGACATTTAGTCATCTACAAAATTTGGTATGTGTCCAAGATACTATATAATCAGCATAAAATATTAACAGACTGCCAAATGATTCCTAGAAATGACCAATAGGACCTGTACTACTGCCACACCACTGTCATGTCATGTTGTACCCACTTAATCCAGGTGGGTACAACATCTCCAATTTTCAATATAGCTGGTGGAGTAAGAGCAGCACATGATGTGCTTTCCTTTGGCACCAACAGCAGAGTGCCTCTTGCACATCTTGGCATCACAATAGCATAGTTATGATGCACCAGAATGAGTGCTGTGAGGCTGCATTCCCCCAGACAAGGAGAGCTGTGATATTTCACCAAAGTGAACAAGGAGTGAACAACCCAATCTGCAGCTCGCTTAAAGAGAACCTCCCCCACCCCCTGCTTGAAGCCATTTCAGCCCAAAGTCAACTTTGGGGGTAATTCACACTGGCTTTTCTAACTGAGAAAGTTTGATACACAGTTCCCGTGTTCAGCATTTGGAATGTTATTAAGCAGAACTTTAGCCATCAGTGTTTCCTGCTTCTAGAATTACTTTGAGATGTCAGAGGAAGGGTGAAAATCCCCACCGATTGCTATAGAAATGTCCTACAAAGTCATCTTGCTAAATTTATATGGAGGAAAGGACAGCTGTTCTTGTGCCACTTGTTTTAAAGGTCATTCTATGCTTGATGGTTTGGAGAAATATTGGGAGTATTTCTTTCCTGGTGTGCCTAATATCAGCTGGACTGTTTCTCTGACTACTGTAGGGACTGGGCCCATTTCCCTGGAAAAAGAGCCTTCAAGAGATGATGGAATGGATTCTGGCTCCTATGAAGAGGAGGGTCCAAATGACCAGGGTTAATTCAGGAAGTAGATGAGGTTCAGTCAGCTGCTGGCACTGAGGGAAAACAGAGTGAGTCTGTTGATGAGGAAGGCAGGTCAGCCATCACTAATCCCAGAGTTCAGTGTCAGCCAAAGAGAACAGAGTAACTAGCAAGTGTCAGGCACCCCAAGTGACTGACCTGAGGCGAGAGGTTCTGACTTGAGGCATATGAGAGTAATTTGAGTTTGGAAAGAGGTGTGCTATGCAGTTTTGAAGCAACGTCTTGCCAATAGGTCATGCTCCCTTAATAGGCAGAGCTCTAGTTTTGCTTTTTCCTTTGTTATTAATGTCTGCAATATGCTTCATTCAAACTGTTAAGCCATTCTGATTGGCTTGCATGAACCGAACCAAGCTGTCAGCTAGCAAGCCATTGTCTGTGCCTGCTTGGAAGGGGGGAATGCTGTGTTTCTGTAGCATTGTTCACTGGTGTTTGTATCTTTCACTGAGGGCTTGTGCTGTTCTGCGCAGAAGCCTGATTTGACAGTGTAACTACTCAGTTCACTTCATTGTACTGAAAAATGTGGGACATGGTCTTCAATCTAACTACGTATTTTTCAAGAGGTTCGCTCACGGATCATGGGTCTGGTGAATGGATCATCTGTGACTATTGATATATCATTCCTCATTAGCTTATCGGTAATGATGCTGCCTAGTTTTCTAATTAGTCGGTTCATTGATCAAAGCTTGTCCACTCACCTCGGCAGTGAGGATGGATTGATGCGTTATGCACTTGTTATTAAGTTTGGAATTGATTGTGAGCTTCGAAGAATGTGCAATAAACAGTGTACAAATTATTCCCAATTTTTTTAGTCATCCTGCCACCTTAGGCCCCTCTTCCAGCTTGCCTGAAGTCATCTCCTTGTGAAGGAGAACTCCATGTGAAGGAGAACTCCACTGGATCCACCTTCTTACTCATAGCCAATGATGAGTAAACACCTCAGGGCTTCCTTGTGCTGGCTGGCCACTTAGTAAGGGAGATTGCTATGGTGATACATGACATAATCCTGCACTAGGTGATTCCAAATTACAGCACCCAAGATGCAGCTCGATGCCGCACATGTGCAAAAAGCCATGCACACAGAATAAGCATTAGTATTACAGGAGAACTGGTGTCCTAGTTCATATGGATAAATATACTCCTTACTCAGTAATTAAGACTTCGCCTAGGGTAACATTTCCCAACACTACTCTACAGTTTCTGGAAGGAATGGAATGGCATTTTCTGACTGAGACATCATAGGCTCTTAGGTAGAAAGCTGGGCCAAGGGAGAGACAACCATCCCACCTCTACCATAGTGATGCGAAGTGATGTTCTCAGAATCTGGCTGAGAACAAGTTCACAAATGCTTGGGCAAAAGTGCTTTCTTTGACTAATTATTCTTGCATGTGGTATGTAAAGCATGCAAACTGCATGTGTGGAAGCAGAACTCTGCTTGCACAGCAAGGCACATGTACACAGAAGCTGGCCTCGTGGACTCGTGTCCTGCCAGATGCCCATGCAAATGCTCAATCCAAGGTGGACTTAGGGCAGAGAGAAAGCAGGCTGGAGTCTGGGAAGGCAAGCCACAGAAATCCAGCAGAACACTACCCCTAAACCGGGTTCCTCACACATCACTACTCTAATGCGAGAGATTCAATTGCGCATTTAGTTCATCTCCAGGAGGCTGACGCTGTCATCTTTGTCTGCTATTATGACAAAGAAAGTATGAGCCTCACTTAGTTGGTTATTAGTCAGCTCAATTTCATGATGTTATCCAAAGCCCCAAAGCACCGTTGCTAAAAAGGAGGTTTTCATACAAGGGAAGCATTAAAGTGGATTCTGTCAAAGGGAATGAAGAACTTAAGGCAGCCACTCACCATCTGCCGGCTCATTCTTGCAACCTTTTTATCATACTCACAGGAATCACTGAGCTTTCACTTGAACTTCTCAGTATGAGCAAATTAAGCTTCTGGTTTCAAAAATTGGCATTTATTCTTTAATTTCAGGATTCAGGTATACTTTAAGATACTTTAATACTTCAGGAACTGGTTGTTGTTTGTCTTGTTATTACTGCTGAGTTTATCTGATTAATAACTTTCACGCCTGACTGATTATGTATACGAAAACCAGTCTTTGCTTTTCACATGAATCTTTAAGTTAGGCTGGTTAGATGTATATCCATCATTGTTTTGTGTGTGCAAATAAACTGGAAAAGGCAAGTGACCAGTGTAGGAATAGGCAGGTGTTCCAAAAGTCATGTAAAGTAGCTATGCCGGTTGATTTTAAAGCTTCCTTCAGCACAGAAGTTGATGAACAGTGAAAACCTGTATGTTAACCCGGAAGTAAACCTGACTGAGTAAAAAGGACTGAGTTGGACATATGTGTATATAGGATTGCCATCTAAAGGTCTTGTTTTTAACTGGTCTTTTGATTATAGAGATTTTAGATGAGGGCAAATCCAGACAAGACTGAGATGCTGTTGGTGAATGATTCCTTGGACCAGATGGGGGTATTCAACCTGTTCTAGAAGGGATTGCACTCCCCCTGAAGAAGCAGCTTTGTAGCTTGAGCATGCTCCGTGATCCATTCTTTTGACACTTGAGGCTCGGGGAGTATTGGTGGCTCAGAGTGTTTTCTACCAGCTTTGGCTGGTGGCCCAAACCTGTCTCCTATCTGGACAGGAATAGCCTGGCTTCAGTACTCTATGGACTGGTATTTTTTAAATAACTGTAATAATTGGATAACTGTAACCCAGTCTATGTGGGGCTGCCCCTGAAGATGGTTCAGAAGCTGCAGCTGGTACAGAATGCAGCAGCCAGATTAATAACTGGACCTCAGAAGTCTGAACATAAAAGCCCAGTTCTGGTCCACCTGCATTGGCTGCCTGTATGCTTCCAGTCCCAATTCAAGGTGCTGATCTTAAGCTGTAAAGGCCTACATGGTTTGGGACTGCAAGACCTGTCAGAATGCCTCTCCCAACCCCAATCTGCCTGGACACTATGCTCAACCTATCAGGTCTTTTTCTAGGTGCCAATCTCTCAGTCTTGGAGAGTGGCAACTAGGGGAGGGTCTTTTTGGTGCCCCCCTCATCTTTTGAATAACCGCCCTGCTGTGGCTTGCCTGGGGCCAAATTTGACATTTTTTTGGCACCAAATTAAGACAGCCCTCTTTGCAGAGGCCTTTAAAGACTTCCTGGGTCATTTGGAGGCATGACAGGATTAGCTGCCTTTCTTTTACTCTTAGCTGAGTCTTTTTAATTGTCTTTTTCTTTTAATGTTATTTTAAATCAATTTAAATTCCTATATTAAATATGGGAATTTATATTAAATTCCTATATTAAATTAATTTATTTTCTTTTAATGTTATTTAAATTCTGATATTAAATTAATGTATTTTCTTTTAATGTTATTTAAATTCTGATATTAAATTAATGTATTTTCTTTTAATGTTATTTTAAATTAATTTTTAATTCCTATATTTTAAATCTATTAATTTTTATTGTTTTTATACTTCATTGTAAACTGCTCAGAGAGCTTTGGCTATGATCAGTATAGAAATTAAATTAATACTACTACAACTAAATTTATACTGCAGCAGTTCTGTAATCAATATATTTATATTACAGCAGTTCTGCTTTAAAGAACTTATGATTTAAGTATTTATTAAAGGGTTGATAGGCTACATTTTTTCCAGAAGAATCCAAGGCAGTTAACGTCCCCCTAGACTTGTTCCAATTTTGGGAGCGTTTTAGCTCTGGATCAAATGGGTCAAAACATTTCTGTGTGCCAAGGTATTTATGTTGGACAGTCTATCTTACCCTTATCTAATGCTATTTTGTTATTGTATTGTTTCATTTAATTCTGTCATTGTATGACCATTGTTGGTTAGATTTATCCTGATATCTTTTGTTGAATGGTGATTTAGATATATTGTAATGAACGAATAAACAAACAAATCCCAAAGAAATATACAAGGTCAGACAAAACACTAAAACATACATTTTGGACATGCAATGCTTGCTTAAATGTGGATCATCCCCTCTGGGAACATGGGAGAATTACTTCATAGGATTTCAGCCAAAGTTTGGAAAAGTAAAGCAGTAGAAAAAGAACAATGGGAAGAATCAATTAATAATCAGTTTCTCCAAGTGCTTCCTAAAACGTTCCTAAGAAAAGCCAGGTTGGTTCAAACCAAACACCTCCTACAGAGGTAAGTACTGTGTCAAAACAATTTGGTGTGCCATAGTATCGTACATTTCCTATCCGCTAAGTAACGAGGCTTTCTCCACATTGTACACATGTATTTCGTTCATGTGAAAGACTTTGTAAGGCTAGGCTGGAACTTAAAAATTTGTTTCCATTATCTTAAATATGATGTTGTTCTGCAGGAGAGCTCTCACTTCCACTACGATAATTATTTTGGATGGTGAGTTAGAAAAATTAGAAAATATAAAATACTCATATTTTTCTTAACATAGAGCTTCTCTGTGAGGGACAGTTAATTCACTATTTTACTGATGCTTCTTCCATTTTTCATTACAGAAGAAAAAATGTGTCCTTTAGACCCCCCCCCCCCAATTTCTCTACTTTCTATATATTCTGTTCTAAGCACAAGGTGTCACCGTGGGATAGCTGTAGTATAACAGAATTGCTTTACTAATGGAAGACTTTCATTCCAGTTTGTTCTGGTTTGAATTTTAATAGTTGACTTTGCTCCCTCTTAAAAAAAAGCCATGCAAATGCCTGGAAAAAAGATGGAAGAGTTCCTAGACCAGGGTGGTAAAATGAAAAGGTGTTCTTCCAGTGGAGGGATCATGGATTCACAATAAATGCCTAACGTGGAAAGGACCTTAGTGGTGCTCCATTTTGAATTAATGTAAGCATTTTTTAAAAGAATCATTATTTGTTACCTCTGTTTTTCATGTCAGTATGACAGTGGACTTTAAACTGCTCTGACATTGTTTCGCTGTATTTCAAAGATTGGATTGAGAAGCAAGATTCATTTTTCCCATATGTATGTATAATAGGTTGAGAATATAACTAAACCTCAGAAGATCAATTTAGTCTTGAAAAACCTTTGGAGTTTGTTATTTATGGGGCCACTTAGATTTGTGTACCCTGCAGATGCATTAAGTCCCTTGCTTTGCTGTTTTGTTATTACACAACTGGCAGCATGCATTTGTGGACTACATCCATGTACTCATTCGATATCATATATTCCAACCTGACCATTCTTTTTGCGCTTGTTTCTTTAGCGCCACAAGGAGCCTGCTTCATCCAGTCTCTGGCATGTGATCATGTGCATGTGCACAGACAATTTATCTCTGGCCACTGCCAGCTACCACCAGCATCTTTTGATGGTGGTGAGGAGACTGTGAAGAGAGGAAGGAGGTTGAAGGCCATGTAGGCAAGGAGAAAATGTTGTTCAGATTGAACATTAATCCAACCTGATAGGCTGCTGCCGCCCCTTACATCCAACTCAGCTGGTACCAAAGGACTCTTAGGCTTTGTGGGGCAATCTAAGTCTTATGAAAGAAGGGTCCAAACAGGTACCATCTGCTTCAATGACCTAAGCCTGAAACACAAAACCTTAGCAATAACCAAGAGGGAGGCGCTGCACCTAATATTAAGAACTGAATGAAATGAATGGGATCGGTGAGAGGCAATAAGTTTGTAAAAATGGGAAAGGGTCAGGTAAGAGCCAGAAAATAAATCTGGAAATGGTATTTATAGGAGAACCAAAGCAGGATGACTGAATACGTACCAAACCAGGGGCCTTGCATAGGACAGGCCAACTGAAACTCAAGATATGGACAAAGATGAAGTCAATGGGCAGTTGCAGCCCATCTTGGTTTCTACTCAAAGCACCTTTAGCAAAACTAAGAGGTGATTCCTTTTAACCCATCCCGCTCTAGATGAAACACTCTTCTTACACTTCTGGGGAGCGGAACAGTCCTGCAAGTGCTTTGCTGAGCTCGTTCTGTGCAGTTAAGGGGAGTCTGTTACGGCCATGAAATTTGTTATGGGTTGTGATCATATGCACAGAGGGCCTAACTGATATGCGCAGGTCCATCCACAAGGAATGAAACATGAGAGTCACTGAGACACAGAAGGAAAATAAATTTCTGGAGAGAAAAATGTGTCAACCAATGCATGCCCTGCAGGCAATGATACACCTAGGCTGGACCTTCGCATCAAAGTCCATGGCCCCACAGCCAAGGGCTAGTGACCACCATTTTTTAAAATTGTAATCATGCTTGTGTTATGATTTTAGTGAATTTAAAATGCAAAACTGCACATGCACAGAGAATTTTAAAAAATTCTTTTGTTGTTGTTCTTACATATCAGGATTGCAGAAACGGTTTTAAAACATCAAATGATGGTTGGAATAGGAAGAGAAACATTAACTGTGTGATTTATAACTGAAGTTATACATATGGTTATTTCAAGCTCTCATAAATTCGTTAAGCAATATACAGTGATAAAGAATCATTAACATAAATTACATTGTATTAGTGCAATGTACTGAAGTGCAAGGCCAATTGCATTAGCTAGCATGTCAGTTTCCCAGTGCTTCTCCCCTCCAGGGGTGTTTGGATGATGGGAATTATTAAGATCCCTTTCCATCAGGCTTCAGATGTCCCTGATTACCCTGCTTGTGAAACACAGGCAGCTTTGGTTGCCTTGGCGGATGATCTATGCTGGGAATGGGACCCAATGGGAGTGTCCCTGTTGGTTCTGCTAGACCGCTGCAACATGCAGTACCACCAGCCCATGGTATCCTTCTGGGGCATCCATCTGCAGTGGGAGTAAGGGACACTATTATATGTTGGCTCTGATCTCAGAAGGTGGTGCTTGGGATTCTGGCTTGACGCTGGCCAGAGCTCCATCTTACCTCCCACAGTATTTAACACACACATGACATGGCTAGGAGAGATCACCCAGTGTTTGGAGGTATGTTGCCGCTAGTGATGCCTAAATCAGCAAAACTTGAGCTCATGGAATTCTCATATATTCCTAGGTGCCACCACAGCCTGATGAAGCCCAACTCTTCCTCTCCTTGCCATCCAAATCCAAAGAAGCTGTTTTAGTTTTACACCAGCACCTGATATTGGTAGTGCACTAGATGAAAGCTGGCAAATTCCAGACAAGGCAGAGGTGTTCCTGTTTAGTCAGAAGACCACAAATTCATCCTAGCTGAACACGGTTGTGAACTCTTCCCCAGAAGACTCAAGCTCACAATGTGGGTGTGCTGCTGGATTTCCTGAAAAGTGCGTGCCCAGGTTTCAGCAGTGGTCAGGTGTGCTTGCACAACTGAGGGTAGAGCAACAACTGTGCCCATCCTGGAAAAGCATGGTCAGGCCATAGTCAGGTATGCCTTACATCACATCTGGACTACTGTAATATGTTCTGCGAGGGGATGGCTTTGCAACCTGCTCAGAAACTTCAGCCTGTCCAGACGGCTGTAGCCAGATTGCTGGGTAGGACTGATTGCAAGAGGCGTGTGACACTCTTGTTCTAAGAGCTTCATTGGCCATGAATCAGTTTCAGTTTTGACCTATAAAGCTCTATACAGCTTGAAACCAGGACTACACTTGCTGTGGCTGAGCTTTCTGCAGCTGTTAACTGTGTCCATGAGATGGCCAATGAAGCAAGAAGAGTCAGGAAGCATTTGAAGGACTCCCAGAAAATGGCACTGCTCTACAAGAATAGGGAGTAAGTGTTTGCCTTGCCAGTGATTAATAATGATGAGTTGTCCAGGATGGTAAAGGACTTTCAGCCTTTCTATGAACAATGAACTACAGCAGCAGGCTGGCTTTGGTGGACTGACAGCTAGATGAACGATCCTTTGTTTGCAATTGATGCAGAGCAGCTGGAGAAGAATGTCAACAAGTCCTTTAAGACAATGCACAAGTGTGTGAAATAGCTCAAGGAAACTCCAGCGTGCCAGGATGTGCCACTTGAAATTCATGGCAGCACTGAGGAATTCAGACCATAATCATTTTGACCCAATAGGTGCTTTCCCTCCTTGAAAGAGCACCCTTTCTCTTATGATCCTGCCCAGTTCTTAAGATCTTCTGGAGAAGACCTTTCAAGGCTGCCATCTTTGGAGAAACATTTTATGGCCAGCACTGAGTGGTTGCTCCCAGGCTGTGGAGAGAGGTGAGATTCACCCCCTCTGTTGTCTTTCTACCAGCAGGCAAACACGTTTCTCCACAGGTTGGTCCTTGGACATCAGGAAAAGCTTCCTCACTGTCACAGCAATGCGACAGTGGAACCAGCTGCCTAGAGAGGTGGTGAGCAGTCCCACACTAGAGACATTCAAAAAGAAATTGGACATCCATCTGAGTGGGATAGCATAAATTGGTGTCCTGCAACAGCAGAGAATTGGACCCGATGTCCCCTTCCAACTCTACTATTCTAAGATTCTATGTAAGTAGGTCTCTTGAGCTGGGTGAGGTTCTGATGCCATCCTTGTATTTTCATTGTGCTTTAATGCATCCCTTTTAATCAAGTTTTATTAGTAAGCCACCCAGAGTGCAATTTATCTAGGGCAAGAGGTAGGGAACAAGTCAAATCAATAAATAATGGCCGGCCATAAAATCCACAGTTTAAAAGGATCTAGCTGAATCACAGCAGACACTTTGCCACATGTGGCAGGCACCACACAGAAGCAGAAGGTTCAGCAGACCTTAAAGTAATAATCCTGCAATACCAATACAATAAAACTGGATCCACACTGCCTGCCAGTGATTAACCATGATGGGGATGTGTTTGGTTACTGAGATACCAACTTCCTGGGTCTTACTCCAGTTATGATCAACACTACAAGACCAATCTTATACAAACAATGAGGTTTCTAATAGCTTTCCCTTTTTCCCTCATAATCTGACACTATTACCCTCATACATAAGGCAAGCTGAAGAACATTAACCTCCTGTCTGGTTTCTCATCAAAAACAGATAAGCACAGACAGCAAGATAAACCATCAGAATCCTCTTGCAATAGAAGGAGCAAAGGTGATAAATTCATGTAGGTTGAACATGTCTCAGGCAGAGGAAATGATTATTTCTTTCCTGCAAATCTTGCTTCTTCATACCTCATTATTTGCTCTTAACATCAACGCTCCTTTTCCAAAGTAGTTCAGCGGAACGGTAAACATTATTAACCAAGCAGAACTTGTAACTGAATCTGAGAGAAGAAAGAGGAGTCACAAGGGATGTTTTTAAGTGTTTGTGGGCAGAATGGATTCCCTATACTTTACAGAAATAGTGCCCTTATACCCTGTGTGTGTGTTGCCCCCAGTATCAGTTTCTTAACTGTTGTCATCTGGCTCAGCCCCATGGCATAAGGTGCCAATGAGATCCTTTTGTATATTTGCATTCCATACACCACACACACACACAAAAACACTTTAAGTAGGCGTATGGGGTCACCAGATCTTAATCGCCACATCCATGGGGTCATTTTTATTGTGTATTTATTTAGTATATAGTTATCGGATACTATCTACTCCAAGAATTTCTAGGACAGGGAATAATATGCAAACTTGGTAATAATGAGATCCAATCCATTCTGAATCCAGCTATTCTGTAGCACTCTGAATGGCGACTCACAGTCATGTTGATGGCCTTGAACTCAGGTGTCCTTGGAAGCCACCAGGAATCTTCATAGCCCTGTAACAGGCCTCTGCTGGACTTGGATGTCAGAGGAGCTACTCAATCATTACCTGGTCTTGTCCAAACCAGGTCTTCTGCCCCTGGTGTCTTAGGTCCTCATGTGCCTGATCTGGTATCTGACAATCATCCTTTCCCTGACAGTGTCTTCTGTCCCTGGCCTGTTGAATTCCTGCCTGCCTATCATGAGAGCTTAGCAATGGACTATTTGTAGGCACTAACCTTTACCTTGATGCACTTCATAGTACATCAAGGAATTCATTTCCTTGATTTCCTCTATATTCTGCAGAGATCCTTATTCAGATGGCAAATGCATTACACTCAAAATATAAGTAAATGGAAATATCCACTTTTTCAGAGCAAAGCAGCATACAGAGTCAAAATCTTTAATTATAGGTGGAAAGGTTTAAAATTGCAGATAATTATGAAAGCTCCTGTTCAGCACTTTTCTGCTCAATCTCTTTGAAAAGCAGCCCATTAACTAAATTGACTATCCACTGGACAGCGGAAGAACAGTGTTTGTTTACAGTAAGATGCCCCCCAAGCCTTTGAAAGGGTTCAAAATGCATCTGCTCCCCCATTTCTGGCTTCATGGATGAAAGGTGACTCTATGAATGAAGCTAATTAGCTATCAGGGGAAAATCTACACTGTAACACTGCAATCAAAGTTGATGGGCCTCATCGAAGGCTTAGTATATTACAAGGCCTGCCAATGCTCGAACAGGAATTATGTAATTCCCTTAATTGATGTAGTTTGTTAAAATTCTGTTTAGAAGGTAGTGGGGCTGCAGTGAAAAATGAGCAAGGCTGGCTTTCTTGGCAAGAAAAAATGAAATGTTTCTATTGAATATACAGGAATTCCCATGTATATGTTATAATTTCTTTAGCAAGATCAGTCCAAATACTATCACTCAGAGCACAATATGCAAGTTTAGACAGGCAAAAGGCTTACAAGTCCTAGCAGGCTCCTGATAGCTATGAATTTAATACCAAGTCTGGCGCAGATAATTTTTTTCCAGTTTGTGTGGATTCCACAGACACGTGGACTATGTTTTTTTAAAAAATGGGGGGGGCAGATTTTGCACGTGCACTAATGTGAACTAGCAGTAATTTGCATTTCTGTGAGTGCACATTAGCACAACTACTCCTTTTCTGCTTCCTCCATCTAGTCTTCATTCAGGTTTTTATTTTTCTGTGCACTCTTTACCTTGCACCTTTCCTTCAGGTGTCCTACCAAAGGGCTCCCTGTTCCTTAGCTTTCCTAGCCTACAGAACATGTGCCATACTCTGTATTAGGATTTAATCCCAAGCAAACTGGAAGTTTCCCTTACCTCAGAGGAACTGATCCTTTACATTCCATGCCACCAGATGCTCCTCGTAGTTAACCCCTACACTATGATGTGATATGACCTTGTCTAACAGCACATTGCAGGTGGCTTGGTTGTAGAAGGCCAGAAACAGACAAATCAGAAGGCAGGCATATTGTTTTGATCTCTTCTTAAAATTCCTGAAGATGTCCAAATCTGTCTTGTCATGTGTTCTGGCAAAACAAACTGGCAATTTACAGCTGTGTCCATTCTTGTCCAAGAGATCTACTGCTCTTGAAGAATTCTTTGAGTGTTTCAGAATGGCCTTGCAACTTCACACTGAATTTCATGTTCGGTAGCACTCCAGTCCAGAGATGGCACAACTGTGCTCACAGGACTGCAGTAAACACACTTATCAGAGAGTACTTCCCATGGTCATATTTCTAGTGTTAGAGGTCAGGCATGCCCAGTGTGGTTCTCCTATCTTTATTCTGACACTATGCAGAAGAAGGGTAGCGAGAGACAATTCAGAAAAATGTGGAAAGTCATTCTGCCTAGCAGACAATTGATGGAAAGAAAGAAGAAAAGAGAAACCAGTGTTAGAGTTCTGTGTGGACTCATTCATAAATAAACCTTTCCGAACAGGCAATATCACATCTATTCCTTTGCACACATTTACCCATTTAATGACATGTTTGTGTGTTGCTTCTTTAGTTTATGTGTGCAGTTTTCTTCAGACATGGAACTCCAGGGGAATTCAGTGATAAAAACCAGCTAGTTTAAGGCCAGAGTTAAGAATATGTCATGTTGGCACAAGTTCCACAGAGCCAGATATTGGAAGTTTACCAGCATTAAACAAAGTTCAACTCACAGGAGGACAAATACAGGAAGAACTGTATGCTTTATAAAGTAATACAAAACTAGAACAATGTGGGACATCTTTGCTGGTTGCAAGCTTTCCTCCCTCTTCATTTGGATTTGAGAAAGACCAAGGCAAAGTCTGGAGCATGGAGAGTAACTTGAAAGCAACCACAGTTTATGATAGTGTGTAATATCAGTATTGATCACAGAACACATCTTGTTTAAGGCATGTGCCTTAGCAGCAGCAAAATAACCCCCTTTCTCCGGGTTCTAGAATAAGAATGTTGGGATAGCCAGGAATAGGTTTTTGTAAGGAAGGTTTGTGAACTTCATTCAGTTTTGACTCCCCAGAGTTATCATCCTTTGATACTAAGTGGATGTCTTTTGCATCAACTTCTGGTTGGTTGATCTTGGGATTCCGGTGAGAAGTAGACGCCAAAGGCCCGAAGTCAACCAACTCCTGCCTTCTAGCACGAGTTCCTCTTGTTCCGTTCTATGCAGTCTCACAAGGCAAGGGCAGGAAGAGTGCACTAAGGGCTTCTCATCTCCTCTGCTTAGGTGAGCAGCAAACAAAAGAAGCATGTGGGTGAACACCTTTTTTCTATTTTACCCTGTTCTGCATGGTGGATTGGGCTTGAGTGGCAGAATATTAATGCAAAGGGTTACTTTTGTGTTGCACTCCCTGCTCACATGGTACTTAAGATCTTTGAACCACTCAAAAATAGGATAGGAGGTAGCCCTGTGTAAGGTCTGCAGTACCAACTATTGCAATCACAGACTGTATGGGCAGAAGCATGGGGTCCAGATAAGGAAGTAAAAGTTCAACTCTACCCTGCATTACTCAGGTTGTAATTGTAGTACTGTGTCTACTTCCACACAGTGTGTTTTAAGATATATCTAGGAGATTAACAAACTAGAGTGCTTCCAGAACATGGCAGCCACAGTGGTGAGGGGAATGGAAACCAAATCCTAAGAGGACTGGTTGAAAAAGCTTGAAGAAGAACAGATTAAGGAGAAACATGGTGGTGGTCTTCATGGTGGTGGTCCGGTACATAAGGACGAATGGCAGGAAAACAGATTTTTGCTGAACGTTTGGAGAAACTCCCTAATAGTAAGGTGAATTTGGTGGCAAAGCAAACCACCTTAGCAGGTGTGGGTTATCAGAAATATTTAGGTAGAGGAGGGACACCCACATGTCAAGAATACTGTAGCTGCATTCTTCATTGAGCAGGGGGTCAGACAGGATCTTCTCTGAGATCACTTTCAATATAGTCTGACAGTTCCAGGCACTGCATCATGCTTTCATATACATAGGCTATTTTGAGTACTGTAGGTCACAATGTGGAAACATCATGCCATTGTGGTATAACAAGGACCTTATTGATTCTGCATTTTGCTCGAGCTCAGATTAGTCAGGATAGATGGATTTGCAGTCTATCAACTCTTAATTTCACTGCCAAGAAATACATGAACTTTTTGTTGTTTTCCAGTGATGGGCTCTCCAACAAAAACACTTGAAAAATAAGCTTGCCCTGGTATCTCATCAACTGCAGTGATTAAGGAACAGCTTGGGCAGTGGGGCAAAGGAAGAAATAAGAACAAAAAAGAGCACTCAGCTAGCATGAAGGCTGGGCACAAGTGGTTTAAAAGGAACAAAAAAAGAATGCAAAGGATTGGACTTCTGAGAGGCCCATTTGCAATGTGGAAAATTTAACTACACTGCTTGTGTTTAGAGCCCCTATATCCAGAAGCAAGAGATTATAGTACTGAAAGAATATATGGGAACGTAATCAACTGATAAGTTTCTGTGAGGAATGTGAAGCCATTTTGTTGTACTGGAGCATAAAACACATTTCACAAACCAGTTAAATCTGGTTTGAAACTGGTTAGTAGCACAAAGTGACCCCGCCATATTTAAACCCAGCTACCTTGAACTAAATGAGTTGTAGATTACAATCTAACTGTTAGAAATCCTGACATTTGTTCTATATACTGTATAAAACCTCCTGTTTTCGGATAGGTATCCTACAAACCTTATTGAAGAAGATGATGTCATTTTAAACCTTCCATCACATTTCTGCACATTCCCAGCATGGAATCCTGTTTTTCTAGGCAAGTGCAGATCAGAACAAAGTCCCTGTCCCTATACTTTCATTACACTTCCACTAGAGCCAGTGCTGCAATTTCTAGGATATCTATAATTAAAACCACCACCACCACCACCACAGATCAGTTGCCAAAAGCTCAACAAAGCCAGAAAACTGGAAGCTAAGGCTGCTGTGCCCTGTAAGAAATGATGTTGTACAAAGTTACAGATTGTGCTTGCTTGCAACTTACACTCCACACACTCACATGTTTCCTTGGTCTTTCAGGCTCCGATGCAGATGGGGGTATGATAAGCCTGTGTTATTATAGGACCACCTCTGAAACTTGAACTCCTTTATCCTATACTCATGCCTTTTTTAAAAACCTAAATGGAAGACTTTACATATATCTGTGTTGCATTTCATTTTGTTAGTTCCAAACCACATTCAGTGATAAAGCTCAGCGGGCTTAAGGACAGAGTTATGACTACTTCAGCTTGGCACAAACTAGCCAGTCTATTGCAAATCACCCAGATCCACCAGCAGATTCAGATCTATCCTCTGCCCGCCCCTGCTATAAGCACACTTCATTCCACGATAGATATGAAAGAACCTAATAAAACAGGTACACAATTCGCTTTTAGTGCTGAAAGTTATATTATAACAATAAACAGACCTGTATAGCTTCCTTTTTTTAATACAAAACACCACTGGAGAGTAACTCCAAGAAAATTAAATTTGCTGTGACAGTACAGAAATCAAAAAGAAGGGAAAAGTAAACATGTAATCATGTAAAGGCCACTTTAAAAAATAAATCCATTGTTTCTCCAGAAGTATGTGTTGTTCTTAAAAAAATGCTGGCATTTGTTTTAGTTTTAAAATTTTGCATCAATAGGCCTCGCTTAATGAAAGAAGTGTCAGCATTTTACGAGCTGCCATTTTGCAGCTCGTAAAATATAAATTCTGTGCCTTCCCTTCGCAGAACAGCTGCTGGACAATCTTCTTTTCTCTCCTTTTTATTCTCATTTTCTCTTATTTCTTTTATTTGTGATTCCAAACTATTTGAATCATTTGAAGCAAGGACTGGAGATGGAAGTACAAACATGCTTAAATTTTTGGAAATTGTTTTTCCAGCAAGTGCTGGGACTAGGTAGGACCTCTCTGAGGATGAAACCCTTGGTGGCTGCTACAAAGTGACGAAGTGGTCAGTTGTCTGGTCAAGCAGTCATTGTCCTCATTTGGGTTCCTGAGAATCATTTGCTTTTTCCACACACATGGATATGAATGTTCATGTATGCATTTTAGTTTAGGATTAGCTTTCAGAAATTAATCCTAATAATGGTAGTATGCTTAATTAGGATGGGGAAAGAAGTCTTTAAACAGTTGTGGGAGATTGGCGGTTGATGGAAAGTGGGTGTGGCCAGAGGAAGAGAATGTGTCCCTCTGGAGAGCCCAGGAGGATCAAGTTGGGGTCTCATGAGACCCCAGTTTGGCTCCCAGGCCTGATGTTTCTCATCCCTGCTTTATGTAGCATCTTTGAGTCCAGGGCTCAAATTAAGGGAGGATCAGTAGACCGTGTTAGTGAAAGTACGACCCCCCCTCAAATCATGTGATCTGAGTCATAATAGCACTTTAGACCTCGCAAAACCTGCAGTAAAATTAGAGCTGAAGTGGCCACTCCGGGAATTTCAGTCGGACTGGCTATCCTATAATCTGAACAGTGTTTAGTTCTCTGCCTCTTCCAACATTTTGCCTCATTAATTAAGGCATGAACTTTCATAACCATCTGTTACATATACCCAAGTGGAAACAGAGATCAGAAATAAATCACTGAACAGGCGCATGTCAAATTAGAACACAAAGCAGACCGTTCTTTAAATTTTATTTCCAGAAGATACGCCCTCCCTTGTGTCAGTGTCATAAAGTTTGGTATAATGCATTTGAAGAAGGAAAAAATGGGCAAAGAGCTCCTGACTAGTTCAGGCAGTGACTAAGGCAAAACTAAAAGGTCACCAACTGAAGCTAAGTATGACACTGAGCTATGGGTTTCCCATAAGCTACTAATGAGCAAAATATCTGAGTGGATGAGTGATTTTTCAGTGGCTAAGAAGAGATGTCTCCAAGAAACAGTTAACTGCAGGGAACAGAAAGAGTATGGGGTTAAGGGTGGTTATATATAGATTTATATATAGAAACCAATATATAGATGGTTAGATTTTGACCTATATTAAAACAAATGAAGCAAAAGAAACCAACAGCCTTAAAATTAATACAGGAAGGAGTTGATCTGGCCTTTAACGAATCCACCGAAACAGAATCTGCTCTTTGGTTCATAATGAACCCACGAATCATCATTAACTGCTGCAATTGAAGTGGAAGTTTGCATTGCAGAAGCTGAGGAAGCAACCAAAAGCAGCTCTTGTTTCCTTGGTGTGTTATCAGTTCTTCACTTTACAGAAGGGCTTTGCAGAGTTACAGTGCTGTTCTTGACCTGAGGTCTTTCAGGGAACAATCCTAGGGAAGCCCAATATTTTCTGGAAGGTCATAGGATTTTTGAAATTTGAACACCAAGGTCCTCCAACATTGGTGCTTGGGATATGAAAGCCAAGCTCCTGTTGTGTTCCTTCAAAGCCAGCATGGGAAGAACCATGCTGGTTCCTCCCTGAGCTCACAACTGGTTCTCAGAGGTGGAAAATGGGGTGTGCTGGGAGGTGAGGAGGGAGGAAACTGGGGCCACAGAGCTGAACTGATCCCAGTTGGTGCCCCAGCTTTCTTGCCGCCTCCTCACTAGCTCTGAATATAGACTGGTCTTTCCCAACCTGGTGGCCTTCAGAGGTATTTGGACCTCAAATTCCAGAATTCCCATCCAGCAGGGCCATTGACTGGGAATTCTGAGTTCTGTAGTCCAAACATGTCTGGAAGGCACAAGGTTGAGGAAGGTTGATATAGATGGTTGAAAACATCTGTCTAGAGAAAATGCAGGGTGTGAGGCATGCTGGGGTGAAGATCAGCAATGCCACACCTCATACCTTTCACTACATGAGCATAAAGGCAGTCAGGTGTTGCCATTGAAAGCTCTCTCTGGTCTGATTCAAACATATGATATTTGTTGCAACATGTTGATTCCCAGTGGGGTTTTGCATGTGTGAACAAACCCTCACTGATCAAACAGCACAGGAAGAGCTTTCTTTTTGCTGCAAACACAGTGGAGTAGAGCTCTCAAGCTCAATTTGTATGTTGCCATAGAGCAGGGGGGTCTCAAACTCAACTTACCTGGGGGCAGTCTGGGTGAGGCTGGGCCGCATCAAGTATTCCACCACTGCGGTGATGGTGGGCCGCTCATCCCGCGTCACTCCCGGAGGCCGGTCCGGGCGCCACCGGTGCTTTGAAAGCCGCAGGGCCCCTGCCCCGTACCTCACCTGTCCCGGCAATTGGCCCACGAGCCACGAGTTTGAGACCCCTGCCATAGAGGTATTTTATTTATTTATTTATTTAGGAAGCTTCTATGCTGCCCCATTCGCCGAAGCCTCGGGGCAGCTCACAAGGAGGAGGGGCTGTTTCTCATACCACTGCAGTAGAGAAGTAGACTCTGAGGATGGAGCAACTCTCATGTTTCCTTCCCATACCAAGTGTTGCCTTCCCTGATAAGTTACCAGAGGATGTTCATGCATTTGTGTAACATGATAACCTGGTACATAAACCCATCTTTCCTTTGTTGCATATATTGTTCTCCTTATTAGAATACCTTGTTGATGAAAATCTTTGTCTTTTTATTTTATATTTTTAGATGCTCTCTCACCTCCTCATTGCGGTCAAAGCACCACTCAACAGTAAAACCTCAGATAATAAAAATAGAAGTATTACAAGATTAGCCTAAGAAGGGAGTGAACAACACTGGATTTATCGGTGTTTTAAAAATCTACATCTTTATGGTGATAATAAGCAGTTGAATACTTCAGTTTCAAGACTCCTCTGTATTAAATTGTCACTCTACATGTCTTGTTGAAGATGCTTATTAACATAATTTATACGTGTACCTCTTGCTCATAAAGTAAGAATCCTGACTTGAAGCTTAAAGGGCTCAGGCATTGTGAATGTCTAAATGCAGCTTCAAGTAAACCTTCACGTGCTTAGTGTTGATCCGTACGGATGTTTTTAGATGCACATGTACAGAATGGTTCACTTTTCTTCTAACCTGGTATCTATCTTTTTTCCAATCAAGACCTTCACAGACAGAATGCATAATACAAAGACTTTTATTGCAGTTTGTTGTGCTCAGTCTGACTCTGAATTTGAAGTGCAGCACTATGTGCATGAAGCAACCATAAGTCCCATTGAGTGCAATGGGTCTTACTCTCAAATAACAGTGCAAAGGATTGTGGCTTAGGGCTGCAATTAACGTTACGTATGAATTGATAGATTCCTTGGATTGTGCTGCATGGCTGCAGTCTTATATACCATGCATTCCATGGAACTGACTTAAGAGTAGATCATGACTGTGGTTCATTCAGCAGATAGAAGGAAGTTTAAGATCTATGGGCATTTTTCCTTACACAAGGGAGGGAATCCCAAGAACGAAGAAGTGTGTCAAAGGGACAAGGATTTGTACAAACCACATATCCTTCCTACTGGTATATATTTCACTGAAAAAAAATGTAGTTTAACAATTTCTCTCAAAGCACACCTGGGCAGTTTAGAGCAGGTACATGGCCTGTGCCTTCTGGATCTGTCTCTGGACCTGGAGAAAATCACTCTCACATTTGGTGAATCGAGGATCAAAATAAAATATAATAGCACTCTTTAGAAATCTTCCTTTGGAACAAAAATTGGAATTGTAAATTTGATGAACCATAATGGGACTAATTATCAAATGCATCACTACTTCAGCCTCTAATGGGTGCAGATTATAGCGATGCTTCACATACATTTGATGCAATGCCGTGACAAAGCCTTTCTTAAGCGATAGAGATGGTGAAATGCCCTGAAAAATAATTATACTCCGAAGTATTCCCTAGAACTGAACCTAAAAGAGAAAGCTAAAAAATGCATAATAGTATCTTGAAAGGTGAATTCTTTATCTCAGTTTATATTAGAAAAATGATAATTGTGGTTTAAATTATTAGAGCTACACTTTCTGATTTCAGCTGAATGCCGACATGATTCAGAAGCGCACTCGTATTACAGCCAAGAATAAATTGTTCAATATATCCTGGTGGGAAGAAAATTGTCTTACATCTTGCAGGGGTCATAATAGTTTCCCCCTGTGTCGGCAAGAAACTAACGACAAGACATAACGGATAATTGAAATGGTTGCTTTGGTTAAGTCTACTCATGTGAAAGTTAAAAGAAGCAGAATGAAAGTCAAACCAACTTATAAGATTCATGCAATGACATCACATACAATACTTCACACATATTAATATTTAATGATACCATAACTTATGCTTAAATATTAGATTAATTGAGTGTTCCCTTCTGTTTCAGAAGATAATGAAATCCAGAAGTGCAGCTGCCATACAGAAAGTTGCCCATATGAACCAAGTAACTTTGTTGTAGAGTTTTCCACTAAATGCCGGCATAACTACAAAGTCTGCTATCCTGCTAAGATGCTATGACTTTAAGGAGGTCTGTTGAACATCAAGCCCAGAAATTGAATCTGGCCTGCCTGACATCTTCCAGACCTCAATGCCTTCTCATACAGTTCCATCACCTTTAACCCAACGCTGAATTGTTTGGTACTTTATGGACTTCTGTGCAGAGTCTTACCCATTCTGAAAGGCTGTGGTGCTTCTTCTAAGGCATAGTGACTGGCAGTGGGAACAGTAAGGCAAAATGTCATGGTATTTTGGGATGGCCCCATCCACTTTCCCTTCAACCCCACCCATCACTGGAATTCAACCCCTTTGAATGTCTCCAGAATTGAAAGTGAAAGACACCTGCTTTAAGACAATCCTTTGGTAACCCTAAGCCAGCAGAAATCAGTGGAGTTCAGGATATGGTAAGAATGGTACTGAGCCTGGGTCAGATCCAGACTTCCCACAATAGTAAGTCCTGGCTCACTCTCCAGGATACAGTTGCAATGGTAACATTCCTGCCATAAGTAAATAATGCCGACTGGAGTCAAGAAAGAACTGAACATGACTGCTAACTTAACTACAAGCTCACTGGATGTTTGGATATTGACTTAATCAGTAGCCATTGGCTGCTTGATAAGGAAAGTACATAGGAAAACACAGGTTATGTGTTAGTGAATGGTCCATTTATCTAGGGAAATTGCATTTAACAACTGTGCATAAGACTATGCCTCTTCTTAAGAACCAGTTTGGAGGGGCTACTTGATCCTGTGTTGTGGCTGCAGGCCCAGAGGCCATCAGTAGCATGCAGTGCCTTTGTTTAGCTACTGCTGGTGCCCCACTAGATCCCCCCCTGGAGATGAAGTATCTGCCCACCCAGATGAGCAGACAAGTGGAATAACTAGTGAAAAGGAATGAAAATCCTTTATACAAACCACACAACCTAATGGTGTGACACCACTGTGGCTTCCAGTCTAAAGTGACAATTTTGAATACAGTGTAGATTTTGATCAAAGCCTTGCACTCACAAATGCTCCAGTGGAACGTCTTTGGCTGCAAGCATTGCTTTCTGAGAAGGTGCAAAGGCCAGTTCACAGATCAAACTGACACCAGAAGTATGTATGTAAAAAGTTTCATCACTGGGTATTTTCATATACAAGGCTGTAGAGAATTCTTGTTTCAGTTAGACTTGAATGCAAAAGTAGCATTACAATGTGGGAATACTCATTCAATCTTAATCAATACCCCTTTCTCTGATTTTGTGTCTGTACAAACTGAGGCTAACAGCAATCCTGGAAGCAAGTACTAGTGCTAGAATCCAGGTTTATCTAATCAAACTGCATATCAGAAGATTCAAGCTGGATAAAAAGAAGTACAGTTTCATATAATGCCTGATTCAACTGAGGAATTCACTACCCCCAGATGAAATGATGACTGTCTTCTGTGGCTGTGAAAGGGGATTGGATAAATTTATGATGGATAAGGCAACCAGTGGCAAACATCATTCAAAAACGGAAGAGAAGTTGTTTTCAAGGGCCAGAGAAAGTAATATGAAACAGCAGAAGCATTAGCAAGATTCTCAAAGCTATAGACAGAAAAAGTGGCCCCAGAGAAAGGAAATATCTCTCCTAAACATGCCAAGCTTATTTGAACATTTTCTTGTACCTGAGAACATTATCTCTGCTGTCATGATGGCTATATATTACCATCAGTACTGGAGGCAGGGGTCCTCTAGATATGAATTGTTAGGGTGAGATCATGCTCTGTTCATGTCTTGTTTGAGGGCTTCTATAGGCATCAACTTGGTTCCCGTGTGGGCAAAAGGCTTGATTAGATCAGCCGTTGGTCTGATTCAGTTTCTTCTTAATGATGTCTGATGGGGAAGGAGCCCTTCCCAATTGTGGGGCTTGGCTGTACAAAGCAAAAGTTATGCAGTTTTTAATGTACTCCCTCCAAATAAATTTTAATTAAATAAAAGAAATAATCAACATAATAAAGTTTCATCAATGTAGTTCTATCCCAGGCTTCCAAGCGGCTGAGGTACAATTGTTGAACAAGTTCTTGCCATTTATTTTAAAGAATATTTGCAGCTGTCTGTGTGTGGGAGAGCCGGGACATATTGCAGAAAGACAAATATGATTTCTGTAGATATAGTTGAGGCTGTGTAACAACTGTACATATGAATATACAGTTGCTTAGGAGAACACCTCCATTTTGCTAAGAGCGATCACATGAACACACCCCTTTTTTAGCTCCAAACCATAGGCTAGGATGGCTTTTTGAGGCACACCAGGGCTTGTAGAAGTACCTGGGAGTCTAGCACCACAGTAGGTGATGGTCTGTCTTCAGCTGGGTCTTCCCTCCTGCCTGCCTTCGAACATCTGGGTAAATTGACAGCAGCCGGCAGTTGCGATGCCACCATTTTGCCATTTCAGCAATGCCCCATAAGATGCGATGCCAGGGCGTCAAAGGAATGTCAATATGGTGGGCAGCTTTGTGCAAGCAAATTTCTGTTGTGTTGCCCCCATTGGCAAGCCAACAGAGAGGGGTCTTCCAGAGATTCTTCATTGGAAGTTCTTCACATCTGCTGGAGGCTTTCACACACAGAAGATCTCAGTCTAATTTTAGCAGAAGGGCAACTATACCAGTTAGATGCAGTGTCCTCTGGTCTCTCAGATCCCCAGGTTGAGCTGTCTAGTTATCATGGCAAGCTAGTTAAGTTACTACCAAACTAGAGGGGAAAAGGGAGGCAGGCTCTTCATAGATGTGCTGTAGCTGACAATACCCCACTGCAAAACTAATGCACCATGTGCTTAGAGTGGAGAGAGTAGATACAGAGCCATTATCTTCCTCTCTCATGATTCTAAAATCAATAGGCATCCCTCAAACTTGATTGCTCATCTTGAACTTTGAGGTTTTCTCCCGTTTTAGGTTCATTTTCTCCCAAATGTTCTAAATGTTCTTTAAAAAGTAAGACATGAATTACATGACTACTTATAAGCATTCTTGTGCGTTCGTTATATGCATTTGCCTAATATTCTCATATTTTGTAAGCAATATTACTAATATGCATTTTAATATTCCTATAAATATATTATTTCTCTACAGTTTTTTAATATTGCAGAATTCAATAGAGTAGAATTCATAGAATTCAAAAATGTGAAATTTTTAAAATTCTCATAAAATTTCTCCTTTAACCTTAAAGAAAGGACTTTACATGAACTAGACTTGTTGACCAGTCTATTTCCCCTTCTGGAGTCTTACCTTTGCAATCTTTGTCTGAAAGACTTCTATGCCACCATTCAAAACATAATGTTTTTCCAAGGTGGCACACAGATCTTAGGCAGTGATAGGATAAATAGATACCGAAGCTATTAAAACTGAAGTGTTAAAATGAAGACTGCTGTCCTAGATAGACTTCTGTGGGTGAATGTTTAAACATTTTTCTTTATATTTTAGATTATTTTGTAGATGGTTGGATGGGAACCCTGAATTTTAGAGGTGTCTGGAGCCACACTGGAGAGCAGCATAGGCTGTATATGTTGCATATTTCCCATGCCTAGAACAAATATCCTTAGGGTCATGGCAGCCATGGACATTTGATGGAAGAAATCTGATAGACTCAAGAAGATTCTGATGTGGAATTAATGGGAAGTTGCTGACATTCTGTTTACTTAAACAAATTCTGTCATAGCCTCCCTGACCCCTGCCCAGGCAAATCCATATTTAAGCCATGACATCCTGACCTGAGGTTCAGGGTGAGTGAAGTTGTCAATTCTGCTTTCTCTCCATTTCTCATTTTAATACTCTTCAAGCATGGTTCATCTCAAACTTTGAGAATGTCTTCAATCTTAAGTTTGCTTTGTCTTAAACTTGGAGAATTTTTGATAATGCTTGCATGAAAATTAACAAGTATTTTGGTGCACATATTTTATAAGATGCATTTGTGATGTTTACATGCAGCTTTTCTAATATAACACATTTTAATGTCCCTGTACACAAATATATGCACTTTTTGGATTTTGATTCAGCAATTGCTTGAAAAATTTAAAGTGCAAATGCTGAAGGATAGCTGAGCTTTAACTCACACAGTGTCTCAAAAATACAAAGCTAGGCATTAAAGTATGAACTGAACAAATTTCTTTCCTATCCTTGCATGATATTATAGAGTAAGTACCTAAGGCTTCAGAAATCTAGTTTTCAATTTTGCCAACACTGAATGTGACCTTTAGCATAAGGAAATTTATGTCAAAGGAGAGTTGAACTAAAAGGCATGAAGTCATCAGATAAATTGCAGATGAACTAATATTAATGCTGATGAAAACAGTATGTAGAAGTTGATCTAGTGAAAAGATTGCCATGGGACATATTAAGCAATGGCTTCTGGGAAGTAATAGAAGAAATAAATGTATTATTGATGCTTCAGTGTAACAAAAAATGAAAATGGAAGGAGCAACAGCAATATGCAGAACAGTTGATCACAAGGGATGGTGGAAAGACTGTTGAACAGAAGATGGAATGTAGTGTAAGGAGGATGTGCAGCTGTAATTGTTGGCCATTATTACTCCCGAACTTCTCAAGTTATAATCACGACACATAATGCATTGAAAGATGCAAGTTATGGGGAAAGATCCAGGTTGTCAGCAACGTCCCTTCAAAGATCAAATCTAAAAGCATCCCATAGATGTCTGTATATGGATGCGGGTAGAGAAAGAGAAGAGAAAGAGGTTCCACAGGTTTCTCGATACAACTAGTGCCTTGAGGTTTTATTGTGTAGGTACAAATACAAATGATGAAAGCAGGGAACAATTAGCATGATATATAGGCTTGTGCCCAGCTCCAGCATCCATTAAGGCAGAAAGGAAAACCCTGAGCATTTGGGCTTTTCCTTGGCTTGTGTGGCAGAGGGGTCAAGTGTACATGTGCTCACGGAGAAGCCCTTTCAAGTAGGGGGGCTCCATCAATGCACTTGCATCCTGATTCCTCCTAAAGTATTTCTGGAGCGGAGTGTTAGAATCTGAATTACTCTGTGGAGGAAGTGTGGGATGAGGGCCTGCTTTGCCACTCCATAGCTGAGCACAGGAATAGGACTTGGGCTCCACCCAAGCTCTCTGACTTTAACAAGCATCAGCTGGGAGATCTGGGGGAAGAGCTAGGTAAGAACAGGCTCCTCCTTCCAATCTTTGTCTTGCCGCTTGGTTGTTGTTTTTCGACTCCTGCTGCCTGAGTCCCTGCTTGTGAACACTGCCTTCCTATCTCTTTGCCTGTCCCTGCCTTGCCTTCCTTCCTGACCTTGCTTGTCACACCTTGCTACGGCTGGACCCTTCCTTGTTCTCCTGCTCTCAGGTGCCAGTTCCCCTCTCGTGTTGTTTTCTCAGTTCCTGGCCTCTGCCCTGTTCTGACAGTTGTCCTTGTCTATCGCTCCCCACTGCTTCTGGTTTGACTGCTTGAGCTTGCTACTGAACTAGTGATTGGACTGGGCTTGGCTGTGTTGCCTGGGCCCTAGTGCCCTGGCCTGACTCCCCAGCTGCCGATGCCCCAGATCCTGCCATGAAGGGCTGCACTAGAGATTTCCTAGTCTGGGAAGTGGTCACCTACACAGGCAGCTGTGATCCCCTGGCACAAACCAACACAAGCTGCCCTCAAATCCCCTAAACCAAGCAGGCAGAAGGTCCCTCCTCTCCTCACCTGGCTGGCTCAATTCCTAGAAAGTACTATAAGGATCTGAGTAGGATCTGGGTAGCTGCCATTTTTATGCTCCCTAGTGCCTCTCTGTTCAGCTGTCAAGGAGTCTCTGATGCACAGACAGGGCTCACGGCATGGAGCATGGCAGAGTTGATCAGGCACCCGCACCTGCTGTGCCGGAGGAGACTTCTGGAGCAGGGCTGGGGCAAGGGGTGGGGCAGGGGTGGCAACCAGCTGGGCAGTGCTGCCAGGATGGGCAGTGCCACACTGGAGCTCTCAGGCAGTAAGGGGGAGCCTAGGCTAAGCTGGGATGGCCGTCCCTGTCTAGCCTGGATCCCCCTCCCCTGCTCTTGCCTGAGTCAGTTGCTCTTGAGCTGTAGGGAGCTCCTTTACATATACAAGGTTGCCACATATACAAGATGACATAAGGGGAGATTATTTTGATGTTCAATAGAAAATAATATCAAGAGACCTGGTTTGAAATGGGCACCGGTACCTGGCTTAGTATTTGGCTATAGGGACCAGCTTCTCCAAATGATGGTGCATTTGGCCAAACTGAAGTTGCCTCTTTCATTTGGTTTCAGCACTACTTAGACTCGAAGTGAAGCAGCAAAGTGCATCAGGAGAGATGAAGAGGGGACAACTGGGTTTGTGGCGTGGGTGGATTCCCAGAGGCTGTCAGTCTTTCCTCCGTGACCACATCCCTGCATGGCAGCCCCCAAAACTGGGTGGAAGGGAGGGAAAAGACCACTGATCTTCACATGCCTCCACCTCGCCAGCAGACTTTGGATATGTTGCACACTCTGACCTTGAAGCAGATTGGCTGTGCTGGTTGGGTTTCCCTGAAAGGCACCCTCTTGCAAATCCAAAGCCATGGCCCCTTTCCCTGCCCCACTCTCTTCTGATGGATAGTGCCTGAAATTCTCTTGAAACATATCATAGTCTGGAAATTTAATTCTCTTGTATCAAAGTAAACTGCTGTCTATGCCCATTCAAAGGCATGTCCAGCTTTCCTTTTTATTGTTGTTATGAACATTCTTACAGGAAAGTGGAAAGGTTTTGAAATGAAAAAAAATCTTAGTTGTTCCTCTGAGGTAGAAAGTTGCTTCTCTTTGCCTGGTCATTGGTCTGTCATCCTGGGTTTCCTGGTCATAAATAAAGAATTTTATTAGAAAGGAAATGGAGATATTTTTAGCTGGCTAGATGCCTTACCAAGAGTAATTTTAATATACACCTTTATTCTGAGATGTGAGTTCCTTCAATAACATCTATTTGCTCTCTGAGAAGATGCTAACAATGTCATGCAGCATACTCCATTAGCATGGAAATGGAATTTTTTCCCCCTGTCTGTAATTTACTTTTCTGCTACTGTATAATATTATAGCAGCTTTTCTCAAAAAGAGAATGGGAAACTCTGTGCACTTTAAAAAGTGTGTGGGATTCTGATTGTTTTATATTGTAAATAATTCTAATACATTTGACAGACTAATGACAGCATATACCATAGTTATTTAAACATCTTCCGAATTTGAGAATGATTTAATACATCAATCCACAAGTGTGAAATGTTGGTAAGTCTATGTGCATGCATAATTCATGGGTTAATCTGAATAATGCAGATGAGTGTTGAATTAATATTCCAAAAAGATCAGTAAAGTGAAAACAAGACAAGAATGTGGATATTCTTGGACTCGGCAGTTCATAATTGAAAAAGGCTCCGAAATTGTGTATATACTTACTTCCCTGCTCTAAAAATAGTAGATGTACATCACCCTGATCCGGGAGAAGTTACTGCTTTGAAAAGAGTGCTGAATATTCAGGACTTCTAATGGCAGGTAAAAAGTTGAAAGAAAAGTGGCCAGGGGGTGCAGTCGTTGCTCCCCTCTTGTTTCCTCCCTGCTGGCAGGCGCCTGACAGGGCTTTTGATGTACCAGTCACTCCATCCTTGGAGCTTCCCTACTCTGCAGGTAGGGATGACCTCTCTTTAGTTAATAGCACAGAATATATTCCAGTGAGAGCGGACCACCATCCCTGTCCCGTCATTTGTAACTGTGCTATTGGTAAAAGAATGCTTTGGACTACGGCTGTAATCCAGCACTGTCCAACCATGAGCGGGGCAGACTGCTGCTTCCATTCCACGACTAGCCAGCTCTGAGGATTTCTTGCTGCAAGGGGAGCTCTGCTGCACTCCTTCTGCTTGCTTTCTGGGCTCCGTCCAAGGTGCTGGTTTCATTTTTATATCTCCAAACCTGAAATTCTATGGATGGTTGGCTGGGACCTGCTGGGAGTTTTAGGGATTTTCAGTCTTGACTTGTCTAGCATGGAACCATAAATGGCTCAGGATCCGGCCATCTAAGGGAGGTTCTGTCTCCATTTGAACCTGTCCAAGTATAAAGATCTGCAGAAGAGGCCTCTTTGAAGGCACCTAGATTGGGGACCACAGCTGCCTGCACAAGGTACAAGTTCCCACAAAACTCCAGTGCAGCCCAGTTCAGAGCCTGTTTCAATTCTGAATTACTGAGTCCAAGAGATTTTAACTGACTTTAATGTCCTTGTTTATTATTGTTGTGGGATTTTGTGTTTAATTTTTTTGTATTCTTCCTTGAAAGCTGTTTAGTAGGTAAGGTGGTATGTAAATGTCAACCACCTTACCTACTAATATAACATATAATATAGTGTGTGTGTGTGTGTGTGTGTGTGTATAATATTGCTAGAATTATTATCCATAATGGCTTACATTCTTAACTTGATTGGTATTGAAGCAGTACGGAATTGACTCGAAGCTTTTGTTTCGTAATTTCCAGGCCCAGCCCTCCCATTCCAGTTTGGCCTCACCAGTGAGATGGGCTGAAGCCCAAACATCTGGGGCAGGAGAAGCAGTGAATTGAAGTGCTCCCCATGCCCCCTGCCAGGACACCCTACCACCACTGCCTCTGTTGCGTGCCCCAGAAAGTACTACTAGCCACTCTCTCACTGTGGCATTTGCTCAAATGAGAGATTAGTAGCTGCTCTCTGGAGATCTGTGTTGGTTAAGGGAGGAGCTGCCATGGCTCTTCAGCAGATCATGCCTGGAAAAGGTTCCTTGAGCCAGGCATTGTGTGTGGATTAATGCAGGAGAGTGCCTTACTTATAAAATAACAGGACAGACAACCTTGTCTCCAGGACTATAAGAGTGCATAGCTCAGTGGTCAAATGCAAGGCTCAGGAAAAATCCTGCCTGAAAACCTGCACAGCCACTGCCGTTCAGAGTCCCCAGTACTGGTTAGATAGAACAAGGGTCTTACACATGGAAGGCCTCTTTCTATGTACCCAAACTTGTCCCTGGAACATGACCTTTGTTTCTCATTTGTCCAGCCAAGTACACAACTTCCAACCTACTTTTTGACCCAGTGTGTATCGCAGTTCTTTATCCTTTCTTGTTCAATCTGGTGCTTGGCCTTCAGCCATCCAGGACCCTGTTTTTTGTTCTGGAGTCTATTTGATCCATGTCTAGTTAGCAAACTGGAAAGTGGATGTCACAGGCTGCCAGGGAACTGATTGTACAATGCAAGGCTGAGCAGCCAGCACATGCTCATTGGCCATTCATAAGGAAGGTAACCACAAAGACCCCTGAACCCAGCTCAAATGTTTTTCTCCAAAAAATGTTCTTTCTCTTGGTGTATCTTCAAAAAACTTTGTTTTGATCAAATTGAATTAAGATGGTTGGAAAAAATGTGGGAGAAGTTTTTGGCTTGGTACTCATTCATAAATACTCTGCATCTTGATTAATAGAATTGAAATGAGCATTTGGACATTTTGGAGAATCATGGGGTGGGGTTATTTTAATAGCTAATCAGAGAAATGACAGGACTAGGCATTGGACATACTGTACTTCTACATTCTCTGAATTTATTTAGATTAAATACAACAGCTCCCTTTCAACGTGAAGTGGAAGACTTTGAATATGCATCATGATCAGCAGCTGCCATGGGTGAAACCCATATCTTCAGATGACTCTCTTCATTTTCTCAATTGTAAGACATAAAAAGCTTCTGTTCCTTCCACAAATTCAACCCATAAAGAGAAGAAGCCTGGGGCAATGACTTTGGTTCTGTGTACCAGACAATGAAGAAAACGATCACCTCTGTAAGACCTTGCAAGACTGCTAGGGTCAGCAGTCCTTTAAAAGACAAGTTAAATATATTTGGCTGAGTTAAAATGCATTTCAGTGTATACATACATATACAAATACATATTGGTATGCATTTCATTTTCTGCCTTTCCCATATTTGCCACAGAGTTCTTCAGCTGATGCATTGTCCTTTTTTTGCTTGCACTTTTCGATCTATGTACCTTGGAGCATCTTCCTGTCCATGGAAATTAATATAAGAGCAAGTGAGAGAGGGAAAAAATACCCTCCAAATGTTCATTATTAGCAAACAGTGTGGCAATGCTTGCAAAATCAGAATTGTCTCAATGTCATTCACTTTGCCCTACTAAGAATGAGATTCATTTATTTATTTGAATAACCTTCTTTGGCTTTGCTTTAGTAAGACAGAAGAATATATGTTTTGCTTGTGTTCATTGGTCAGAACTTTTCATTTTGTTTTCACAGAATCATAGAATACTAGAGTTGGAAGGGACCAGAGGGTCATCAGGCCCAGCCCCCTGGTTAGTGCAGGACCCCAAGTTAAAACCTCAGATGCCTCTCCAGTTGCATCTTGAATGCTTCTAGTGTGGGAGAGCCCACAACTCCCTAAATAATTGGTTCCATTGTTGTACTGTTCCAACAGTCAGGAATTTTTTCCTGATATCTGTCTTGCTAAATTCGAGCCTATGTCCAACACTCAGGGGTGATTGAGAAGAGATCCTGTCCTTCTTTGTGATAGCCTTTGTGATAGCTATCACATCTCCCCTCAGTCTTCTCTTCTCCAGGCTAAACATGCCCAGTTTTTTCAACCTTTCCTTATAGGGCTCTGTTTCCAGTCCCCAGATCATTCTTGCTGCCCTCCTCTGAATCCTTTCCAGCTTGTCTGCATCTTTCTTAAACTGTGGTGCTCAGAGGCCTAACCAGTTCTGAGAGTAAATGGGAGCTAGTACTTCATGTGATTTGGAAGTGATTAATGCAACCCAAAAGAGCAGTGGCCCCTTTTGCAGCGACATCACATTGCTGACTCACATGCTGCTTGTGATCTACAACAATTCCAAAATCCTTCTCACTTGTGGTATTGTTGAGCCAAGTATCCCCCATCTTCTTACGATGCGGTTGGTTTCTTTTTCCTAGGTGCAGAACTTAGCATTTGTCTCCACTGAATTTCATTTTGTTGTTTTCAGTTCAACACTCCAACCTATCAAGGTCGCTATGAATCTTTTTTCTGTCTTCCAAAGTATTAGCTATAAATCTGATAATCATTCTCTGCACTTCTTCATCCAAATCATTAATAAAATTGTTGAAGAACACTGAACCCAGGACTGAATCCTGTGGTACACCACTTGCTACCTGTTCTATTTTATTGTAGCCCTAAAAATGGATGAAAATGATGCACACGTACTTGGCGCATACAGATTGGTCCCATGGCTTTATTGCATTTATCACACTGTGAATGCAGTGATGAAACTGTCAAGGGTAGGCAATCTTATCTGTGCTTACAGCTATGGGTACCTGGGGCTTTAGGGTTCCCGGAAGACTGATTCCAAAGAAGCTGTGGAGCGGAGAGGCACCTTATTGCCTAGCTTACCAAATTCTTCAACTGTTCTTGGGACCCTAGAATTCCCTGTCTGGTGAAGTGACACTGAAGTGACTTTACTTTTGCACATTTTTGTGTTCATAGGGATAGGTTTCCATTCTCTGCAAGTCTGCAACCCACCATTTTCTCAGCAAAACTATAACAGTTGTCTCACTTTCCTTGATTGATCAGCCACTTTTAATTACTGTTCTGTCTCTAAAAACTTTGGCTATGCCTGAGGGTTGATGGGAAATGTCAGCCCTGCAAAGTAGCCTGAGGGTGTTATTACCCAAATTCTCAATTTACTTGGAAGGGTGGGGAGTGTTCGTGTACGGCATGGCAGCTCTGTAGTGTGGCCCAGTGTTGTTATCCAGCTTTTGCATGCGTTGGTTGTTGCAGGGAAAATTTTTTGGGGGGGTGAGGGACATGTCAAGTTGATCAAAAGAGCAGCGCAATGTATTAAGGTCTAGATGAGGATGTTGGGATGCACCTATGTGTATATTCTCTTTAGCTTTATGGGAATGGGTATATTTTAGTCCTTGCAGGAGACCTAGGTAGGGCCTCCCCTTTCTTGTTTAGTGCAGGACATAGAGCTGAGGTAGCATGTCACACAGCTCCTTAGAAACACTTTTCCCTGTATTGTAGCAGCAAAGCCTGTGCAAATGTGCCTGCGTCTATTTTTGTGTGCACTGGGGAGCAAGATTGTGAATGTGTTGCAAGCTGAACTCAGCATCCCCACCATATTAGGCATGGCTGAAGGGATCAAGGGAAAGAATTGAGGGTTATGACACTATCTGGACACTAGGTATATCAATTGAGAAATACAGAGGTGTCAAAAAGAAATAGAAAAGCTGAATGAATCAGTCAATGGTAGATGATGGAGATATAAGATTACCCCTAGTAATGCTCTTGGGAAGGAAAAGGAATGGCCGAGCTCCATTTCTGAGAACAGTAAGGCTGGCTGTAACTAATATGCCTCTTGCTTTGGATGAAAGACATGGGTTCCTGGGGCAGCATAAAACAGAATCACAGAGAAACAGTAAGTCAGTTATTAACTTTAGGTGGTCCACTGGGTGAAAAGAAGACAGTGCAAGGTGTAAAAGTAGAACTGTGGCTAAATATTAAGCAAACAAAGTAACTACAGAAAAATTACAGAACTTGACAGTTAACAATGAAGAAATTGTGAAAGATTTTATATACTTTGGCTCAGTCAGAAACCTTGGCTCCAAACAGAAACTGCAGCCAGGAAATTTGAAGAAGACAGAAATTTGGAAGGGCAGCTATGAAGGAACTAGAATAGATCATCAAGTTTAAGGAAATTTCACTACAGATCAAGGTCAAGATCATCCACACAACTGGACAATGTAGAAAGGCGTCAGGCAGAAAAATGATGCATTTGAAACCTGGTGCTAGAAGAGTGTTTTGCAAATAACCTGGACCAGCAGAAAAACAAAAAAGGGGGTCATAGATCAAATCAAATGCGAACTTTCACTACAAGCAAAACTTGCAAAACTGAGGCTGTCATACTTTGAACACATGATGAGACGGCAAGACTTCTTGGAGAAGACAATCATGCTAGGGAAAGTGGAAGAGAGAAGAAGAAAAGGAAGACCAAATAGGAGGTGGATTGGCTCCATAAGGAAACCACAACTTTGAATTTACAACAGGTGAGCTGAGCTGTCCTGTCATGGATAAGACATTTTGGAGAACTTTCAACAGATGTTGTTGGACTCCACTAATTACCAATCCCAGCCAGCATGACATCTTTGTTCATAACTCGGATGTTCATAACTTGGGGACTGCCACTGTGTGTGTGTACGTGCGTGCGTGCATGCGTGCATATACCTAGAGTTCCTCTATGCTAGCAGGGATTGTGATTGGGGCAGTGACTCTCCTTGTGTGGAAGGCAGTTCTATATAAGTCTAAGTATGAACATACATCGGGGGGGGGGATTAGTCTGTGATTCCATACAAGACTGAATTGTGTTACTTCAGTGTTGCAGTGGTCATTATCATGGAAATCACCCAATCACCGTGCATTTGCTGGGTAATAGAGTGACATTTTAAATTATCTAATGGAAGATGCTGTCTTGTTCTCATGACAGAGGGGCAGCCACACACAGACCCAGAAGTTTCCAACTCAAGAGACCTGCCACCCATTTCCACATTAAAAACTAAGAAGTAAATTTATAAGTTTCAGTTTTCTGAAATTTGAGAGTGAGGGGAGTTTTGTATCATGCATTATCTTTTATTTACTTATTGTATATTTTAAATTGTGTTTTATCTTTTAAAAATCATGTAGGTGTGTGTTAAAGAGGCAGGAACAAAGGGAGGGGATGTTATATTTATGCATATAATCAATAGAGATTTCCATAAAATGTCAATAACCAAGAAGAAAATTGGTTTGCGTAGTACTTTGGGTTAGAATTGGAAGCTCTTTAATACATTTTTTAAAATCAATCCTGCATCCTTCGACAGATTAGGAGATGAAAGCCAAAGCTGAAGAATTGCAAGTTAGGCAATTTTCAAAAATGAAGAAAATCATGGTTTGAAGTGAATATGTGTGTCTCATGTGAAGCTGAGAGCCCAAAGAACTGAACACTCAAATGGATCCCAGGCAGATTATATTGATTCCTAGAATCCTAGGCTAGTCAGGTTGGAAGGGGCCAAGAACTGCCAAGTCACATTCTCCCACTCAGATGACTGTCCAGCTCACTTTGAATATTTTAATTCAAATGGATCATACAGACTGTGGATTCAAATGGACTATATTAATTGCTGCTGTTTCTATTTTAAATAGACCACTTTGTTGCATGATGAATATTTGTTCTATATTATGTGAGGGTGAAATACAAAGCCTTTTGTGGAAAACAGGAATGAAAACAGCTTTGTTTCCTTGATAGAGATTTTTTTTTTTTAAAGTCAGTTAGATGGCTGACCACAGTTATTCTGGATTACTACCACTACTATCATCATCATCATCATCATCATCATCATCATCATCATCATCATCTCTATGCTGCCTCACAGCTGAAGCTCTCTGGGTGGTCAGAGCTGAATATGTGCCATCTGAGTCCACATTACAGTACAGTTGCACTGCTGATACTTTTTGGTGTATTCTTACCTGGACACAGTCCATCAAAAGCTCTGTGATACAGAGCAAGGACTGAGTTCCAGCAGAAACATCTAAACCCTTCTGGGGTCTTTGTGTTATTTATAACACCATCATTTGCCTTCAAAGGTTCATTGTACAAAAGGGAGCATGCTCCCAGTGTAAATATGTATAGGACTTTAGTGTTGAAACCAGGGAGACATAGGCTCACATTCCAGCTAAAACTGGAGAGCCAGTGTGGTGTAGTGGTTAAGAGCATGGGACTGGGACTCAGAGGATCTGGGTTCTAGTCCCCGCTGAGCCATGGAGCCCACTGGGTGACTTTGGGCCAGTCACAGACTCTCAGCCCAACCTACCTCACAGGGTTGTTGTTGTGGGGATAAGATGGAGGAGGAGAATGTTGTAAGCTGCCTTGAGCCCTTTGTAGGAAAAAGGCAGGGTATTAATCGATAAATAAATAAATAAAAACCAAAAGTCTTACTTGGTAAACAAACAATCTTCCTCAACCCAGTCCAACTCAGAGAGGCATTGCAAGGATAAAAGATCCTTGGGATGAATGAGCTCCATTCTACAGAACTCCTTGTAGGAAAAACAGGCTTAGAATGTGATAAATTAGTGCAACGTAAATAAGGATGTCTCCACAAACTACAATTTTGTTATGTTTGGTTCATATTTGCCTGTGAGTGGCCAGGCATGATGGGCAAAGCTGAGACGCCTATCATTACAGTCAGAATGGCAAGGGGATGTACTTGATCTCCTTGTACTCTATGAGCCTCAATATACTCTGATTTCTCCTACAGCACTCACTTTTTCCGACTTGTGTCCAGCATATAACGCAGAGAATGTGAGACGCTACCTTCTTAGTCATAGCCAATTATGGCAGATAGTTAGCAATGCTGGATTTGTGTGGGCAGCTGTTCTTAGAAACCCTGGATGGGGTGAGGGGAGGGTGCTTGGTCTATTTTAGGGTCTAAGCACATATGTCTGAGAAATGCTGTGGGCAGATAAACAAATAGTGCTTCAAAATAATCATTGCTTGCTAGATATTCCTAGTTTGGTTGGTGTTTGTAGAGGCGGTGGGCAGAGAAGAGGAAGCCCTGACTCACCCAGTGTATCATGGTGGAAGACCAGGGTCTGAAGTCAGAATACTGCAAATGTGATATTTTAGGTCTTGTTAGTTATTTCAGTTTTAAAAACAATGTAAGCCAAGGAACCTTTGCCAGCAGCTTACTGTTTGAACACACTATGCATGTGTGCTTGTGTATGTGTTTATTCTGACTTATTAGCTTCTTTTTCTAGTCACAATATGGGAGGTAATGCAGGCACCCAAGTAGCTGAATTAGTTTGCCCTGCTAGGGGCCAGAGGTGCTAGAGGGTGAAGATTGGCTGGGCCTTCCTATAACTTATTGCCAGCAGGCTCCAGGGGACCCTTGGGCCCTGAAAACTTTGCTCCAAGCAGGGGTGGGATGAAACAAATGAGAACCCCTTGCCTTTCATCATGGTGGATTTGGTAGATAATGGATCTTCTACAGATAGGGTGGAATTAATAGGTGACTGTTGATGTCTCTTTAGCAGCAATGCTTAGGGAACAGTTTCCCGTACTTACATCTTGGCCTTTTCTTTGTCATTCCTGCATTGTTATTTAATAATCCATCACCTTTTAATCCAAACACTTATTCTAGCATCTCCTTTCTCTCCTCTCAGTGGGGGCAAATACTTCAAGTGAGCAAACAGATGCTTGTATAGACATCTTACATAGAAAGTACATTAGACTCTCTGTTAACCAGAACTCAAGAACTGGCAAAAGAGGAAGAGGAAATATTTTAAATAAAAATTAAAATAAAATCAATTTCCAGCACAGCAAGCCCATGCTTTGCACACTACATGTTTGTCTCCCTCTCCCACCAATTCACCATGTGTAAACATACCAGCGGGTTGGGATCTAGTGTTCGAATTTTGTGTTCTCACCCAACCCCAAGTATGCTGAAACAGGTCCCAAGTAAGCGTGACTGCATCATGCTTCTCCTCAAGCAGAAGATGGAAATATGCAAGAGGCTTGAAAAGGGTGAGGGTCATGCAGTGCTCATGAGGGAATTTAATGTTGGTCTGTCAACCATCTATGACATTAAGGCTCAGTCTCAAAAGGTAGAAGTTTGTTTTTATTTGTCTTAATTTTTTTTAATTACTGTACTTTAATATTAATATCAACGCAATACATAGTTTATGGTATGGTATGGGTTATAGAATTAGTTAGACCTATTTCTTACCAGTAATTCTCAAGCAACCAAAAACTACATTTATCCGGCATCCAGCAATCCCCATGGGTGCTGGTTAACTGACAGCCTACTGCATAAAGGAAGGACTTGCTTTCAGTGCTGCTTTTCAGGGTGACAGAATGACTTCATCATTCTGTATTCAGATACCAAAATTCTACTAATGTGCAACTGCACTGGGCTGTGTTGTACATTCTTGCCCCCAGTGTCAAAGCCTAGTATTGGGTGGGTGTGTCTTTTCGGGGGGTGGGGTGGCCAGCCCAGTCCTAAGAGCAGCACAACATTGCTCAAGTTGACCAATGGGCATAGTGAAGGGTACGAGCCCACAGTGCCAAAAAGGTTCTGTATGGCCAGGAAGTGTGGGGGCCAGGCCAGTGGCTGCACCACCAGTATAGCCCTGGGGCAGCCCAGCTTGCTGCTTTCCAGGCATCATCTCACATTCAAAGAAGCACCCCCATCTCATGAAACAGAAGAAGCACTCCCATCTCATGAAGCAGCAGATGTAGACTGGCCTTTGACTAGGTTCTTACATCCTCTCAGGGGCTTTTTTGGATGGTAGATGCTAGAAGATGGTACTGAAAAATTGATGCTGTACTCCATAACCTTTAATATCTACGCGAGACTGCTGAGGAAGATTGTGCAGGTATTTGGAGTTAATTACCAGATCAGGAATAACATGCAGTTCTTGTTCTCTTCTCTCAATCCAGAGAGACCACAAAGGTGGTGGCTGAGGTGATGGGGAATGAATCTGTCAAGCCCAATTTCATTCAAGTTTTCATTTCATTCAGTTCCACAACGGAAATTATTTCAAGCAGTATGAAAACTTGTATGCATTTTTGCATACGTTTAAAAATGCTGCAAGAACAACAAAGATCTACTCATTTTTTACACACGTTTTGTGTGCATGCATGCATTCTCCTCACTGGTTTTTTTTTTTAATTATGTGTGCATGTGTGGATGCATATACAGCTTTTGCAGTACAGAGACATTTGGTACACCTTTTATTTTTGGGGTGAACTTATTGCAAACTTCAGAAATGTGGCAATTTGAACAGCAACCGTGTTCCTGTTTGTGCTTACATTCACAAAGTGTACAATTAGTAAGTCCTCACTGAACCTGAGAACTGAGCAAATTTCTCACTCACATCCCTAGTTAGAAGTTAAAAACTGATTTGATAATGTTGCGGATCAGAATAACTTCAGGAACTTCTTTCAGCAACTTTTGTTTCTAGTTGGTGTCCTGCTGTTGTTTCTTTAGAAATATACACCTAGACCTCTTACTGCTTACTTTTAGGCAAACATTGAAGCCAGTTTGATGCATCCTGCTGCCGTTTTGAACTACCAATAACTTTAGTTGCAGCTGGTTTAAATTAGTTTTTAGATTATCTTTATAACTCATTTGTATGATCCTGGTGCTAAGTAAACAGCCTGTATACTTTTTATAAAAGCTGCGGGAAGCATAATGGAAATACCAGTGCTCATGCTAGCAATGTGCTTGGCATGGGCTTCGTCAGTGGACTGCTTATCAAATGAGAGGAAGTCAAATGCTTTGGATAGCATTTCCCTCATGGTTTGGGATTTGTTGTGCACCCAGCCTTGCTCCTTGATCCAGGAAAGCAGCAGCCAAGAATCCATGTGCCTCATTTAATCTTCCGGACCAACTCTGTCCATTTCTGAAGGAGAAGTATAAGTCCATGGTCACACATGAGCTAGGGTGCAAACCTATGCATGATTAGACAGAAGAAAACCCTGCTACTTTCAGCAGCCTACACATCCCCAGGTTACAACGAAACTTGATTATTATAACATGGTCTATGTGAGGTGTCCTCAGACAGCATTCAAACCTGTTACCTTGAGCTTTTCCAAACTACACTGGTGGGACTCATGATTGTGGCTGGGATTTTGGAGTGCGTGCTTCCTCTCGTATCTCAATCGCAAGCTATTTCCAGGATGAATTCAGAACCCTGCTCCTTCTCACCAAGGTCTTCCATCTCCTTGCCAATGGAAGCATGGTTGGTGAGAGAAGGCAAATGGAGTCTTCCGTGTGGCCACCAGGATGTAGAATGCACAGCCTGGGAGATTCCCTTAGTTTTCTGCAATCACTCAACAGCTTGTTTGTTGAAATGGCCTTTGGCCTAACCCTTGTCTGATTTCTTCTGACGCACCCAGACTGTTACTTGTTCTGTTACTCTGTGAAGCTATTTTAATATTTTAAAATGTATGATGTTGGCTGCCTTGAGTGCACCACTCAGAGTGAAAAGGTGGGGTAAAGATTCCACAATAAAGAAATTAAACACAATATGGACTGGCTTTCAGCACAGCAATATGTGCTTTCTGTCACATGATAGATAAGTGTTGAGAAAGTGTTCAGCAAACAAAAGAGAGACATTTTGGCACTTGATTCCCTTTGGATTTCCTCGAGAATTAGATTCCTTTGTACATATTTTTATTTTATGCCTTTGAAAAATTGATTCATTAATTCAGTAGTAGCATTAGTCCTTTTGGAATGCTTAGCTGGTTGGCACTGTGCAAAGACTCTTGCTTCCGAGGGAACATTCTTTTATTTTCAGTAGTTTAGGAAGAACAGTCATATTCATTATGGGGGTGTGGGTTGAAAATAACACCTCTAGAAGACGTTCTTAATTAATAAAGATCTCCCAGCATGGTGTTAAATTATTCATCTCACTTTTTGTATTTTAAAAGTCATTCCAACAGGGATAATGCTAGGAAATGTGCTTACCACTAAGTTTGGCTCTGCAGTTAAACTGCACAATGTAATGGATCACTTCTTACTATTAGTATATGCGGCTTTCCAGTTTGCAACTTGGCATTTCACCACCATATGATTAAATCCAACACCCATCCATGCAAGAAAATACAACAGTAGCAAACCCTATGAAAGAAAAATAGCAGCTCCTCACATCTGCTCCCTCTGTGTGTGTGTCCGTGTGTGCGTGCGCGTGTGCTTGTTTTTCTGAAAGAAAACAACAAAACAGTTTTTTTCTGTCTGTATCACAGTTATAATTTTCCATTCTGGTATCTGTAGTAGGTGTGTGTATGTGTGTGCCTGGAGAGAGGAGATTTAGACTACCAGTCAATCAACCACTGGATAAGTTGTATTCTGTTTTGGAATACTTCTGCACTATATGAGATCGTGTATGTACTAATCTCTCAAAAGTAATCTATGGAAGGTGAGGCACTTGTCATGTTGTAGTAGAGAACTACAGCTCTTACCCTTGGCAACCACATTGTGGGGTTGGAGCATCTTGTTTATTTCAGCTCTTTCTACAAACCTTTGGCACTGCCTCTCACAGCTATTTTTCATCTCACTGCACATTCTAGGTAAGCTGCTGTTGCTCTCGAGAGATTTAAAGAATATGTCCTTGTCCCTGGTTTGTGTGTGTATGTGCATATTCATCTTCCTAACGTGGAGAATTTCTTACTCTACACAGGGCAACCACATTCTTCTTTAGAATGAAGCCACTTAAAAATGTAGTTATTTAATTGTATTGATCTCACATTGCATGAGTGCAGGGCTGGCTCCAAGTTTCAGGGGATTCTGGGGAGGGGGTTGGCATAGAGTCAGGGGGTGCTTTCACAGACTTACCTGGCAGAAGTAGCAGCTACAAGTGGCAGGCTTAGTTTGATTCATGGTGGGTGGCAGATGCCATTGGAATTTCGCACAGCACTCCTGCATTGAATTCATTGTGGGAAATTAAAATGGTGGTCTCTGGACACAGCATGAATTGGCAGACCACAAAAAGTGGGCAACAGTGGGCTCTTTTGTTGGCCTGGGAGCTGACCAATGACCCAGTGTGATGCAGGTGGGTTTCTACTTCTGTGAACAGATGTGGGTTTTAACGGGTATTCTACTGGTTACTTGCTATAGAGAGACATCCTCCATAATTTTCTTTTCTTTTTTCCTATAGAGCAGAAGAAAACAACTCCCTCTGGTTGATTTGGTCTGCAACTCCAATCATCCCTAGTTAAAAGAGTCAGAGAATGGGAATTGTAGGCTAAATGTCTGGAGGGTTGTGGAAGGGGGATCTTCAAATTTGGGAGAAGCAATTTGCTTAGCAGTTTGTAGGAAAATGGCATACGTTGGTAAGAATGTATGCAAGCAACCTACATGGTTTCAGAAGGATGGGTAGAGAGGTGAGGGAAATAAGATGCTTGAAAAACAATGTGTTTTTTCATAGTATAGTTTGGTGGTATTGGAAGAAGCTCATGTTTCCATCTGTCCTCTCATCCAAAGCACAGTTATTGGACTCTGATGTAAAATCTGTCCTATGATTAGAAGGTGGTCATTCAGCCATACTTCATTTCTCCCTCTGTCCCCCAACGCAATCAGCATTTCAGAAAAATGAAACTAAAGGACACTATCTGCAGAAGCTTTTTTCCATCTCTGAAACAAGAAGCTATAACAAAACACCATTCTCAAATAGCTTCATTTGTATTGACTCTGGAGGGAAATCTGCATCACCTAGAGAAGCAAAGGATGCTGGTTGAAATGGTTCAGTTCTGCTTAAGATTCAGGCTTTATCCGACTCCAATATGCATCACTAGTTTTGTTACATTGGATGAGTATTAAGTTTCTTCTGGTGTGTGTCCTGGTTGAGACTTTGCTAAGTCCAGCCACTTTTTGATGCTCTGTATTTTCAAAATGTGACTTATGTGTGCGGTGTATTGAATTAAAAGGAAATGACAGAACAGTCTTGTTAAACCTGAGTAGATTTGGTTTTGGCCAAGAAACTGATATAAAGTATGTAGCTTGAGTTGTAGAGAAGAAGGTGGGCTATCAATATAACAGCTAATAAGTCCTTCATTTTTTAACTTTCTCCACCCCATGTCTATGCAGAGTAATATTTCACAGCAATGCTGAATCAGATGAAAGATACAGCTAGTCCAGATTCCTGTTCTCACAGTGGCCAACTGTTTGCTTGTGTGATTCCACAAGCAGGACATGAGTGCAATGGCACCCTTCTGGCCATGTTCCCTAGCAACTGGTGTCCATAGGCCTCCGATACTGGAGGTAGCAGCCACTGATAGTCATAACTTCCATGAATTAGTCCAATCCTCTTTTAAAGCCACCCAAATTGTTGGCCATTGCTGGTTTTGTGGAGGTGAATTCCATAGTTAAACTGTGCAATGTGAAGAAGCATTCCCTCTTATCTTCCCCAAATCTCCCACCAATCAGCTTCATGGAATGACTGCTGGTTCTAGTATTATAAGAGAACAAGAAAAAGATCCCTATCCAATTTCTCTCTATATCTATCCTATTTCCCCTTACTCATCTTTTTTCATAAGCTAAACAGTCCAAAATAATGTGGCTTTTGCTCACATCAGGCTCTTAATTGTTTTAGTTGCTGTGTTCTGCATTTTTCCTAGCTCGACAGCATCTCTTTTTAGGTGTGGTGACTAGAACTGTGTGCAGTGTTTGAAGGGCAGTTGCTCCACAGCTTGTGCAAGGGTAACATAATATTGGCAGTTTTATTTTCCTTCCCTTTCCCAATTATGCTGAACATGAAGTTGCCTGATCAGTGTCTGTAAATAATCTTGAATATTCATGCAAAGCCTAAGGTTTGTCCACCTTAGCTTGGCTTATTTTTTTCTGCCTCCTCTTTATGCACATCTGCATGGTCTACATCATGAAACTTTACTAGTATATATTTAATAATGTGTTGGAACAACTTATTAAACTAGTAGTCAGATTGCCTCATAAGTTTAATTCCCCCTAAATCTCTCTTGGGATCATTTTTTTCCTCTCTCTATAAAAATGATGAGTTCTTCCCTTCCCATTTCAGAGAAGCATAAAGCTTAATTAAACTTCAACTACTTTTTTATGTCAACGCTGGAATGTAAGTTTAATGAGTAAATTATGAAGGTGATTGTTTAATTATAAGGGAGAATACAGCAAACTGTAGTTTTTCAGTGGTTACACAAATAACACATCTTCAGATGAAGATCTAAACTGGTCTTCATTCACTCACACCAGGGCAAAGAAAGACTTCAGAGGACTCAGGATTAATGAACATTAGAAGCAGCTGAAAGCAATATCTGTTCACTAATTACAGCAATAAAGAAATATAGTTTAACTACACTGAGGCTGTTAGAAATGTTAACCTTCTGCATCAGACAGATGTAGGCAGGATCCCAATATGCTTTGCATGCATAATTCAGAATTATTTGCAGACACTGATAATGATCTTAAATGATGTTATGGACACAAGTCATTTTAGAATTAAAGTATCTGGTAAAATTGCATGACTTTCTGAATGTGGATTTTTAAAATGTTCTGCATCTGAAGAGGATTACTATGTAGAGAATAAGCCCAAAACACCCTTCAAATAATATGCAGAAAGAGGTTCCCGGGAGCCATAAGCAACTACCGGGAGCCCTGTGGCTTAAGCATTAATGGGAAAGGGAGCTGGGCTGTGACCACTGGATTCAAGCTCAGGGAGGCATGTCCCACTGTCCTGCCAGATCCATTCAGCTCTCCAGCTCTTTTGCTTTGGCCCAGATCCTATTCTGGTTCAGTGGGTGATGGCAAAGAGCAATAGTTTAAACACTCCATACTCAGTTACCGGAAGATCATTAATCAGGGACTGACAGAAGAGAAGAAGCACATACCATGAAGGAGCCAAGGTCAGTGCCATAAATCTGCCAATGACAGGCAAAGATGAAGCAGGGACAGAGTCAATAAACAGGAGCCAAATGTTTCAAAGGTATTCAAGTACCTTGGCAGTGCCAAATTGGGAAGAAGCGGCATGGTGCTTTCCAGCACCAGTGCTGCTTTGGAGCAGTCTGATGTTTCTTGTAACTCCTAAGGAAATCTCTTTGTTCTAGTGAGGCCTTGGTTTATAGGTCAGTACTCCTCCTTTAAGAGGGTGTCTGGGTTTTCTGATGGAGCTAACAACTCTCTCTAGGGCTTGCAGTAGTTACTCCAAGTAACTACTGGAGTAGTTACTGTTCTAGGGCTGCAAGCCTGCAGGCTTTGCTATGATCAGGGAGCAGCATTGAGAGTCCTGACTCCACCACTGATGTCTGGGCTGCTATGACCTGAACTTCTCCATCTAATTTCCCAAGGGATAGAAGCTCCTGAGCGCCATCTGCTGAAGCAGACTCTTTTATTTATTTATTATTTATTTATTTAGACAACTTATATGCTGCCCCATCGCATGAGCCTTGGTGAGAGGTAAGTCCTCCTTCTGGAGAGGAGTCTTCTGCAGGAGATCTGGCTGTATCATCTAGGTTCTTCTAGGTGATTGGACCCCTACTTATATGGAGGAACATATGCAAGGACAGATGGCTCTCTCTTCAGGCTGTTATTGAATGCCTGCAGGTCAGAGAGGCAGGCCCAGAGGTGTAGTTCCTTCTCTCCCTCATGCATGAAACATCCACACAGGGAGCTTACACTTAAAGTGGAAAGGTGACCTACAAAGGAAAAAGGATATACCGTGTTGTTCAAAGGAGACAGATGCCAAATTAAACCTGAAGCAGATGCATGGGGCAGGAAGGCATGTATCTTTGGTTTGAGAGCCAAATTTTGTCCTGAAGAAGCTTCTGGCAGGGAGTGAACTTGTTTCTCTGGAGGGTGAGCCAAAGGCAAAAGAAAGCTGTCAAACCCCCAGCATCTTTTAGCTTAGCCTTAGGAGAGTCATTCTAACCTTTCTTGGCGGGGAAGGGAGGTAAATGCATGGAAGTGAAGAAGGCCTCAAGTAAGGAGGCATTGGGGGAAAGGGCAGGGTCAGGGGAAGAGGTGTGGCCACTGGAGGGCTGGATTTGGCTCTTGGGCCTGAGGGACATGATATTCATTGCTAAAATAATGCCATCCATTCATTGCTAATGTCCCTGGCATAGAGGGACCTGCTATTCATTCAAGGAAGGAAGGAAGTGAATAAACATTCATTCATTACGAAATGTCTCACTAAATGTCCCTGGCATAGAGGGACATGTTGTTCATTGCTAAAATTAGTGCATACAAACATAGTTATATAGTTTTCCTCTCTTTTACAGATCACAGTGCCAGTTCTTCTCAGTAGAGAAGAACAGTAGAGAAGAACAAGGGAAGAAAAGGAATTTCATGAATGCTGCCCAGCAGTGGGGAGCTACAGTTTGTAAGAAGCCCTAGTCCTGAGTTTCTGGTAGTAAATGTAACCAACCCAGGCCTTGTCTTTCCAGTGCTCCATGAGTGCCATCAAACCTCCTTCCTGATGGCCTTGCTCTCCCTCCTCACCTTGCCCCAGTCTTACAATAATTTCACTTTCTGATATCTTTGCATTTCCCACTTCTCTGCCTATAACTGACTTGTTTTTGCCGATATTTTAGTGCAGCCTCTTCCAACACAGTGCTCCCTGAATGTGCTGGGCTATGACTTCTTTCATCCTCACCCAAAATGGCCATCCAGACCAGAGGATGATGGGAGTTGTAGTTCAATACAGCCAAAAAGCATCTGGTTGAGGGTAGCTGTGGAGTAAATTGGAGCATCTTGGAGGACCTGTATTGGTTGGAACATTCCAGTTCTGGCTCCAGTTTTAGAAGAACATGCATCCCATGCTCTTCCATCAAGTATATTCCTTTCTATTTTGTGGTATTACCTCTGGCTGTGCCCTCTTCTCTCCTTCTCATCTGTCATTGCCTCTGGTCTCTTGCAGGCCATTCTATCTCTCAGATGGCATAAGAAGGCACCTTGAGGTTCCTGCTTATTCTGCTCATTCCCTTGCCTGTTCTCATGGAATGTGGTCCCCCTACCGAGATGTGAACTTTGGCAGGTCCCAACAGAGCTGACCCCTGATGCAGATCCTGAATATTTCAACATCTATGGTGGCTCTTGGCATAACTGCCCTGATGACACCAAGAGAAATGACACCCTGGGTCTAGGCAAGTAAATATGAGAAAGATATCTGTGGAACTCACTGAATTGTGCTCTCAGAGTTCTTGAGCAACTTTAGATAAATAACAGTATGTCACAGCCTTTTAAATACATGTTGGTGGAGATCAGAGCCATACTGTGTAATCAGTGAAACAACATTTGTTCCTTATGATGCATGATGTTACAAATAACCTTTAGTCATTCATGTGCCATCAAACCGGAATTCAGATTTGTTGGCCTAATACTAAATGAAATTGCCTAACAATTCTCTGTAGGTGTTGATTTGCATTTTAGAAGTTACCCTTCTCTAAAAAGTTCAGTGTTCTTTCTTTTGACATTTATTCTTGGCAGGGTAAATAACGTTATAGCTTTTATTTTCTTTCACAATTTCTACTATGAAGGAGCAAGACACAGCCAGAAGTGACCTGACCTTTTAGTAAAATACTTAAAGCTACTTGGTGTACTTTTAAGCTGATCTTCATGCTTTGCAACATGAATTAAAAGAGCAGAAGGAACAATACAGCATCCCTCTTTAAAAGATTGCATTTTGCATTTATTTTCATATTGAACAGAGTGACAGCCAAATTGAAGCCACGTGTATCTCAGTTGGGGGCAGAGCTGACCTGCATATTTTGTGTAGTCATTGCATTAGCCTGGACTTTGAGTGTGAATAGGGTAAAGCTTGCTCCTGATACAATATGAGGGTTCTTCAAAAAGTTTCTGCACTTTTTAAATTCTATTTATTAAGAATTTCAAAAACAAATTACATCACTTTCATAGTCACCTTCCTTTGTGATGCATTTTTCCCAGCGGTGTACCAACTTTTTAATGCCGTCAGCAAAAATATATAAAATATATTTATAAAATATAAAAGTGCAGAAACTTTTTGAAGACCCCTTGTACTTTGTTCCATGTGGGGTACCACTGAAGGATGCTGCTTCTCCGAAGGTTCCCACACTTCTCTTAACTTTACCATTTTTATTTATTTTCTTTGTAACATCTCACTATTTTCTTGCCTGGATCTGCACTAGGTTTGTACAATTTGGGTATGCACTGAGCCAAGTGCAAGTTATCAAATGTGTATCATGTAAATGGCAATCTTCCTGCTTTGGCATTCTGAGGTGGATGGCACCTAGTAGGGAACCATGCGTGGCAGATTGAATGCATTTGATTCCGTCAGTCACAGAGTGAGCAGGCCTGATCTACTAATTCATTTTTTAGTAGTTATTAGTGGTTTCCATCATGGTACTCATGGATTGCCATGGTGCTATTGCACAGCACAGCAATCATTTAAGAACAGGTGTCCTGACATGGCAGCTATTATTGACAGCATCTACAAGATTGTCTCAAAATCCAAATGTGCCTCCTGGCCCCAAAAGGTTAGGGACATTGAACTACACCAACGGAACTGAATGAATTTTTTTCTGGGTCAAGCACGGAAGGATGGGTGGAACCATGTTTTAATGAGGAGCTGCTGGTATTGTTGGTGACAATAGCAGCCATTGGAAGATTAGCCATGAAGGTTAAGGCTACCGACGGATAGATGGTACTTCTAGGACCCCAGGCAGCAGGCTTCTGAATCCCAGTTTTTGGAACACAACAGGAGGAAAGGACTATTGGCCTGTGTTGTTGGCCACCATGGAGATTAGGATGTTGGTGTAGATTGGCCTTCTCTTATTTTCTGAGACGACCTAAACTCAGAAGAGTCATAGCCCTTCATATCTTATACTGTTCTGAGGTCCTGATGGATTGTCAGTCATGGATTTACCATAGAGCATTCCTACTGAAGTTATTTTACCACTTCACAGTCCCCATTCATAATTATGAGGAGCCCAAAGGTGTGAACAATATTGCCAGAATGCAGTGAGCAATCTGCTTAAGTAAAAGACTGCATTTCATTCAATGTAAGGCAGAATATGAACTTCTGCTTGAAATAAAGCGAGGCAAGCCAGCATGTGCCCCTGCTGGGATGCATTGGGCCTGTCAGCCGGACAATTGTGTTCCTCCTGTGCTTTTCCTTTGATCAGCCCCAGTGTTGGCTTTTCTATAGTGGTTATTTGGCTCATGGATATAACAGGCTAACCAGGTCCTGTAGCAACCATAGGCTCTTTGTGCTGCCAATGGCCAGCTGTGATTGAGCAGGGATCCATGGCCTTGCACTGCCAAAGGAGATGTAAGTTTGTAGGAGCCTTCCTAGTTTGAATTTTCCATAATATGTTGAGAAAGGTACTGTGAAAACATCAGGCACCACAGCAGCAAGCCAATGTTGCTGCAGCCTTCTTGCTGGTTATTTGTTCTCCAAGAACTGGCATGCTATTTAATAGTAGCTTCAACATGTTGGTTATGTTGCTCAGCTTATGCATGAGCAGCATCATATTATGCATTTTATATGATGGTTGAACATAACTCTTGTTTATGGCTTTATGATGTAATTAGAAAATCAAATGTGAGATTTGCCCATTGTGAAATGTAAACACATCACAGTCACCTTATATTGTATACATAATCTGCTTGCCTAATATAATTAGGGCAGACAATACAATTGGCGGCTTTAATTTTCCCTCATAGAGCAAATGGTTACCAGTTTAGTTAAGTAAATTTATCTAATGGACATGCACTGCATTTACCTTTAGTCACTTTCCCCTTATCAGCTGGAAGGGAGTTGTGAATGGAACCAAATGCAATAAAACATGGATAAGTACTGATCAAATATTTCTACTATTACACTCCAAACAGTATTCAGGCACTAATTATGACAGAGACTGATAACATCCCATGGACAGTGAGAACCAACAGGAAGAGTTAGTTTAGTTCTTTATGTCAGTACTTGTTCTAAATAATTGAAAAGTATGTACAAAATGAGCAAATCTGGGTGGTTGCCTGGTTGGATTCTGCTTCAATTTTTTTGGTCAGTGAGAGTCACCTGACTGCAGTCAACAACTTCACAAACCTTTTGATCACCAAGGCATCTATCAGTGCCTTCTTTTACAGAACATCCTAGAACAAAGCCACACACTTGCAGAGGACCCTGCCTTCTTTTTCTGCTGTCTTCCATCCTGTCATGTTTTATAAGGTCTCAAAGGATTAGGTCTGTTTCCTGACACATGTTGCTTAATGTAAATATAATATGCAATGGATGGTCTAAATGATCTTGGATTGAAACCCAGATGAGCTCAACAATTGAATTTAGACTTCCTGTCTTCTGGATTGCTGCTGTTACTACTACCAAAACCAAATTAAGTTTGCTTATATGGCCAAAATGCTATGGAACTCTGAAACCATTTGATGCCTTCTGGACTTCTCTTTCTGTCAAAGGTTCCTATTTGTGGTCAAATTATATCTATATCTAGATTATCTCTATATCTACCCTACAGGCTGGTGTGTAAGATGACCCTTGAACCCAAAAATAGCAAAGCAAAAACTGGGAATCTTATATGCCCAACATAAATAAACAGTCCAGAATGCTGACCTTGTCTTATATATGAGTCACCTTATACATGGGTATATATGCTATATCTATATAAATTGGTGAGATGTTTACAATGGCAGACATATAGCATATTTTCTTACTGTTATTGTTATGTGTAACAGTTTACATGTTGAAAACGTTTAAAAAATCAAGAGGCTCTCTTTAACCAAAATAAAAGAGTTACTATTCAGTGAGGGTTTCTTTATAAAACAGAACCTGACCTCTTCCTTTTTATATGCAGGGTTACTTTACAAGCAGTATATAAAAAGCAGTTCTCCATTGTAAACCTATAAAAAAGTTTAATGTAAAAAAATCAATATATGTACTCTTATGCTACTCTATTTATTAGCACCTCTCATTGCTGCATTAAGGGAACTTGCCAACATACTCCTTAACCCTTCTCAGATGATCGCTGCTATGCCACTACTTACAACTGGTTGCACTCAACAACATCACATCCTCAGGCAACAGCAGCTTAATGTATAGCAGCTATACTTAAAGACAGGTTAACACAGAGGCCATTGCTTAAAGAATCCAGGGGTTCCCTCTACTATTATTTGTAGAAGCAGAGCCCATTTCTCTCAAAACACAGAGGTCTGAGGTGGTTGAAGTGTTGGACTGGGGCTCAGCAAGTCTGGGTTCTAGTCCCCACTCAACCATGGAGCTCATTGGGTGACTCTGGGCCAGTCACAGACTCCCAGTCCAACCCACCTCACAGGGTTGTTGTGAGGATTAAATGGCGCTATGGAAGCTGCATTGGGTTCTTCATAAGAGGAAAAAAGGGGGATATAAATGCATTGCAATACTAAATGATTCCCAGTTGGAAAGTTCAGAGTTGGAATGTGAACTGGATGGAGAAATAGAAGGGCATGGAATCATTAACTCGCTGAACTGGCATTTGCCAAATGAGAGGATCAGTTTAGTAACACCTGGTGTTCCCACTCTCTGACCCGGAAGTGGTGTGAACCTCCCTAAAGATGGAATCAAGCCTTTTGGAAAAGGAGAAGAAGAGGAGGATCTCCAGTTTTGAAGCAACTCTTCACATAGGCACGAGCTGCTCCCACAAACTGGGGAGCAAAATGACTTTGATGAATGCTGCTTGATAGCAACCTTCTTATGAAACGCCCTGTATCATAAATAACCTGCCTAGCTCACATACAGAGCTTTAAAAGCCTTCTGTTTACACCTGCTTGCAAGGGAAAGTGGAGGAACACTCTCATGACAATTATTATTCTTGCCTGACATTCATATCCCATCTTTCTTTTTCTTGCAAGGAGCTCAACTCAGCTTACAAGATTCACCACCTCTCTATTTTATCCTCTCAGCAACCCTGAGACTGGCCCAAGGTCACCCAGCAATCTTCATGGCCAAGAGGGGACATGAACCCAGGTCTCCTAAGCCCCAGTTCATCACCCTAGTGATCCCGTCACACTTCATTCTGGGATAGAAGACCCCCAACACAAGAGAATATTGATTATAATGTTTGTGGAGTCCTACCAAGTGCTGAAAAAAATTGTGTCCCTCCAGTATAACCTTGGCACTCTGATCAAGGCAGATATCTGTATTTATTTGCATGTTAAAGGCAACCAACAACAGCATTAATACAAATCTAAACAGTGATGATTAAATTAAAAGTGTGCCCCAAAGGAACAAATTTTGTGCGTTCCTGAGGAGGGGTGGGTAGCAAGGGGAGGGGAGAATCACTTGCCCCATTCAGTGGGGTAAGCTAACTGGATCCCAGCCTAAATGTGAAAGCATACAAGCAGAAATGAGAAACAAGACTGCAATATGGTAATTTTTCCTCCTCATTTTATATATGTTTATGGAATATTAGAGATAATGTCTTACCAAGAAGTTATATGCATAACAGGAGCAATTAATGTTTGATAAATGGTTGTCTTTATTCTCTTGGGAAGAAGAGTTTTTCCCTATCCCAAATAATTTGGAGAATTGAATCCCTGGGAATAAAGGAAGACTTCTATAAAAACTGCCAGGCCATTTACTATTTTGCTGAAGCTCCTTATTACTTTTCAGTATAATTGTGAGGCCTGCCTATGATGCTGATACTGCTGATGTTCCTTTGTATTTGGTGCCGCTTCCCTCTTGTCTATAATGATCTTTATTCAGCTCCATTCCTGGCTGCCCCATGTAAAGTGCTGCTGCAGGAGTTTCCAGGCACAGGGCCAGCAAAAGTGGTAAGTGGGAAAGGGTTTGGCTTTGTTCTTTCGTACCCATCGCAGCTGCCAAATGGATGTGTCTATTGACTCAAGGTGAGAACCATGAAAGAGTTAGTGCTACAGTGATGCGGCTTTATTTGCTATTCTGTGCAGGTCTGTTGTTACACATTCCCTGCCAGTAATTTCTCTTCTTTTCCTCTTGTTTATTATTTTCAAACATATTCCTTTAGGTATTTCTAACTGTCTCTTCAGCCAAAAAGGCTTCCAATGCAGCTGACATATCAGTAACACTCTGCTGATAATTGAAAAGAAGCGAGACAAAAAGAGGAGGGGTGCGGGAGACAGGAGAACCTCACAAGTTGGATCTTGTGTTCTCTGCAGTGTCTGGTAGAGAAGTGAAGGCCTGGGTGGGGAAGGACCCCCCAAATTGGAAGGAAAAGCTCCCTGCTCATTTCCCCCTGTAAAAATTTCTGAAAAAGGAAAGGTACCCTTCATTTTTGTACCTCACATTTCTTGTGTTGGGTCAGTGTGAGCTGCATATCATGTTCCCCTTGGTGTACATAAGCTGCAGTTTCAGGTGGGCTTGTTATGAAGTTTGCAGGTGCCTAACACAGTGGTGCAATTAGCTTCTGTGTTGCTCTGACCTTGGTCTGCAGTACGTCTGTGCAAAGAGCTTATCAGGATTCTGTCTTTCAGATCGCTTGACTGGGGTCTGCTGGACCTCTTTGCTTTTATGCTTCTCTCCCTGTGATATGCAGCAAATCTCATCATGCTTCTCAGTGTCTCCTTCCTGGCTCACCTCTGGCTTTGTGCCATGCCATGCCGCTTCGTGCCAGAGCGCGCATGCTTACACGGCGCGCATGTAGCTGCATTATGTCGGAATGAAGATATGTGGTATGTTTGACTCAACATGGCCTTGGACAAATGATAGGAGCACATTGCAGAGGAATCAGGAATATTATTATTTTTGGATACGTAGTAGAGGCATGCAGGCCTCTTAAGCCCTCTGCATGTTACTCAAGAATACAAAAGATGTTATTCAACATCTCTTTTACTAAATGAGAGCTGTGAACCATCAATGATGTGTCTTCTGCAGCTATTTAGAAAAAAAAAATCTGCCAACAGAGCAAAAGGGCAAAGGGGTGACATCTGGCATAACAGATGTTTGAAGACAATTTTGGCATAAAGCCTGCATTAAATAGAAGAGGCAAGGGGGAAGGATATCAAGACATAAAAAGTGAGAGAACATAATGCAGCCCTGACTTCTAATCTCAAACAATTGTAAAGCTGACAAAATTGTTTTTAAATAGGCGGCATCTTCAGAGGGAATGATTACCTGTTTTCTATCTAAATAGTCTGCTTCAAGTTACAGTGATTTTTCTCCTGAGCTACTAGCTTTCTTTTTATAAAGTGCTTCGCTGTTAATTTCTGACAAAGTACTAAATGCTAGGATTTAAGCTTTAATTCCAGAAGTGCAGTCATTAGAAGATGCCTTGTACCATAACAGACTTCTTGTCCAGCTAGCCCAGAAATGCCCTTGCTTATTAAACTAGCAGGAGGCAACCTTTATGGGTCCAGGGGCATATTTGAAAATCAAAGAAGTTCTCCACAAAATGGGCATGCAACAGGTGAAAGCAGTCACCTGTCACCTTCACTTCCTATCAATGCCTCTGAGCCCTGTTTGTGGCCCACTAAGAATGTTTTCTATTGTTTTATTATTATTATTAGGAGCATAGGGCACCCCGAAATGTGGCCAAGAGTACATTGGTGGCCAAGTGTGCCATGTTGCCTAGGATAGCCTCCCCTAACCTGGTGGCCTTCAGAGGCATTTGGGCTACAACTCCCAAATTCCCATCCAGCAGGGCCATTGAGTGGGAATTCTGGGGGCTGCAAACTGGGTGTTCCAAACATTTCTGGAAGACACAAGGTTGGGGAAGGCTGGCCTAGGACTTTCAGGATTTTCAGGCTAATTCCCTGCTCCCTGATCCTTTTGTCTGGAGATACAAGAGATTTAAGTTGAATTTTAACCAGAGAAACTTGAGACCAGATTGCTCCTCAAGGATGGGTTGCTATATATGTAAATGTGAATTTGATACAATCTCTCGCATATGCACTTATAAATATATAGTCACTCCCTCACTCAAGATTTGCTTATGATATTCTTTTTTTCCCAATTGTGGTTTAAAAATGCCTGTAGAAAAGTATCCAGAAATCAGTATGTATTTCTAATAGGAAAGTTGTGAGTTTGAGACATGGGGGCATGGCATTAAATAATATGGAGTGTTCTGTGGCAGCAAATGTAATATGACATAGGTTGCAACCTATATGTAGGACAACCTTGCATACAATTTATTTGGGGTTGGCCGAGGCTTAGGAACTGTCAAGAAACATACTAGCCTTATTTGGGTGTTCTGAAGAGGAAACCCTCCACTATCCAGGGAAGTGCTGAATAAGAGCTAGAAGAAAGATTTTCCAGTGTTTTGGTTTTGTGAAGAGCACCCACAGATACAGAGTGATCGACATGTGTGAGGAGCTCATGGGGATGAACTGGCCTTTCTTCACTGTTTGCTCTGTTTGAGTGCTAAGTGCTTTAGCAGAGCTACTAAAGAAAAACAGTGTGGCATAATGGTTAGAGTGTTGGGATGGTCTGTGAAGACCTGGGTTCTAGTCCTCGCTCAACCATGAATCTAACTGAGTGGGCCCATCACAGATTCTCAGCGTGACCTACTTCACAGGGCTCTTGTGAGGATAAAATGCAAAGGAAGAGACCCTTGTAAGCTACCTTAAGTTCCCTGCAAGAGGAGGAAAGGCAGGGTATAAATGTAATGCCATCCTCATCATCACATAAACTTGACTAATATTTACTCCTAAACAGTTATTCATCACTTGGGTTATAGAGTATTAAAATAGTCATTTAGCTTGTGAAATGTTAACTTGAATTACTTGAATTTAGTTTTAGATCTATGGATGAGAAAATTGGTGCCTTTATTGGAAATCTAAGGTCTGCCCTACTTTATTATATCAAAGTAAAACTATGTTTACTAAGAGTGTATCCAACAATGTGATTTCACCAAGATTTTTTTTAAATGCCAGCATAAGGGACCTCCGGAGTGGAGCCAATAGTGTCAGCTCCATAACAGTTCTCCCTGCACAGCCTGCCGTGCAGGCCAACATGACTGGCATTGAATTAGAAATCTCTTAAGCCACTGACATGTAATTTGTGTAAGTGGCATGACAACATTGGAGAACACCTTAAATTTGTACAGCAGCAAGCTTCCTCTGTTATGAAACCATCCATGTTTCAATATTTAACAGCATTAAAAATATTTCAAGGATCTTTTCCCCTGCTTATTTTGTTATCCATTTACACTTAAGGTATGCACTTCCCCTCATCATTTCTATGCGTCATGCATGTCTTTCACTGGATAATATTTTCTGGTGCTGGATACTTTGTGGACTAGCCCCGGTGAGAGCAGAAGGAGGCATAATATGTTAAAGAAGGATTCAAGAAAAGAGTGGCTAGAGTGGGAGAAATCCAGTGGGCCCCAGCACCCAACGTTTGATTTGCTGATAGGCTCAGCTCTCAGGTGAATTGCAGTTGTACATTCACAGCTGGTGAATGAGCTCAGAACCTTTTTTATTATGTCATATGCTTCCCCAATGAGAAGAGTTCCCAAATAAACTAACCACAATGCTGAATTTTCTCTGTTAAAATAATGAATGATGAATAAAATAATGATTTATTCCTGATAATGGCTGTGTCCTCAACTGACTGGGTACCACTCTTGACACACTCCAAGGTCCAATGGGAACACAGGTGGTGTATTCACAATATAAGAAGGACAACAACAGCAGAGCAAAGCCAATGAGTCCACTCCCAGCTTTCTGTGATGCCCTCCTCAGCTATTTGAGGACATGGGGTCCCCAGTTATCACCTGTGAAACTTTTGAGGATATGCAGGAATGATGCTTGCTCCTCAGTTTCCTATTACTGCAGCTGCTTTTTGAGAAGGGAAAAAAACTCATGAAGCTTATGGTGGTTGTGGAGTGACTTGAGAGTTGGAATAAAATGCCAGTTGACTCTGAAATCAGTTTATAGAATAGTTTATAAATTTTGAAAATAAATAGAATAAAAATAGGGAAACCCCAGACTGAATAGGTAGAAAATTGTGCCCAATATGGAAACTCTAGGTCCTTGTGATGCAGGAAGTATGTATTTATAAGAGAGACACATGCATACACACATGGAGAAAATCTTATTTTGGGAACGGTTGTTAGCAGTCTTCAGTGAAAGCTATAACCCTTTTACAACTTTCTGATATACTGTCCTGTCAGATGAGCACATGTTTGCTGTGCTTCGTACGCTTCCTTCCTTCAGTCAGCCCTCGGATGATGTGCGACATCATGAAGATGTATTTTCTCATTCCCTGTACAACCTCCTCAGTTATGAGTTGTATTTTATGAAATAGGAACAGAAATCATTCAGAATGGACTGTTTCAATGATGTCTCAAAGTATGCTATTAGTCTGGGGAAACAGTGAAAGTGAAGTTTATCCTCTGTGAAAGTTAATTTATAAATCCTGTCTTTTAGCTGTTTTGTGGACAACTGTGTGCCCTGTAACCAACCATGGCACAAAATATAGTCTTGGTTAATTCTTCATCCCTTGTAAAAGGAGACAGGCTGGAGTATAAAGACTGTGTTTTGCAAGTAAACTACACAAATGCCTTTCACTTTTTTAAAAAAATTACCTCAGTGCTCTCTCTGGTTACCTTACCTCACACAAAACATGCTGATTTATGCTGCCAACTGAGAGAACTTTGAAACATAAGCACATTCCAGCCATAGTTAAAACATTTTCCCCTAAGTTCCATATGGGAGAACTAAATTTAATCCTACCCTCTAGTACATTCAACAGCAAATAGAAATTATTTATGGTATATTTAGTCTTTCTTTCAAAAGGAAGGTCAAAGTGATAGACATATTCCTCTTCTTTCAAATTTGCATCTTCACCAAAAAGCCTATGAAATATTTAGACTAAACTTTAGACTTTAGACTAAACTAAATGGTTAGGCCATGGTTAAGTGGGAATTTGAACCTGTATTCTGGCAGTCTCCAGGCTCCAGTGTGCTCACTTCTCTTGTTGCTTTCCAGGATTCCGGCCCCTCCTGATTTTTATTCTATTTCTTAAGATTTTGTGATAATGGTTATAACTGGAAATTTGCCAGTTATAGTCTAATACTCTGATGCTTGAACTATACTGCCCCCATTATCTCAGAGATGAAGATGAAGACAAAAATGAAAACAAACAAAAAACACAGAAATATCTTTGGTGCAACATTTTTGTCCAACATATGGATTTTTCTGGTATCTTGGACCCATATATTGTAGCACTCTGCCTCTAATAAAGACCAACAAACTGTTCTGTAAACTTGAGATCAGCGGCAGAGGCGCTTCTCAAGGAGCCCTCCGTGAAGGACATTAGGAGGGTGAGTATCTGGACGAGGGCTTTCTCTGAGGTGGTGCCCAACCTATGGAATGCGTACTATTGTATTTCAATGTATTTTATCATGTTGTAAGCCGCCCCGAGGTTTCGGCAAGGGGCGGCATAAAAATGTAATACTACTACTACTACTACTAATAATAATAATAATGTGCTCCCCAGAGAGGTCCGCCTGGCGCCGTCATTATTTGCTTTTCAGTGCCAGGCCAAGACCTTTTTATTTAAACGTCATTTTAATTGTTGATTTTATTTATTGATTTTAACAATTTTGGCCAGGATGTCTCTGACTTTATATAATGGTATTAATGTTATGCATTTCTTTATGTTTGTAAGCCGCTCCGAGGCTCTGGCAAATGGGGTGGCATATAAGTGTGCTAAATAAATAAATAAAATAAATAATAAACATTTTAGAAACATGGAAATGTAGAAGCAGAGAGAGTCAGAAGGGACCTCCTGGACCATCTAGTCTGTCCCCTGGCCCTAGCCGGCTCTGTTCACGACATGCCTACCATGTGCATGTCTAGCCTATCCTTGAACACCCTCAGCAATGGGGCCTCAACCACCTCCCGTGGAAGCCCATCCCATACCCTCGGGGTCCTAACTGTCAGGAAGTACTTCCTGGCATCCAAATTGAACCTTGGTTCCCTGAGCTTTGCTCTGTTGCAGCACGTCCTGCCATCCTCTGCAAGGGAGAACAGGTCTCTACCCACCTCCGTGTGACACCCCCTCACATACCTGTGTGTCGCCAACAGATCTCCTTGGAGTCTCCTCTTCTCCAGGCTGAAAAGACCCAGTTCCCTCAGTCTTGCCTCATATGGGTTTCCCTGCAATCTGGCCACCATCCTTGTGGCCCTACGCTGCACTGACTCTAACCTGGCTATATCCTTCCTGTAATGAGGGGCCCAGAACTGAACACAATACTCCAATTGCGGGCGCACCAGAGTCATGTAGAGTGGTAGTAATACCTCTCTCAATCTAGAAGCCACACTTCTGGCTATGCAACCAAGGGTGGCGTTCACCTTCTTGACTGCCACATCACACTGCTGACTCATGTTTAGCCTGCAGTCAACTAGTACCTCACAATCCCTTCCACAAGTGCTGCTCTCCATCCACTTTTCACCTAACCTGTACTTATGACACCCATTCCTATGCCCCAAGTGCAAGACCTTGCACTTATCCACATGGAACGCCATCCTGTTTGTCAAAAACGTCATCTGAATTAGTGTCTCCCTTCACGTTTTTCAGAAACAAATTCCATAAGATACTGCAAGGGCATGATTCTGTGGTCCCTGGGAGATTCCCAGGGGCTATGGGATACAGTGGCTCTCACTCTCCATGTCAGGAGGCATCCAGCATTGGAAGTTGCCCCATGACAGACATAAAACTTCACCATTCCCCAACATGCCCCCAGAAGAGGGGATAAAGTATCCAGGTCCGGAGTGTATGTCTTTCCTTCTTATTTGGACCAATGGGAAGGGAACTGCAAAGAAAAAGACCCCACCCCACTACTGCCCCGTCCACCTTTCCCCATGGCTGTGCAAGCCCAGCAGGACACAAAGAATGGTGTTTTATCCATTATGGATTCCCCCTCTGCTACTTCCGTTGAGCTGCTCTGTAAGCATGGAATGCTCTGTAAGCATGGAGTACTTCCTTTCATCTCTCTTAAATCTGAACAGACTAGGTCCAGCTAGTTCAGTACTGCCCACAGGAAACCCACAAGTAGGATGTGTCATGACTATCAAATTCATCTGATAACCATGCTATAGTCTTATTCTATAAACCTCTGTGTTGTCCCACTCTTTTTGTTGTTTTCCCTGAATGACATAGAATTACCATCCTTCCACTAAAAAAGCTGTAGTTCCCTAAAAATATAAGTGAAATTTGGGATATGGACAGCAAATCTACAGTGTCAGAGCCAGTTACTGTACTCCTGATTTTGTTTTATCATTGGTTTTTTAGTTTATAGCTTAGCTTAGCCTACCCTAGTTTAGCTTAGCTTAGTTTTAAGGAAAGCAGCACTGGAAGGGCAATAATTACAAAATAGTGTTACACAGCTTGCACTGGATAGCTCTCTAACACCAGCCTCAAAGTCTGTCACAGTTGCTCCCATCTCATCATTCAGGTGATAATAAAGTTGCAAGGGTACAAATGGTTCTCACCTCACCCCCATTGTTTCATAGGATTCTGTGAGTGATAAAGCTTTTTCATTGTCTTCAAGAACATCTAGCATCAGGCCACAGCTGGAAAGAGATGCCAGACAAAATAGACAATTAGTACTTACGGGATGTGCTATTTTTATTCAACCTCAGACCATGTTTTCAGCTGAACAGATGAAAGCTTTTTTCTTTTGTTGGTGTAAACACCACATTTTCAAAACCAGGCATCATCTCTAACAAGTTCTGTGGGGAAAAGAACACTGGTACAAAGAATCTACTGTACCCATCTTCAAAATGAAGACAGGAAACAAATTCTGGGGAAACGGATATAAGGAATCAACATCTTTTTTCAGACTTACCCTTTCCTTGTGGCTCCTAAGAAAGGAACTTATCTTCAATGGAGTGATCAGGACAGCTGCTAGAGAGTACTGCTTTTGTGTCATGGCTCTGCTTTTGTGTCACGGTGTGAAGGTGTGGAGAAAACACTTCAAGTGCTATGTCTGGATGCAGTCTAGATGGCCATAGGATCATGTCGTAATTAAATAACATTCTCCCCCATCCTCTGCTCATTCTGTTTAAATTATCACCCCCTTGGAAATGGATCTGCCATACTTATTCTTTGTAAAGTACAGTGTAAATAGATGGAACTGTAATAGATGATTATGATGATGATGGAATTAATTATTCAGATTTAGTTTAATATCACTGTTTTCATTTGCTTCCTGTTGTTTTCAATGAGAATTACCCAGCATTTTTTCTTTTCTTTTTTTGTTGCAACTTCAGTTATTTCCAACCAATAGAATTACTCTTGCAGGCATAAATTTAAATCTCCAAAGGATCAGACATGCTACATTTAAGAGAGTCAGGCTGTAGGGTTCCAATTTTAAATGCAGTTAAATAAAGACCTAAACAATTTCTCTTGTCTTCATTCTCTTCACCTTTCCCTGCAGCATTTCAGTGACAGGGAACCTGCTCCAAACTGCTTTGGTTTTTAATACCAGTATAATTAAGTGAAGAAATGGAATAATAAAGGAATAATGATGGATTTTTTCTTTTGGAATTTGTTTTTAGTGCTAAAATGAATGAAAGAAACTGGGTTTAATGTTTATTTAAAGCAGAGGTAGGCAACTGGAAGCTCTCCAGATGTTGCTGCACTACAATCCCCAGCAGACCTATTTATTTATTTATTTATTTATTTATTTAAAACATTTCTATGCCGCCCCCATTGCAACAAAGCCTCGGGGTGGCTCACAACGAATACATAAATACATAAATATTTAGGTGGTTTCTAATTTATTGTTGTAAGCCGCTCCGAGGCTTACAAATAAAATAAATAAATAATAACAGTACAACAAATTAAAAAAATGTTTAAAAAACAATTAGACAACATAGGTAAAAGAATGATGTGAGTTGTAGGTCCAAACCTCTGTCTACAGGTCAAGGGCCTGGTTTGCGGAATTGCAGGGTGGTCGATAAGTCATGGCAGCCAGTTGTGTGCGCCAGCTGAATGCTGTAAAGTAGGCTACAGGTTCTTGGTCATTTGTTAGCTACCCAAACCAACCATTTCCACAGATTTCACACATCAGCCAAGCTGCACAGGAAGGGCAATTATGTAAATCCAGCTAGACTCTGGAGGGTGGTTAAAAAGCTACCATAGTTTATTAACCCCACCAGGCAATCATATGAACTGGCATTCCATTGTGAATATTCAAACTGTAGTGAGTAGTTGTCATGGCTGATTTGGACATGTGAACCCTGCCTGGGTGCACACATCATGTTGTTATGTGGCAACCACGTGATGTTGCCAGAATTTTTACAATAGCAGCTTTCACATGCTGCAGATCCTTGCAGCCAACAGTCATGCAAATGGGTGTGTGTCTTGGCCTCAGCCACATATTTGCAAATAGTAGGATTATAATAATGTATGACAACAGAGGGTTGCTGAAAGCCTACTCAGAGAATGTGCTTCTGGCATTCTGCATACACTTAAATGCTAAGTATTTTTAGTGGTCTGTAGAAACTCAAATCCCTGTGCTGGAACATTGAATCGCCTTTAGCAAAAACAATTTTCTTTGAGGAGGAGGATAACTCATACAGAAAGGGTCTGAAAATTGTACAGACATGTGGAAATCAATGCATTTTGATTGTTCTTCAAGGAAACATAGTTGTTGTTATTTTAAATTCGATGAAAATGGATATGACTGGCCACCATGACTAGCTCCTCTTACCATTTCTTTAGGTCTACTGGTTGTTGAGAAGGAGATAACCCAATTGCTAAAAGTCAGGGGCCAATGGGCTTATCTTTTCTCACAGCCATAATAAACACTCTTTTTATACACTATGTACATCCAAAGGAAGAAGATGGAACAGAAGGCTTCTGTTCCAAGTGAGGAAATCAAAATAGATACTTTCAAATAACTGATGTTAACATTTATAGGAGTAAAGCCAAATATATAACCATATTTGGTAAAATTTATATTCTCTGTGAACAATGAATAATTGAGACCATTTGTGCTGTAACTTGCAACATTTTATCCCATTTTACCCTATGCATTTACATATCCTTAAATATTTTACACATTAAAATAGGGTTATAACTTTTGTGTCTTATAATAGTCTTTTCCTCAAACCAAAGGTTACTTTAAAGCTTTTGTCTCCCTCTTATATTGCACAATATGGAAGATACTTTGCCTCCATTCATTCAGAGCTTTGGAAGAGGAATTGCTACTCAACCAATCATTTTAATTAAATTAAATACGTTATAGTTTATCTCTTCATCTAATGGTAGTCCTACACCCAATATTCTTTATCCAGAACTAGCCTTACTGTTAGGTGCTGTGTGATATTTGTCTCAGGCTAACGGTATTGGATGGTGAAGACTTGAAGCAAGCTGTTGGAGGACAGAACTACATGGTGTATACATACCATCCTGGCCCCCCAAAACTCGTCCTTGGAGAACATTATCCATCCACATTGTCAAACACCTGTCCAGACAGCTTCTGTAAATGTCCCTCAGGTAGCAAAATGCCTTGGAACAAACTCGAAACAATTTACTCTACCTGTTAATGGCTTGTTCCCATTATGAAGTTGCTGCAACTCAAACGTATCCATTTGGACTGTATTTATGTAGTGTGTGCAGCCGAAAAAACTGGCGCTGTGTCCACTGATATCAGGAATGGGCAACATGGGAAGCCTCCATTTCAAACACACACTGTGCCCCTGAGTTCCTTTGAAGACAGTCTGGATACTTCAGATGGTGCAAAACACAGCAGCCAGGTTGCTGACGGGGACTGGGCGTTACTCTCACATAACCCCAGTCCTCTACCAGCTTCACTGGCTCCCCACCGAAGTCCGGGCTCAATTCAAGGTGCTGGTTATCACCTACAAGGCCCTTAATGGCTTGGGACCTGGATACTTGAAGGAACACCTGCTTCCTTATTTGCCCTCCCGCCCCTTGAGATTGGCAGCAGAGGCCCTCCTCCAGGAGCCTTCCATGAGAGACATCAGGAAGCAAAGTACCCGGAGGAGGGCTTTCTCTGCAGTGGCACCCCATCTGTGGAATGCGCTCCCCAGAGAGGTCCTCCTGGCACAGTCATTATTTGTTTTACGGCACCAGGCTAAGACCTTTTTATTCAAACAATATTTTAACAATGTATAATATTTATAGGTTTTAATTGTGCAGCCAGGGAGTTTCCGGGTTTTACCTGTATTTGTATTATATTTATTTATTTGTGTGAGCCGTCCCGAGGCTATATAGCAAGGGGACAGCACACAAAAACTTTAAATAAATAAATAAAATAAATTCCAATGGCAAACTAATAAGCCACTTGGCACAGAATTTTGACACTGACCTCAGTGGTGGCTTTAAGTTCTAAAGTGACATTTGGCCTTTTTAGTCATGCAGTTTTCCACTGAAATTTGAACAGCTGTTTCCTAGGATTGGAACTAGAAAATTCAGGGGCTGTCCCTGGTAAAGAAAAAGATTGAAGCACATGCATGTAAAAACACAACTCTGCCAAGAAGGAAAACAACAACTACATGCTCATAGGGTTTCTGTGATGGCAATGAAAACTGCCTGCTTCTCTTTATAGAAGGGAATGGAGGAGGGAACAAATGTATTAAGCTCTATGTATAGAATTTCACATAATCCACACAATGCATTCTATGGGCAAGGTACATTAATGGGCTGCTACTATGTGATTTTCTCCCTTTACCACAAAAATATTGCTTTTGGATGTTTAGGATGATGTGGAGAAAACCTGTGGCAAGCCATGGCACATGAAGATTTTCTCTCCATGTGAAAAGGGGAAGAGGCTACCCCTTCTGAACTTTCGGAATCAATGCATAGGGAGCCCAAAAGCCCTTACTTGGCAAGCAGGTGCACAGAGTGCAAGAAAGCGTGGTCTTTGACTTAGGATGAGACTAAGGATGAGCCGTGTGCTGCATGTGAGGAAATGTCAGGGGAAGCCTGGTTGTAACAGATTAATAAAAGAAAAATGCTGGGTTTTGGCTATAAGCTCATTCCTTCTTCCTTACTAGGATTCACAAAAAGCAAAGCTAGCCATGTTGATGTAACAGAAGAATTCAGAAGAATACATTTATTAGGCCAGCAAAAGAGCACCTTTTTAGTGATCATTTGGCCAGTTTAATAAAGCTAATGCACTTATATGAATGTGGGTTTTCTCCCTTAACTGAGGTCACTGATGCTTTCTTTTCTGTGAACAGTATCCAACAGGACACTGCTGCTGCTTCTGACTGCTTTTCAGTCTGCCATCTTACACCTCCAGGGCAGCCCAAAATGAATGGAGACTTTCGTTTCTGGAACAGGGAAGCTCTGCAGCGTTCACACAAAGGAACTCTGTCAAGCTTTCTAGTACAGAAACGAGCATTTCTGCTTTTTCTCTGGGAAGCACTAAATCTCTGTTACATAAGAAGTGTACTTCTTTTTCCCAGAATCCCTCCCTTTCATTTCGCTTCTCACCCCCACTCCCCAGTAATTCTATTTTTTTCACTCAGGCTTATAGTCATGTGTTTTCTTTGGTTATTCTCTTTATAGAGATCTATTCAATGCTAAATCTTGTTTTTATCTTGACAATATCTATAAATCATCTGTCCCCTTCATCTTTTGATATATCTATGGGTCAAATTAAATGACACGTCAGAAATCCATGATTGGATTTCCCATTATTTTTTTTAAAGTTAAAAGCTTCAGGAGTCACACAATCAGATGAGGGCCATAGTGCTGGAGCCATGCCATTTCCCGATCGAAATCTACTCCAACTCCATTCCTGAAAAGGCTATTTCAGTCCTTGGGGACAAGACGACATCTCGAAGTATCACATGGGAAAATGCTCCTTGACCACATGTTGACAGCCCTGTGGCGTGTCTCTCAATTGGATTTGGCACAGAAGTAGATCTGATAAACTATGAACTCTGCAGTGACATGGAATGCCTACTGAGAAAGGACTAAGAATTATTTTAAAAGTTGGCATTTTTCAATGTCTTGAGTGTGATATGGATTAAAGTCTGCATTATAGCTCTGCACAAATATTGCAAATATTCTTTTGAAACTCTCATCTTTCTCTGTGGACAGAAAAAATGGAGGGGCAATTTCACCAAATTTCTCCAGGGGAAGGAGAAATTCAGCAGGAATTTCTCTAAGTAGGACTTGTCATTAGCAGAGGCTGTAGTGCTGCTTCTTCCATTCTTTCTCAGGGTGTTGGGTGTTTTACCCATACCACTGGAAGCAGCAACAAGAGGGAAAATGGGGAGAAGGAAATACCCCATTCCAATAACATAAATTAAAGAATATTTCAAAGACATTAAGAAAAAAAAATCTCAGAACTTTTCTGTGGAAAATTGAGTCTTCTGAGAGGGTGTTTTAGAATTCATTTTGAATTTTATTATCTGGTTTGTTTGTTTTTTTTGGATTTTTTTTTTTGTCCATATATGCCTGCCCGCCCCTTGAGATCAGCGGGAGAGGCCCTTCTCCAGGAACCTTCTGTGAAGGACATTAGGAGAGTAAGTACTCGGAGGACGGCTGCAGTGCTGCCCAATCTATGGAATGCACTCCCCAGAGAGGTCCGCCTGGCGCCGTCGTTATTCGTTTTTCGGTGCCAGGCGAAGACGTTTTTATTTAAATGTCATTTTAATTGTTAATATTATTTATTTATTTTATATCCTTGGCCAGGTCAACACAAATTATATTGTTTTTATATTGTGATTATTTATTTATTGATGTGAGCCGCCCCGAGGCTTTGGTGAATGGGGCGGCATAGAAGCTTCCTAAATAAATAAATAAATAAATGTATCAAATCAGTGAGAGGTGGCCTAAGCCACTGTGTAGATCCCTTTCTATTACACATTTCCCTTTGCTTCACAGCTTCCCAGCCTTCTTGCACATCACGATCTGGAAAATTTCTGTGTGAGGAACTACTTTATGATCTTCCTCTGGGCTTTAGCTGAAGTGTAGGAAGCAACATGGTGAAAAGATGAATGTAAGACAAGACACCAACATATTCTTCAGCCACCCCATAGGTAAGGTTCACAAGAACCATGAACCAACCCATGAGAATTTCTTTTTCCAAAATTCTCCTTTAAATGTATGTTTGAGATCAATTCCTTTTCTATTGAATCAAATGAGAATGATTGCAAAAAACTGGAAGAGGGGTGTTTTTTGTTTTTGGCTCAGCCCTAGTCTACTTGGTATGAAAATAAGTTAAACAAATTACTTGGGTTGCTGATGGTACAGATTAATTCTCAATCTGTTGTAAATGCTAGTGGAAAAGCAACAAAATTAATAAGTACTTTTGAAATGCACACATACATGATTGTGCTAGCAAAAGTTTAAACATTTTGGATTTCAACCTAGAAGCCTCTTCCAGCATGGAATGCTTGGGAGTTGAAGTTTACAATATATACAATGCAATGTTTTCTATCAGTTCATGTGGTATGTGAAAGTTATGGAAGGGCCAATGAAAAACACATTGTGGCCATTTTCAAAAGTAATTTAAAGCCAACTTATGTTGCTTGGATTGGAAGAAATTTAATCACTAAAAACAAATTCTTCCCCTTATATTGCAAATATAAATTTTAACCTTGGTGTAATGATAACACTGGCTCATTTCATGAATGGTTATAAGATGTTGCAGTGATTCCAAATTTTATTACCATCATAAAGAAGAATTAATTGAATTATCATGGGGCAGCAATATTGGCTATAGTAAAATGGTGGTAAGACATTCTCTATTTAACCTCAAGTTAATATCCAGGTGTAATAGGCTTATATGATTCTCTATATTTACATGAAGATACACATAAAGTTGTTATGAGTGTTCAGTTGAAAATAGCCACTATATAAATGTCAAAGAACTAAGCCCAGAATTTATTAGCTATTTTCAAATAGCTACCTAATAGAAAATAATGTGCATTCTAACATCTTTATACCTAAGAATACTAGTTCAGTTTATTACTCGATGTACTTTTTATATTCATGAAAAAGTTAAGATATCCAAAGTCAGAAAAAGGGACTGAACTATTCTTTATGTGCCAAAAACTTTTAATACCTTTCCAGCTTTATTTGTCTTTTATTTTCTTGTCCTTTCCCCTCTTCTAAGATCAATTGCCTCTTATCTAAATTTGGTTCTTATTTGGTTAATCTTATTTCACCTGGCAACATGCAAATTAATTTCTGGTTCCTACAGAAAATTCACATTTACATACTTCTTTCAGAAAGCAGAAAGGAAATATCTGATGAGGGTCCTAGATTTAGAAGTGACATTTAGTCCATCTTCAGTGTTGGGCCAAACCCTTTTGGAATCCATCCCTTAAGAATCCGTGGACTTCTGCAGAGTGACCAAAGCCAAGAGGAAGTCCGCCAACACATGTGGACCTGGTTGTACAACAGGAAACCCTCCCTAGCTGCCATTCCCAGTGGCCAAACTTCTCCACTTGCTGCCACTGGCAGCAGTGGTAGCTGTGGAAGAATGACACCGCTTCTGCAGTGTGTGAGGCTTAATACCTAGTAAGCACCCCTTGAACTCTGGGTGCACTTCCAGGAACTTGAACTCTTGGATGCTGCAAAGCGGACCAAGTCCATGAATCCAAAACCAGGGAATCTGGCAGATCTTCCATGCAAATTGTCACATACCCTAAATTTTTCAAATACCCCTAGATCAGATATTCAAAATCAGCATTTTCCAACCTGACAACCTCCAGAAGTTTTGGAGTACAACTCCTATGATTACTGACCATGGGATATGTTGTCTGAGGCTTACAGGAATTGTAGGTCAACTATATAGGCAATTGCCTCATAGTGAGTCCTATCATTAGCCCATGTAGGTCAATATTAATGACACTGACAGGCAGAGGCTCTCCAAGGTTTCTGGGACTTTTCCTAGCCCTGTCTGGAGATGCTGAAGATTGACTTTGCTACTAAGCTTGATGATGATAATGATGATGATAATGCAGTTCAAAACATTGCCAGGTTACCACACTGGAGGAGGCTGCCATAGACAGGCACTAGAGATCCTTGAAATGTCCTCTTGCTGGAAGCACTGATGGAAGAGGAGTCACTGAAACTAATATTTCCACCAAGTACTTCATCCAAGGAGGCATCTCTTTCTCTCTTTCTCATAGAATACCCACAGGGGAAGCTTGTGACTCCTGTTAGTGGGGCTTCTCATCCATGCCACCTTTTCTTTTCAGCT